>NC_041357.1:19808594-20408594 GCF_900634415.1 Cottoperca gobio
ACTTCATTGGCTCTCAGTGCAGAAAAGGATCTTGAAATGTAAACTTATTTCTGCAGATGCAGCTCCAGCTGAGTGGGTTAGCTCTCTGTTTTCCCTCTTTGGATGGAGATGTTAATACTATGTTGAGTCTGAGCTTCAGGCTTGGTGTCTGCCGCAAAGCTCACAGTAGGCCCGAGACACTTGATGATTTCAGGCTGCAAGCCAGGGCCATCTTCACATCCTTTCATTTCACTAACAGGTAGATATGCTCCACCATCTCGTTTACAAGGGCCTGGTTCTTTTGGTGCTCTAAACCTTTAAAAAAGCGTAGTTTGCAGATACAAAGCAATCAGCCAAATTAATACTGCAAACCAAACCAAACTAAACCAAATGCATATCTATAATATAGAACAGATCTTCTACATCTGCATCCCTCACACATTCGATTAGCCCCCAAACTCCTTTAATAATAAAACAACACTTAACTTTAAACTATAATACAATTGGACTTACCTTTAGCTACAAGCACAATATACACAAGATCCCAGTCCGGCTCTCAACAAAAAAAAACAAAGAAAAAGGGAAACTGTTGCCACATCAGTGTCCTCACCTGATTGGCTGATCATTAGCTAATTAAAATGAACAGGGACTTTTGCCATAACCCTACATACAGTATGTTCATATTACTGGTTGTATTGTGTTGACTAGTTCTGATTGGAAAAAATTAGGTCCTACTTTACATATTGTACTTTTTACTCCCTTACATTTATCTGACAGCTACAGTTTAGTTTTACTTTACACTTTTAGATTGTACATGCAAAACATATAATCTTATAAATAATAATGCATTGTTGTACATAGGTAGAATAATATAATATATAATATAAATAGATAACAATAAATCTGTCTGAAAGGGGAATTTGGTACTTTACCTACATTGTGTACTTTCAATCAAGTAAATGCAGAACTTTTAATTGTAGCTTGTCGAGTATTATTTCAGTTTAGTAGGCTATAGCTACTTTTACTAAAGTAGACGATCTGAATACTCCTTCCGACACTATTCATTTGTTATGTTTTACAAGTGAAAAAGTCTGTCGTTCATGTCATGTCTTAGTTCAATATAAGTTTGTAGACGCCACACACTTGATTTTTAACTCACTCTCCTCCCATCACTCCTGCCCTCCTCCCTCCCGGCGGGAGCCCGCAAACAGTGGGATGGTGCGCGCTCCCGCGGTCAAGTGTAAGTGCACCCGATAAGAGTGGACGGACACACACACACACACACACAAACTGAGTGAAGATGGCGATGAGAGCAGTGCTGCGGTGCGTCTCTGCAAACTTTTCTCCCAAACTGCCTCAGCTCTCGTCGGCAGCGCAGGTTTCAGCGGCTCGGCTGCTGTGGGGGAGCAACTCTCCACGGACACTGAGCACGACCTCGGCCCTGTCCACAGGTAAATAACAATAAAAACACATTAACATGGCTATAATGTTGCATACTGACATGCGGGCTGCTCACACATTCCTGCCTGTCTGTAATGGGCGAAACAACTCACGCAGTTTGTTTTCACTTTCCCACAGCGGAGCAGAGGAATGCGACAGGGAGGGCAGATAAAAGTTAGTCTTTGACTCGGAAGTGGCTGCTAAGTACACAAACTTTAGCAGCAGCATGTTGTTTGCTAAAATATACACCAACAGCTTTTTTGTCTCTGTTTGACGTCATTAGGAAACCGTCGCACCACGAGCTCCAAATTGGGATGTTTAATTAATGACCGTAAACAACAAATTGTCTTTCTCGTGCACCAAGTAACAGTTGGCATCTTATTTAACAAGAGGACTCGTGATCCTGGATGTGTGGCACAGAGAGCTGTGGAGTGATGAATTGCATGTGTACAGTGCATGGTCTAAAATTTCAACAATTTCATTATTGTCTCCGAGTTGTTTTTATTTATTCTTCTTCCAGCTTGTGAAATGTTAAAGCTTTTATTTTAATTTTATTTTTTTTATTCTCTCACCCATTTTAATAATCAGAAAGACATTACTTCAGCTCTTTGCAGCAGGAATATTAAGCTCTCTGAACTGACTCTGCTCTCTCCGGCCATGCATCAGCATCTTGCACATTTCGCAATCTGGTTCAAACCTGTATTTTTCTGCATGGTCTGATGCCAACACTGGGAATTGTTGAGGCATTGTGATTCTTCCCTCTGGGTATTGTAAAGATGACAGCATGAGCTTGGATTTAAAAGGCTCTGTAAACTCCACAGTTTTTATTTATTTCACATCTCACTCATACTGCACCTTTTTTCTTCTTCTATCAAAACCCTGATGGCTCAGGATCCAAAACTGCACCTGCTGAACAATCATAATTTCACAAGTAAAAATTTTAGGTAGCCTCCTTGCAACCAGTAAACCACAGATTCTTTATTTCAAATTGACAGCACATGTGGTGTTGCATAATAACCAGTGTGCTCTTCAGCTTTGGTCCATAGTACAGTAGGAAGTTCTTTGGACATCCAAATGATGTGCTTAACACTGGTGGGCTTCCCTTTTTATGTGTTTTTTGTTTTTAAAACATTTTTTTTAATCGTTAGAGCTGTATCACCTTCACGATTCATGATGTTGTTGTCTCGCACTAATTAATTAATCTGTTCCAATCCAAACTATTGCCTTGTTCTCTCCGCAGCCATAAAGTACACAAATAAGCACGAGTGGGTGCGAGTGGAAGGTGGAATCAGCACAGTTGGTATCAGCAATTATGCTCAGGTGAGTTATTGGGTCTTCTTACTAATTATTGATTTATGACACACTTGGTTCAGAGGTTTACTGATCGACATCTAAGAAATAGTGATATGCTAATCTGCAGTTCAGTACTGCACTTTGTCCTCACCAACAGCACTATAACAAGCTAATTTACTGTTTTATGACTATTGTAGAGACAATTGATTATGGCCAAACTGCAGTGGTGTGCAGAAAATCTCAAGGGCAGGCCGTTTACCTGCAGACGTCCAGAGCTTTGAGTGGCGTGTCTTTGGCTTGAATGCAGCTTTTAGGAACTATTACTATACTTGGAGGTATTGCTTTCATATATTGAGCAGTGTTGGTTAATCTGACAGCGGGCACTACTCATGTTTCCCACTCAAATCAAACATTGTAATTAGACAAAAGTAGTTTTATGTGATGCAAGATGGTGATGTTAGGGCATGGAGGAGAAACTCTGCTGTGTAAGTAGGCATGAAGACTAGCTTGCTTTCCCATTGCGGATCACCGAGTATATTGCGCTAGCCACCACGTTTAAGTTGCATATAAGAACTTCAAATTCCAAAATCAGTTGTTCACACTAGTTTGGTTGCATGGTAATGCCAAACTAAAGGCGAGCAGGCTCCAGCCAGTTTATACTGTATATGGACACATTACCTATAAGCACAACTGGTCAATTTGACCTGCCTTGTAAATTATCCCAAAATATATTGTATTGTAGAACATTTAATTTTTAATAGTACATTTATATCTGATGGCCTAGTAGAATGTATTCAGTCACTGACAACATAAACACTCTTCTGAATGAATGTTTTATGTCTTGATGTAAACTGTTTTGGTCCTCTGGCTCTGCTTCAAGACTATTCTATCAGGCTGACTGATTAGATGTGCTTTATGATTGAGTTACATACAGTATAGCTCTCTGTGGCAGTAATCTCAGTAGTTTGTGTCAGTATTACAAAAGTATGACAGACGAGTGTTATAGTGTGATTTCTCATTGATTATGTTGTCTTCACTGATGGCTCTGCAACTCGGACTCTCTGCCTTTTTCTTTTTTAAATGTCAGTAGACTTAGAGAATAAACCTGGTGAAATTCTATAGTTTTATTATTGTCAACTCATGAAGACTAAATCCAACAATAAATTGATCATATTAACAAGTATTGTCTGTTTATAGCTTACATATTGCTTATTCCTCTCTGCAATTGAGCTCCATTGTTGTTCAAAAACATGTTAACATAGCCACACCATTGCACGGGGTGACATGTCACTTTCTTGCTGCTATAAATACTCACTGGAGCACCAACTTTGTATTAATCTGTGGTTGAAAGAATTAAGTATATTGTGACCTGTTTTTGAAGATGTAAGTCTTCAGTAAAAAAACAAATGGGCTTTGGGTTAAGAATCAGACAGGCTGGGGAAGTCATAAAGTATTGAAAGACTAACGCATAGATTTTTGACAATATATAATATAGACAGCCCTATCCTTTTTTTTTAAACACAGCATTGTATTTAAGACTTGGATTACTATATTTATATAATACTTTGTTTGCATTTTGTTCTATGATATTAGGAAGCATTAGGTGATGTGGTATACTGTGGACTCCCTGAAGTTGGCCAAAGACTTGAACGTTTGGGTAAGAGCCTGGAATACACTGCACGTTTTGTGAAAGTCTTTTGAGTCCAGCAGTGTAATAAGAAGTATGTCATGTTGTGTCTGTGTGTTGTAGAGGAGTTTGGTGCCTTGGAAAGCGTGAAGGCTGCCAGTGAGCTCTATTCACCTCTGGCAGGAGAAGTGACTGAAATCAACACAGCGCTGGCAGAGAATCCTGGACTTGTGAATAAAGCCTGCTATGCAGAGGGTAAGCGTCTCAGTCACTGCTATCTTTTTCTAGTACATTTGTTGCCAAGATGGACAAAACATTTCCAAACCAGAATAATGTAACTGTTTAAGGTTATCTTTATGGTCCCACTTGGGGACATTTGTTTGGCAGCCAGGGTTAAAATAAAAACAGAATACCAAAAGACATCAACGACTCATAAACACAATAAATAACTACGAGCTGGAGCAGGGAAATCGAAATATGTGCAAGGAATGAAGACGAGGTGCTATTAAGGATATCAATAGCACTTGAGATGAAGGAGACATGGAATCTCTTGTTCTTGCAATATCTTTTTGGGCTTTTGAATTATGAACTCTTACTTTTCAGGTTGGCTAATCAAGATAGCGATTGAAAAGCCCGAAGAACTCGAAGACCTAATGGATCAAGCTGCATATGATAAATTTATTAAGTCACTTGAATAAATGGATAAACTCATTGTGATGTTTTTATAATGTACTTTCAATCAAAGATTAGAAGGCAGGGTGACTAACATCTTATGTGACACTTTTTCTTATCTGTGGTATTTATTTTGATACTGAAATTGTGCTATCAAAATAAGTCCTCAGTAACATCTTCACTTAGGGTTAGGATTTGTTTAGCTACTAGCCAACCGAAAGGGCTCTTAATCTCAAGATTTGTCAGTATACTTGTTCTCTCGTGCTTTGCTCCGACAGATGTTGTAAAAAAACTAGAAAGTGATTGTAAGAGCTGTATGCATTCATTTATTAAAATGAGGTCCTGACGCCCCTGTGTTTTTGTTTTTTTATTATGTCTGTGAACTCACTAACTGCTATAAAATTAAATAGAATCACATTGGCACAAATTCACACGGCAACAACACAATATAACTGGAAATCTACTGATGCACAGTTTATGGTGAGCTATAGACATGTTCATATTATGTTGATGTTGATGTGCATGTGCTGACAGCATGCTGCTTCTTTTTGTTCATTGTAGTTCTGCACACTTTGAGCTTTGCCCCCAGGTGAAGATAAGCAGAGATTGCAGTTGATTAATGATTAATTTTTTTGGTTTAAAATCAGTGACTGAATAAAAAAACTGCACTCTCAGGCTGATAATGGAAAATAAGAGCTGTAATTGGTCCTCTGGCCAGGGTTAGGTTCAACTCATTGAAGACCTCTGGTTTATTATGTCATACAACATTCCTATTAAATTATTTGTATCATAAAAGACTTGAGTTATTTTACTTGTATTTTATATCCAAATGTCCTTACAATAACCTCTTAAAAGAAAGTCTATTGTGCTGACCTATTTCTGTACCACCCAAGTCTCCCATTCAAAAACTGCATATTCCTCCATACTGATACCTTTTTACACTTAACCTGTGTCCAATTGATATTGCCCCAAAATAATAATACATGATGATCTCAAAATGCTTTTAAAAATAATTTCCTGTCATATTACATTATTTTTTCATTAATCCTGTGTCTATTGCACAGTTTACAATCCAGGTGCACACAGGAAAATGTCTTAAAATCATTCATGTATGATTAGACATGGAATTAGTGAGAAATGTGTAATGATTCTTATTAGAGGAGACTAAAGTGGCCTACATTTTTACAGATAATGCAAAGCACTATCATTAAATGCCCATTGTCTTGATTTACAAACTAGTACTTGCAGTAAAGTCCTGCACAGCACTACTCTGATTATTGAGGTCTCTGATGGCGCTTTATAATGTTTTAATTTAATCTGTAGACTTTAATAATAGACACATGTCAGACAGGCACAAGCAAGAGGGAGACTAATAATTATAAGAAACACTAGCTATTATTAGCATTTAAAGTAAATGAAGGTGTCAAGCTGCACAGTATGCTGAAGGTTGCACATGAAGCACAAAATGAGAAAATTCTTTAGGTCAGTGCTGTGCTCTTCTGATTTATACTCGCAAAAATGGGACGAGTCCATGTTTTTACATATAAAAGATGTAAGTTTTACAGCAGAGTGAATATGTCTTCATTATATCTATTTATAGAGAAAGGTTCCTTCTACTGCCGTCTGTGCCTACAACACATGGAGATGTAAGCCTTGTTTTCAAATGAGGGTAATAGTCATATGTTCTTTTTTTCTTCTCATAAGTTGCTGTTTAATGGATGGATTGTAAGACAATGGGCCCCTGTTCATAGATGTTTGTAAATCCTGCTCACTCCTATCAGAAAACAACCACAATAACATTTAATACAAATAAATATTAGTCTGACTTGTGATATTCTTTCTCAGTAGGAAAGGACAGGAAAAAATCTGGTCATCTTTATTGTTTACTGTAACCTTTGACTCTTCAACAAGAAATGCCAATAAGTCATTTTAGTCAACAGAGACCCGGGTTAGGAACACCCTGACCCATTGTGGGCCTGTGGTTTGTTGACCAGTTTGATAATCTAATTGCTGTTGTTGTGTTATTTGATATTATTGAGCTCATATGTCATATATGAGCTCAATAATATATAATAACATGGGGGTACATATTACATAGTTTTTAGTCTTCAAAGACTAGTATTTAACACATAGAAATATCCAGTTTGAAAGTTTTGTCTTTGGTCATTTTTTACAGCTATAACCTGCTACCATGAAGTAATTGTCTATGTATGCTGGCTGAATTTAAGAAAATACCCAAAAGGTCGATATGGACACCCTCTGTACTAGTTAGGAAGACTGATTGGTAAGGAAGGGAGCTAGACCTACCTACATCTAGTGGCCCGTGCAAAAACTTCACCTCGAATTGTAAGTCAAACTTAAAATGACATTACATTGTTGTACTGTAATGAACACACCAAAACATCATCAGATTGCAAAATAAATTAAAAGTGTAGCAACATGAGCACATAATTCTAAAACTTTACAAACTTAAATTACATTAATAATAATAATAATAATAATAATAATAATAATAATAATAATAATAATAATAATAATAATAATAATAATACACAATTAGGTATTAACAGGCTTTAAAGGCATTCACGTGTTATGGTAAAGCTACTGTAGTCCAATCTTTGGTAACAAAAAAAATCTATATTTATTATTCGTTTATAAACGTTCATAAATCATTGGATTAATAGGCTAAATCTACGGTTTTTGGCAACCCCATTTCTATTTCAAAACAACACTTAACTATTTCCATACCTAAACACAGCCCTGGGGTGGCATTGGTAGCCAATAACTTTAAATAAAAACAAAGACAACTAAACTGTGATGGATACGTTCTTACTTCCGGTTTCGCTCAGATGAAATTGTTTTCTCTGCGCTCAGTTAAAGTGATTGATGGTGATGGATTGTATAAAATAGTTTATACAATCTATGGTTTTAGCGGATATTTGTCATTGTGTAAAGATACTGACAAAATCCTTGTTGTGGGGTTGTGCATGGGAACCTCCAAAGATATACGATTTATTTCAGAGACGAAAAATAGCGGGAATATATTTGTATTTAATTTTCATAATAAATATTTTTGATCACAATCATTACATAGCATATAACATATTCTTACATTAAATAATCAGACATTATTTTGTTATTACGTTTTATCGACTTGTTCTTTGGCGATAATTCTCCTTTATATACTCTTTGATCACTTCTCTTCGGCCATTGGCTGGTTGACACCATATCCCACAATACACCGCGTTTCGACTTCCTTTTTCCTTTCGGCCATTTTCTTCCCTCGTAGGTATGTTAAATTTTTCTCTACATCTTTAGAAAGAATCTAACATAATCCTAAGTATTTTGTCGATAATTGTCAACTTGACTTACAACCTGAAATAGAGTGTTTTGTCATCTTTTAAATAAGGTGATTATTGTCTTAAGATTTCTTCGTTAAATGACTGAACCACGTCTGTTAGTAGTGATCCCCGGTCAAGTGGTGTGACGGTTAGCATTGTCGTTAGAGATCAACTTGTTCTTTATTTTAATGTCACTGATAACAAATGAGCACACATGTCAAATGCTGAAATTGCAAGAACTAGCTGCTATGAGATATAGCCGCTGCTTGCAATAATTGCCCTTCTAAACAGTTAGCTTAGCATCTCCGACGTAGCCCATGGTACTCCTAATGGTGTGCCTGCATGACTGTATGCTTATGTCCGTGTGCCATGTTGTGTTTCAGGGAATTAGGCAGCCATGGCCCCCAGCCGGAATGGAATGCTCCTGAACCCCCACTTCCACAAAGACTGGCAGAAGAGAGTGCGTACCTGGTTCAACCAGCCAGCCAGGAAGATCCGCAGGTGAGAGCTAACTTGTGCTTCATCTTGAGATGCTAATTCAAGCTAACACGCCTTCCAGTCGCATCATGGAGTAGCAAAGACTAACTTTGTTGTCAATGAGAATTTAAAGGAGACTATATAACATTTTGTTGTAATAAAGTGTCAACTGCATCAGAATGTTAAATGCATAAACGTATAGTGATATAAACTAATCTGAAGCTAGTGGTAGTGCAGCACCTAGGTTTCTTATTGCTTTTTCAACCCTGGTTCTCCATCGACTCCCTGTGCAAATTAGAATTTAGTCTTTTGTCTATCAAATAATCACTTCATAAACTACTTTATAGGTCCTATATAAATAAAGGTATTGTAAATATAAAGTGTATACAAGAGTTGTTAAAGTCAAAACTAGGGTTTTTCTTGAAGGTAAGGCAATTGGTATGTATTCTCTGGGAACACATCAGGACTGTTTTACAGTCATTGTACGACACCGCCTTAGAGTTACGAAGGACATTAGCTGAATGATTACAATGTTTAACGTTTTATATTGGTGATCCTGCTTTTATTCTTGTGTGCAATCGCCGGACAAAACTGTAACGTATGCATGCAACGCCATGTTGGATGATATACAAATCAAAAATGAACTACAACAATACAACTCCGTACTTCAAAGTATTTTGAGTCCTCTGCAAAATCATAAATAATTCCATAACGCTCCGCAGATCCCGCTACGTTAGACTGCAGCTTGTCTCATTTGCATCCGTTAACATTTATACCTCACTGATGCAGTGACAAAATGGAGAAAGTCAAAATACAATGACTTATTTGTTTATCTCAAAAGCTCCCCCTCCCAATTGTTTGCCTTAATTGTCATGGTTGCGAGAAACAGATTCCTGAGTTCTTTGATTCCTTGGCTTTGGTCACTAGTTTTAACTAAGATACCTCTCTTTAGGCGAAATGCTCGTCAGGCTAAGGCCCGTCTCATCGCTCCCCGTCCTGTTGCTGGACCATTGAGGCCGCAGGTCAGGTGTCCCACTATCAGATACCACACCAAGGTTCGTGCCGGACGTGGCTTCACTCTGGAGGAACTCAAGGTAACACAAAAATACTGTGCGGTGTTTGTAACTGTCCCAAAGAATTGAATCAATTGACACCAAAGAGGAAAAGAGCTGCAAAGCATCTGATAGATGGTGTCTGGTGATTTGTGTGTAGTCGGGTAGAAACTTTATTGTGTCAGCATGGCTGAGACTCTTAAACCTCAGAAATTCTATTGACTACTTTTGGTGTAAAACAGAACAAGCCCAACCTTTTCTGTGATGAATCATGCATCCCACCCAAACAAAACGATAGCTGTAGAACAGTCTTGTTTAAGGACTGGATGATCCTGACAAACTACCTTTTTACTTTCCTCCCCTGTACTTGCCTGCAGTGGGAGGAAGGCTAAATGACTGTGAATCACCCCAGAACATGTGGACTTGTTGTTTTCCTTAACGAGTAGACTCAAACACGACAGAGTAATTGTAAAAGTTTTTAATGTTAAGTGTGTGTGGTACTTGCTTTTATGTAGACCTCATCTTCATGAATAAGAACCCTTTTTTATTTCAATTGCTATTCAAGTTGTAGATTGGAAACAAATGCCCATGGTGTAGAGAAAGCGCAAGTCAGATCCTGGAGTTTGATCCTACAGTGATCCAACACTACACCAGTTTCCTGTAAAATCTCAACCTTTCAAAAGTGGCACACCATATTTGTGGGCTGAAGTGTGGAATCATTAATGGGGTGTAATTGAGTGAATGTATTTTCTGTCCCAATGGATAATGGCACATGAAGTACCTGCACAAGCATGTAGGACCGCAACTATTTTCATTATGATGTAAAACAGAGAAGCAGGTAATCTCCATATTTGAGTGGCTAAAACCCACTTTTCTATCACTTTTGCACTAAACATTACTGGCCGTTATCTAGATGCCTAGTGATAATTTGTTTGACTAATCGTTGCCGCTCTAAGAGCATATCATGTCTTCATTGGCAGAAGAGTTTTGCGTCTCACCAGTCAGATGATGATAAATCTCCGGAATCTCTGTATTAACTTGATGAATACTTTGAACCTATTATCTGATGACTGCTTTTTGTTACTCCAAATTGAATGTAAAAAATCTGACATCTTATAGAGTTATTATGTTTAACCCTTTATTGTGCTATGTTCCTCACTAAAGGCAGCTGGAATCCACAAAAAGACAGCCCGCACCATCGGCATCTCAGTTGACTCTCGTCGTCGTAACAGATCCACAGAATCTCTTCAGGCCAACGTGCAGCGACTGAAGGAGTACCGCTCCAAGCTCATCCTGTTCCCCAGGAAGGCTTCTGCTCCCAAGAAAGGAGACAGCACTGTAAGTTTCTTTGAAAAAAAAAAGTTTTTGTGTTGTCGCATAATGATTTAGAGAAACGTCACATCCAATCTGTTAAGCATGTGACTGACTAGTAGTGATTGATGATTAACTGTTTTTTGATA
Source organism: Cottoperca gobio (assembly GCF_900634415.1). Taxonomy (NCBI): domain Eukaryota; kingdom Metazoa; phylum Chordata; class Actinopteri; order Perciformes; family Bovichtidae; genus Cottoperca; species Cottoperca gobio. The sequence goes on from NC_041357.1 coordinate 19,819,936, forward strand.
GACAGTAAAACATTCATCAAAGGCATGCAGTCTGTCAGTGAGTCATCGCTCAAAATGTAATAAGTACAATTTGAGAGACCTTTAGTGTTTGTTTACTATTACTCCGTCTTATCAAAATAAATACAAGAGCTTTTTACAAGTAATGTGTGAAAACCAAAAGAACCCCGTCTCAAATTTGAATGTTTTTCTCGTGCATTTTGAAATGAAAGTGTAGAGATTTGACTTTGGGAGAGCTCAAATATATAACCTGTATCTTTTTTATATTCACTTTTTTAATCCAGTGCAGCGATTAGCTCCTCCGTTATCTCTGCGGGACGTCATCATTTGCATTCTTAATGTAATTTATTAGTTGTCAGGAGTTTATCATAACATAACTGAGGACCTGTAATGTCACAGAATCTTCCACTATATGCTCAGAACAGCAATGAAGGCTGAAGGCCGTAAAACTCAGAGCCCTGGTCACCTCATAATTGATTTAGTATCCAATAAGATTTGATATTGAATGCATTGCTGTGGTTGAAAAGGAATAACTACACTTAATCAGCCCACTTTCTCTTTGTGAGTAATTTCACAACACAAAGGTTTGCTGGAGATGGCAGGTTGTTTGTCTCAAAGCACGCCTTACTGAGCAAACTGTGTTTTTTGTTGCCCTGATGAATTAATTGTTAATCTTTTTCAGGAGGAGGAACTCAAGATGGCCACTCAGCTCAGTGGAGCAGTCATGCCCATTAAAACGGTAAGTTTTAATTCCAAAACATCCATATTAGGAAAGATTACAACGAGATCACTGGAAATTAAAGTGATTTTTAGTTTTAGGTGTAAATTAAGTCTAACTTTTTTTAGTCCTTGAAACTGCGTAACAACCTTAAACTGGCAGGTTTGTGTCATTTGCCATTCATGCGCCATCGTATCGTCATTCATACGTCAGTGATGACTGTTGAGAAATATAAGAACAATTTGTTAGTTTGCGTCACAGCAGTCAGATGATGATAAATCTCCGGAATCTCTGTATTTCTTTGATGAAACACTTGAACCTTTTTTTCTGATGACTGCTTTTTAAAATCAGGCTGGAAAGGCAAATTGGTTGTCTCTAAATTTTGAAGCTATTACATCGGGCTTCTATTTGCGTCAGACTTGAAATTGGCTGGATTCAGTTACAGAGAGAATTTATACGCAATGTATAAAAATGTATTTGATTTTTACTATCGTCTTTTCCTTCTCTCCCCAGGTGCACAAAAAGGAGAAGGCTCGTGTCATCTCTGAGGATGAGAAGAACTTCAAGGCTTACGCCAGCCTGCGTATGGCCCGCGCCAATGCTCGTCTTTTCGGCATCCGTGCCAAGAGAGCCAAGGAGGCTGCCGAGCAGGACGTGGAAAAGAAGAAGTGATAATGGTCACTATGGAACTTTGAAAAATAAAGTGTTTAAAAAAAGATCAATGTGAGAATGTCATGATTATGATCTCCTTTTGAGAGTTTACGTTGTAGTCATCGATTAGGGGACTTGATGGATTGGAGCCAAACGGCAGATCGCAGAAAAGACAGTCTGTTAAATACTGCCGTTTAATCAACTCTACAACTTGGACCATGTTTATGATTTATAGCAGTTGGTAATAACACATTTTATTTGTAAAGTCCCTTTCATGGCTAAAAGCAATCCCAAGGTGCTACAGAGTAGAAGATAACAGCAATCTATTACCAAAAGAAAAATGTAGTTTTTCCCTCTCACTGTACTTATAGACTTGTCAATTTATAAATCAATCTATGAACTAAAATGTGAAATAAGAGTGTTGGGCTCATCTTTTCAGCAGTAGGTGGCACTAGAGGCACAAAATAACTCAATGGAGACGATCATTTAAGAGCATGGTTTGTTGGTGGTTAAGGAATATTAAAAAGGTTTAACTTGACATAATATTTAACATTATATTACCTGATTATTTAGTCAGTTACTCAGCCGTTAGTAGAAAAAAAAAAGCATGTGACAAACTGATGCATGTTAATTAAAACTTGTCCGGTTAAGAGCCAATTTCTTCTTTAGTCAGGTCACCAGAAAGAAAGTCTTTACCAGGCAGTCTTTTAAAAATGACTTACAACATTAAAATACCCTCTACTTAATCTACATCATGTTAATGCACAGGTAATAGATGGAGGTTGGCCCCAAAGGCAGAGGAAGGTCAGAAGAGGGGGGGGAAGTGAGGAAAAAAATCTCATCCCAGTGGGACATTTTAATACTCAGTTTCTGGAGGCGGGGGGAGTTTTTTATTTTTTATTTTATCCTACAGAAGGTTATGTGCTGGCAGATATGAACCAAAGTGGACTGTAAATATGAAACATTGCCATGACAACAGAGACTTTGAACATTTCTAAACTATGTGCTCATGTTGTGTGGTGTTCTGATCAATGAATAAATAAAAAGTTAAACAAATAAAAGTGCAGAGATATTCCTTATTCACAGAGATTGCTCATTTCTAGTCTTCACTATTAGAAAATCCACTTCCAAAAATGATCCCATACACAGACTTAAATCAGGATGGGGTGAGACTGAATGTCCTCATCTCCTTTAGTGTCTCTGTTTTCTTGCTGTCTGAACGCAAATAAATAATTCAGTTAATGAAGGTGAGTGGACAGTCGAGACATTTTGGACCTGGAGTGATTGATGTGGCTGAAATGGAAACTCAAATGGATGGTCCTTTTTATCCCGCAGTTAGGGTACTGTAAACAAATATACATGTTTACTAAAACACATATGTAACAGGACGCTATAGAATCTATGACACATTTTCATCTCACCACCTTTCCTAAATGTGTTACCAGCGTATCCTACGATAAAGCAGATATACAAGCAATACCAGATATCACACAGGTCAATTTGACCTGTGATGAAACGTGATGTAAATGTCTTAATTCCTTAGTTTTGATAAGAAGAAACAGGATGAGGATGTTAAGTTAATGTATATGATAAAAGACAGAGCGAAAACTATCGAGTAGTCTGTTGACGAAAAATTAAAGGGCAACACACTTAATAATACTTCATTCAAGTCTTTCATCAAACACCAAATGTTCTCTGATTATTGCCTCTCAAATATATCCTACATTATATACCACCACTCAACTGAAATACTTTTTGTGACCACACTACTTATAGGTCAGTAAGGCAAACATAATGATGGCAGTGGAGCCTGCTGAAACACAAGCTCAGTGATTGATTACCATTAACAGGGATGCAGAAGCTTTACCATCACCTATAAGCAAGACTTTAGAATCAATAGTGTCTTTAGAAATGTCCAAAAAAACCACTACTCGAGGGGGCCGCTCGTGGAAAAGTGTGGATGATGTTACACACCGGAGCCAGTTTGACTTAAATTGTGAGTGCATTAGTCCATGTCTTGAGATCTTTCTTTTTGGGCTATTGTACAAGCAATGAGGTCAGGGACTGGGGGGGGAAGCAGCGGGGGGGAATCTGAATAGATAATGCTTGTGTAAACGCAGGGAAGGTCTTGTGAGGTGCTGAACCGACACAGCAGCAGCAGCAGCAGCAGCAGCAGATGGCTGTTGTTTGGAGCTGTGGCGTAACAGGGCTCAGGTGTGTGCCCTAAAGCAGACACTTCCTACATGAATACCCATGGAAGAAGAGGCAGTGGGGTTGAATAAAGTGCAGGAGAGAACATGACTTTAGGTAATGGCTATGTCTGAAAGCAGCTTGTCTCCATGTTAAACACAGTTTGTTCAGATCCAGGCGTGGATTTGTTACTTTTTTTTTTTAAAGAGTCACGGATAATATCAACCTGTAGGGGAAATGTGTGAGGTCCATGTGTTGTTTGGTGTACAAATTGCATGGTTATGAACAGAGCAGATAATTAAAAAGCATGGAGCCAAATTTCTTATTTTTCAAGCTGTTGCAATACTTTGATTGATCTGCCTGTGTGCACACATCATCATTTTACCAGCTAAAAGCTTCTGAGTGGCTCAACTCTCAAAGCATCAGCTGTGCCTTCTTGAAACCAAAGACAGTTGTAATTGTGCAAAGCTCTAATGAAGAAAAAGTTTTTATTGTCAGAAGGACGAATCAGAATCATAAAATTCCAAAGCCTTCAGGAATAAAATGCCACGGCAGCTACTCATTTCTATTATCACAAAGTGAATCACACGGGGTACTATTAAACAGTCATCCAAAAGCTTTTATTTTCTGTTGGGCACTATATTTTGATGAACCCAAATTTCCAAAGTAATTTTGTCTATTTCTTGCTGCTTTTTCTGTCATGGCCTTCACTCCTGTTTTGCAGAAACTCGAAGGCTGCTGTTTTGTCAGTGCAATCTAAAAATCTATAAACGTTATGCAATGTCTGGAAATACGTTCATGAAAATAATACATTTGTGGGTGGACTGTGAAAAGGTTCAAGCATAGACACTCTGTAGAAACAATACATTATGTAACATACATTGCTGTCAAAATAAACACACTACGATTCAGCTCATGATCATTTTATTGTGAGGGACATCAGACTTAAGTATGTGCATGCATACATGTGGGTATATGTGTGTGCATGTGTGTATTTAATAACGCTAAGAGAGCAGAGAGTCACAAGCCCTCAGCTGTCTGGAGTTCCCACATGTAAATGTGGTTGTGATGTGCTGCTTCTGGATGATCCATCCTTTAATTTCCTGTTGTTTTTTCCGTGAAATGTCTTGCATTTGCATCCCTAGCATTTCTATTATTGAGGTAACACAAAGCCTGCCAGAAATCAGTTGGTTTAATCACAAGATACATTATTTTCTAAGTGCAAATTGACAAACTATAGATCCTAGAGAGAGGATTATCATCTACGCATCTGGTTTAACTTTTTATGTGATGATGGAGCCCATAATTCTCATGTTAAATTGTGAGCATTTTGTTGGAACATCTGTGTATATAGTGTCACATTGCTCAGCCACTGTATGCAGAACTGTGCCATGTATGCAATATGTAAACATTATCATAAAGCTAAGAGATGCTAACATATAGGCGAGCTCAGTGTGACACATTCATTACAGTAGGCTGAGGCTTGAGAAAAATCAGATTGATATATATTTCTAAATATATGTTAAAACCTATCTAGTCGGCAGAGGATTAATGATACAAAGAGATTAACTTCAACTCAAAGAAAGTGTGAAAAATATTCCACGTCTTACCCTTAGGTTTAAATGTATTTCATTGATTTGTCTCAAGTTCATCATTCATTTAGCAGGAATGTCTGCAAATGTCAGCCTTATACTCATATCAATCAATAAAAGGAATAAAAATGCATTTCGTGTCTTTTTTTTAAGGGTCGTTTTTAAATTGAACTCCCATTAATCGAGTCCCAGCGAAAGTCCCATTCTTACATCAGCAGCTGGACTCTCTCCACTCCCCATCTCTCTGCAAGCCGAGCCTACTCCCTCCTCTCCAGTCTAACCAATGAATGACGGCGGAGACGAAGAAGAAAAAAATCAAGCGGTGTGTTATGGGAGAGGATTAAAACAAGTGTGTTTAAGAGTAAAGAACAACGACAGGTAGGAAGTGACTTTCTCGCTTTTAACTTGATCGTCAGCAGAGTTTATTGGTTTTTATGAGGGGACAAATTGCGTTTGCTTGCTTTTTCTCTCTTTGATCAGCTGTATATTGTCTTATTGGAAGTGAGTAATACAATGGCAAACGATGTTATCAAAGTAGCATGTTCATTTTTAGTACGACGCCTTGCTTATTGTGATCAGGACAACTAAAGCTAGATGGTCTCGCGACGGTTTTAATGAATACATATTTGTAGCTGAGTTGATTTACTGTGATGAATTGTTAAGAAAGCATTTAGCAGCGTTTTCCTGTATTGCCTTCATTATTAAGTTGTTGGATTGAATCGCTAGCGGACGTGTTGCTTTTTACATTATAACTTTTGCTTGGGTCATATTTTATAGCTTCTGAATGTGATTGTGTTTCAAGCTGTATTGAGTTAAGTTTGAGACTGATGCTTTTGGGTAACATCTGGTTCCCAGACTCACAGCTGGCAAAGAAAAAAACAAAACACGGGCGCTGTCCCTGGTGCTGAAAGCCACTTGTTCGTTTGTCTCTTCAGAATGTGACCATTAGTGAAGGATGCCGGTAGAGAAATTCAACCCCCGCACTCATTACTTTCTTCTCCTTTAAAACAGTTATTTGGGATCAGACACCGTTTGCTCAAGGACACCTCAGCATGGCGGATGCTTGCTACATAAACAAATTACAAGTCATTTTCTTATTTTTTATGTTATCCTTCAGGCAATAAGGCCACTCAGTCATGTGTTTGCTGGAGTCCTGATTTTACCACCATTGTGTTGAATAAAGGGAATTTTAATTTTTTTTTTACAAATATTGTTTGCAATCTAACTGTTTAGAACAGGAAACAGGATAAAAACAGTGGCATGCAGAAAATGATAAGATCAAGTCTATGTTTTTGTATGTATTTTTGTGGATAGAGTAGAGTGACACCTCCTGCTTTTTCATACTGGAATAAGAGCAATTAAAAAGAGGAAGCACCAGATTTGACCATCTTGAATTAATCTTTCTAGGGATCTGACCGAGGCTCCTGAAAGCACAACCTGGCCTCCTTCATGTCCCGTCTCTCGTCATTACCGAGGTGAGATGGTACTCCTCACAAGGGAGTAGCTCAGGCAGTGATAACAGATTGGGTTTGCTTTGGTCCCGTGGGACTCAACAGGAATCTCTGTTCTTTTTATGACATCTGTACCAAGTCAAAAGAGCCAGTCTCCTGTGAGTGTGCCACGTCTTTACTGAGATCCCTCGACCCTCCACTACATTTTCCAATCCCTCGGAGCTACTATATCGTACTGCTCTCGCCCTGAGCCAGGATGAATGATGTTCTGGAGGCCACCTCCCCTGCGACCAGCCTCAGCGGTCCAGCTACCTGCGTCTCCAAAGTAGAGCTGCGTGTGTCTTGCAAAGCTCTGCTGGACCGAGACACGCTGAATAAGTCCGACCCCTGTGTCATACTCATGGTGCAGACCAACGGACAGTGGACAGAGGTGAGCCCCCCCCCCCCCCCCCCTTTTTTTGTTGGACCTTGTTGGAAGCCGATATCTCCTCAATTGCAAATTACATATAGGCAGTATGTAGCTTTTAAAAATGAATCCATCATCTTTTATTTATCACCCTAGCTGAGTCATTAATCACATTATTAAAGTGTAAAGAATCGTGCCTTGAATCACATACATAGGAGTTTGAATTATTCAAATTGCAGTGTAGTAAGTCAATGGTTTGCTGAACTTGCAGCTGTTTTTTCACTATTTCGAAAAAGATCATGGCTTTCACAACAGCTACCTGATTGAGAATTCAAAACGTCAAATGTAGAGTTAGTCATTATCTGTCTTCACATTTCACTAATTTACAACAGATTGTGGACAAACAGTAGGTTGGTAATAAGCGGTGTGATGAGGTGTTCCAGCTGAAAATGTTTACTTTCTTGGATTGGTCCCATCTGATTTGGAGCGTAGGCAGCAGGTCTCTCATTTCCATGTTAATTAAGTAATTTAGTTCATGAGGGAAAGCCAAAGCAAAGGTCTCCATTAAGTAGAGGATGTGTTAAAACGTGGCCACGGATATCTAATTATATAGATTTGTTTCCCCCCGCTGTCCTACATCCAACAAAAAGCTATCTTTTCAGGGACATGGGAGAAAACTGTGAAGTGTAACTCTGCCAGATTCCTGCCACATGGGAGCCATTCCTTAAAGATGCTCTTTGTAATGTTTGGGCTGTATGAATGTGGAAGATTGAGATACTATAATGATTAAAACACTCAACTGACAGTGTTGAGCACAGTTATGGATTTTTCTTGGTCGTAATTTGATAAGAGGTTGTTACTCGAGATGACTGACCTGGGTTCAAAGTATGTATGAGTGGCTATTATTAGCTCCACTAATTGAAGCAAAATCCTATGATATGAAATAGACAGAAAGTATTACATTTTCACTGTTAAAAGCTCTGTCTATCTATTTACCTATCTGTCTGTCTGTCTATCTATCTATCTATCTATCTATCTATCTATCTATCTATCTATCTATCTATCTATCTATCTATCTGTCTGTCTGTCTGTCTGTCTGTCTGTCTATCTATACATCTATCTGTCTGTCTATCTGTCTGTCTGTCTGTCTGCCTATCTATCTATTTACCTATCTGTCTGTCTATCCATCCATCCATCCATCCATCCATCTATCTATTCATCCATCTATCTATCTGTCTGTCTATCTATCTATCCTGAGTTTCTGTCTGTCAAATCCCTCAGTACTGGGAGGCACCATTGCTTGTGCAAATAGTTTTACTTACGTCAACAACTGAGTAAGAAGCTGAGCCCACTCACACCACTGCCACCCTCTTTCTCTTTTCTGAGCTCATACTCTACGGCCCCACTGACTTGAAACTGCTATTTGTCGAACTGTATTTATTATTACCTTATTTCACCACCTGTTTGCTTTCAAGGATAAACCCAGAAGCAGGGTGGAGATGACATTTATCTTCTTTTTTTGTAAACTGGAATTTATGTGCTCCGATGATAGGGAGTTCATTTAGAACCTGATCTTTTCTGATACCTGACCAGAGCTACAGGGGCTGGTTATGATCAAGCAACAGAGATAATGCTATACCTACCTGGCAGAACTGATTGCAAAAAGCCTTAATTTTCCACGTCAGGGATTGCTTTATAATTTCGTCCCCACACCAACAACAAACAGGCGTCACAGACTTCGGCACAACCTATCCTCCGTTGCCCTGATAAGCTTTCATCAACAAGCAGGTTTATCAGACTCATTCCAAATCTGTCCATCCAGATGGCACAAAGAGAGGAGGAGTAGGCAGGAGAAGACAATAAAGAGAGATGGGGATGAATGAAGCTCAGGAATCCAAGTCCTAGCTGGAAGTTATTTTTCTTTCTTTGTGATGTTTGTCAGAGAGAAAAGGAAACACTAGAGCGATCCCTGCTACTAGCCATCCATTGCAATTCTTATCGTCTGATCATTATTGTTGTTTTCATATTACAATTCTGAAAAAGTGAGGCGGTTTAGTCTGGTTGTTTATCCAGAGCCGTGACAGGGACCACAGTCTGGTTAACTCAATGCTGTTTATTTTATATGCTTGCCATTTACTAACCAACCAATTGAATTGCAAATTGGTGATAAGTTCTGTGTAGAAGGGTACTGAATGCTCAAAATAAAAAAAGTCAACAGCAGGACAGCACTCCAATTAAATTGGTTATTCATGCATGGATGTTTCGGGCAGATGTCCTTCCTCAGTGTATAAACTGGTAACAGTGTGAAACAAGGGTAAAAACACAAAAACACGGACAGGGACATTTTTTGGTTTTATAATGCAATAACAGATGGGTTAAAAAAAGAGAGAAAATCCTTTAAAAATGAAAAGTAGAATTCCTGTCATGTTTTTGGTCCACTTGTTCCGTTACATGCAGATCAATACACATTTATTCTGAATCAGCACTTTTATTCAATGATGAAATATTTCGATCCTTATTGAAGTCTTTTTTCAGGATAATATTACCTCATAAATCCTGCTTTATAGCCATCGCAGTTCTCAGCCCAACTAAACACTTATGGGAGGTTTTGGACCGACGTGTTACGACAGTGCTCTCCACAACACCAAGTGCAGGAATGTAGTTTGGAAGAATGATGTTCATCCCTCCAATAGAGTCTATGCCAAAAACCAATTAAGCTACTGGTTGCTCGTTATGGTGCGGGTATACTCGAAATGAACTAGTTTGTATGACAACCACATCGCAACGCACTCGAAGGACGGGGTGAAAGACCCGTCTTCATAGAGGGAGAGATCCAATAATAATTTGAAAATGAGGATAATGGCACACATTTTCCGACAATCTTTCCTGCAAGATATTCAGTGTTGCACTTGCTTTTGTATATGAGTGACAAAAAGAGTAGGTAAAGAAAAGGAAAAAAACAGCTTTAGAGAGAGCTTGTAAACCAGCTTATGTTCCCACCTTTTGTGAAAAAGCCTGTCACTACTAAAGCGAGATAATAACAAGAGTAATGTCAACAATTAAAGTCCTCATAATACAAGTCTGGAGCTGCTCCACTGACAGTGAAATAATGAGTTTGGATGGAGTTTGGAGTTTTATCCATTTGTATGGCTATGTTTAGGATGATCACTAAAATAAATGTAATGTCCATAGATCATGTCCAGATTATGCCTTTCGATGGGTCTGTTCTCATTTGTGTCGTATAATTTCATAGATTTGAGTCCCAAAAAAGGCATAAACATAAACATTACTACAGTATATCATGACAATTATGAGTGTGTGGATTTTTGCAGCATGTATGTCATTAGTTAATGACAAAAAAATAACCTCCGCAGACTAAAACATCATGTTCAATGATGATTTGTCCTTGTGACAAATTGGGCAATATAGAAATGTTCATGGAGCTGTGTGAGAGCTAATCATGAGCAGATGGGACCTCAGAGAGCTCAGCTTTTCCTTGTCAGGCAGTGAAAGACAAGCATGGACGTTTTCAGTACTGTGAGATTAAATGTCCGAGCCCTCCAATCTTCTCTCACATCATCCTCTTGACGGAACGTAATAACATTTGCCCTTCTGTAGACACTGTTATTCCACAAAATAAGCAGGAATATAGAAGTTGAATTTTTCAATCCTATTTTTGTAAGATCTTGCTGTAAAACTATACAGGTTACAATTTGTAAAATCGTCATACTTGTGCTTTATCGTTACTCCATAAGGTCTACTATTGCTTTAATCACACTTGAATTAAAATGAATTGCATTACAATGTTTAAATATTTATGAAATTGTGTGTTCCCTCTTAGCTGGACAGGACAGAAGTGATCAAGAGCAACTTACACCCGGTCTTTGCCAAGGTTTTCTCATGGGACTACTACTTTGAGGAGGTTCAGAAGCTGCGTTTGGAAGTCTATGACATCCACGGCACTCACAGCATCGGGGCCCGTGATGATGACTTTCTGGGTGGGGTGGAGTGCACTCTTGGCCAGGTAAGCAGATGCCGCTGTCTTGCTAACACTTTATTGACTTGTATTAGTTAGTTTTGTGCCCTAAAAACAGATGTGTCTGCTGTAAAATACCTAAAACATGTTAGGAGTAAATATACCTGATGCTGGTGTTGATGACTCAGATCCCTTGGTGTGTCTGAATTTGGATACTTCCGTTAGTATTCTTCTTTGTAGTACACTGTGTACAATATGTACTTACTTGGGTACTGCGTTAATTTCGACAGGGTGATTTAGTTTCAAATCGCACATGGCGATTGTGCACTCACCAGATATGACGATCGCCGCTGCTAGCTAGCTAGCTAACGAGCGGAATTATTGTTTGTGGGACAAAACCTTTACAGACGGGTAAATTAACCCAACAAACTTACTAATGACTTCTATTATAAAAGTATAGTGGTGCTTAGTGTGAAAATATATGTGTACAGTGCCGTGTTCACCTGAGCAACCGCTGCTGGTCCCACCACTTCCGCTATGTAGCCAATATGGCGGCGGTTGAGGGTGAGTAGTGTCCATGGTTACACACTCAACCGTTTGACCGTTATCACTGCACCACCTGAGTACACTGTGCGCTGCATTTGGTCATACTTCAGTGTGAACGCACTTTTGCATTAAAAACAGCAAGTGTGCGTGAATTGAGACACAGCAAATTTACTGCTTTTTACTGCTACGGGAGGCTCAAGGCCAACAATGTGTTTTAATGTTGTTCTTTGCAGATTGTGGCTCAAAAGAAGATGGTGAAGCCTTTGTTGCTGAAGTATGGGAAATATGCCGGAAAATCCACCATCACTGTAAGTTTCTTACATGTGCTTATCCACGTCCACTCACTCTCAGGCAACATAATAGACTTACATTCTAGTTTACTTTTCTAGCCACATTTGATTGGAGAAACAGCATACCTCCTGTTGCTATATAGAGTGTTTTTTAAATATCAAGATAAACTTGAACACCCCTCACATAATGGCTCCATGTTGCTGCTGTACATCGTTGTTTTTACGTGGTCATAAAAAGTATACATCTTCTCTGAGCACTTTATATAGTATACATTTTTGGTGCTATGGACGCCAATACACACAGGGAAGCAAGAGGAAATGATGCATGTATAAGAAATCACATGTGTCAGATGTGGAAGAGAAGAGCTATTGGTTCATTAACCACCATTTTACACTTAACAAGCTAGTGGTGGTAACATATAAAAAATTCGTCCACTCTGCCTTGTTTGGGAATTCACAAGAGAGGCAGGATGTGGACATGATAACAGGACCTGTACCCAATACAGGTGCTCTTCAATAAATAAAAACTGTGCAATATTCACTGGCAGGTTGCACTATTATCCATGGTCTTGTTTGGATCCCTGTGCTGTGAGGGGAAAAGTTATAGACAAACTTGTCCTTTTTAAATCATTGAATCTCTTCTTGCCAGAGTTATATTTATCTATTTAAACATGAGCCAACAGCAAAGACTTTTTAAAGATCTGCAGGAGAATTCACACTAGGGAATTTGTTGACCATTTCATCTACGCAAATATGGAGAATTCTATGCACCATCATTATGATAAACCCTCACCCAACATGTAATTGCTTCCCACACATGCTGACATTACTGTAAAATATTCATTTTTTTATTGCATTTTAATATTGCACCAGCTGTTTCCCCTGCAATAAAGAAGGTGTGTATATATTTTAAATACATACATGAATGCAACCATGAATATATATATATATGTGTGTGTGTGTGTGTGTGTGTGTGTGTGTGTGTGTGTGTGTGTGTGTGTGTGTGTGTGTGTGTGTGTGTGTGTGTGTGTGTGTGTGAATACAGATTAATACCTGTCAGGACAAGTTGTCTGATAAAAAGCACAAGTTCCATACTTTGCCAATCCTTACTGTCGAGGCTTGTCAAACTCTGGCTGTGCCCACTCTGCAGCAACAGTTCTGGCAGTTTGATGTCAAGTTTGTCAGTTTCAAATAGAAGAACGGAGACAGAGAGAGCAAACTTCTTTTTCTGTGAGTGGGCCAGATGGAGCAGCAGAGTCTTTTTAACTAACACACATGTATAAACAAAGAAAAAACAAAACATTTTTTTGGAAAGAGCTATTACAAAACTTTACAATTGCACTGCTCTGTACGTGGTAACTTTAACATCCTTAAAAAGTTGAATGTTCAAGTTGAACAATAACCTATAACAGCAGGGGCCCATTAGTTTGCAGCTAATGGGGCTCTCTACTCTCTCGTTTAATGTCCTGCAGTCCCATGTTAAGTAAAAGCCACTTCACTTTGTTAACTGCCACAGTGCAACCGCTACTAAGGAAAATTTAATTTTTTTGCAATGGAAAGGAAAAAGGTGTATAAATACTCACATCAAACTGAAATAAAGCAGTTTCTTTTAAATAATGGCAGATAATTCACCTTAACATTCTAAAGGTTTTCTGTTTATTTTATGAGATTTGCTTTCTTTCCTGAAATGTAGATCATGTGGTTGGGATTTCTTTCCATGAATGATGAAGCCCATAAGCACAAAATATTACTGACAAATCGTATTTCCTCTCAGGTGCACGCTGAAGAAATTTCTGGCAACAATGGATATTTGGAGCTCTCCTTCTGTGCCAAGAAGCTTGATGATAAGGTGAGCGGAGCGCACGGTTTTGATGAAACTAGCAACAGGTTTGATATTTTATTAGATATGGTTTAGTAGCACTAGACAGGGATAGCAGTAGTAGTAATGTGGTAATCATGATTCTGTAATGCAGCCTCAGAAAGTACCCACAATGCATCACTGGCCTTGAAGTTATACACATGTCAGATATTATTTTAAAATCATTATATCATTTAATGTTAAAGGGAAAGAAAGAAAAGTCCCACTTGATATATCACATGTTTGCAGAGACATAACTCTCTAACATGTACATTTTCAATAATCATTTGTCAATATACGAGTGTCACATGTAAATTACATGACGGCACTTGATATCACATGTGAAATGTGCGTTATTACTTGTTGAATTCATTTGGTTTTATTTTAAATGTGGATATCACTGACCTTAACTGCTCCTGCTCTGTCAAACTTTGCTGAAGGCATATTTCAATCACAAAGACAGCGGGAGCTTACATCCAATTACAACTCCGATGATCTGAAGCCATTGCATGTTCTTAGGAGGAAGCCTTAGGATGCCACTCTCATAGTCTGACCTTGAGGTATTTGGAGAAAAAGTCGAATTTTACAATACATTTATTTTTTAAATTGCAGTTTGCCGTTTCCTGCTACTCTGACCGGACTCTCACACAAGGGAAATGATAAAATAAAAATAAAAGATCCTTGCTATAAAGTGCATCTTCCCCTGCATGTGATATTTGCTTTATATATCCAGCTACTGGATACTACTGTGAGTATTGAGTTTCCGCCCGGAGTATCCACCAGCTTGCTTTGTTTAAACTGATGTGAATACAGCTGTGGGTGCATCACTGTGGAGCAATGGTGTGTAATCATGTCCCACCGAGGCACAAAATTGTTCATGTTTTCTCTCTGAAAAAAACATTTCAGCAGGTTATTTGGAACAGAGTTTGGTTCTTGATGCCAGATATCTAACAACACTGATGTATACATTTATAGAAACTGACTTTGTTTACATGCACGGACAATTTCATTCTGGTTAAAATTACAGCCCATCTTTAGGAGGATGATTGTAAACTTAACTTGGTCAGAATAAACTATGAAGGCTCAGGGTCTGGTTCTGAGACGTCAAGTTTGGGTTTTGTCATTAAAGTCGGGCTCATCTGTCAAACATTTAGATGTCAACAACAAACATGGGTGGGAGCTGTCACTCATGCAGGCTTAGAATGTATTATATAAGAAGCAAACTGCAGACTACTTCTCTCAGATTGGTATGAGATCAGATAAATGCAGAAACTTTCTATGAAAGCAGCAACAATTCATTTTGTCTGGCCACTTGAGGGTAACACAAGTAATGAATAATGTTTCTAATTACTTTTGTGCAAACATTAGCCTACATCTAGGAGACATATCGAAGATCATTCATTTGAAGTGTTTCTAACCACCTGATGAATATAAACGCACCATTCATTCTCCTTTTTAGCGAAGTGTTGGTCTCCAGCAACTCCAACGTTTAGCTTGTTAGCTGCTAAATGCTAACTTTGCCTGTTTGACATTTAGAGAAACAAAACAGTAAAGTGCGGTTGTAAAACCAAATTCACCGCCAACGTATTCTTGATTCATTGATCCATTGTAAATAGAAAAATATTGAATAGTAAAATGTGAATAAAGATATTCATTCAGGTATATAATGCAAGTGTTGGATGTCAACAGGTCACACAAGTAACTTCCGTGTGTCCTGTTTAAAATGATTATTCTGAAGTTCCCACAATAATTAGATTTAATCAGTAATCAGGTGTATTATACGCTCATTTTCCTAACAATGCAAACTAGCTGCAAGTAATCTGGCAGTTTGATGTTGGGCATAACAATGACTCTAACAGATGTTGACTGAAGCAGCAAACTGTTTCTAAATAGCTGCTTCGTCAGCTGCATCACCTCAACCTGCCGTAGATATTGAAGGATCACAGCATAGATGTTGATATACAGGAGGATTAATGATGAGATATCGTACATATCCCAGCCCAGGATTGAATGTTGACATCTGCGTCCGTGCCTCCGATGCCACTGGCTAGCGGTTGCCATGACAACAAAGAGTGGATGCTAGAGTTCTGTTTGCTCTCGTCCCTCAGGAGACGTATCTGGCTAATGTGGTGGGAAATGCAGCATTAACTGTCTCATTCAGTGAACACAAAGCACCCTCACCCCTCACCCCCCAACACACACACACACACACACACACACACACACACACACACACACACACACACACACACACACACACACACACACACACACAGAGCACTCATTTGTTTTCCTCCCTGAAGAATCAATTGTCCTAAATAATCATCATTGCTCTGCTCTCAGACGCCTGTGCTTTAGGCTCAG
Organism: Cottoperca gobio; assembly: GCF_900634415.1. NCBI lineage: Eukaryota > Metazoa > Chordata > Actinopteri > Perciformes > Bovichtidae > Cottoperca > Cottoperca gobio. Next base: position 19,835,975 of record NC_041357.1, read on the forward strand.
ATGATGATTTAAGGCTACCGTAAATAACCATAAAGGATGTGAAATCTTACGCATGTTTTCAACTTAGCTGGGTATTTACTAACACTGATGATGTAAATAGACACAGCCACCATTTATTAACTCGAATGCAGGATTTTTATTAACATTGTGTTGTTAATAACATCCTGCAGATGCATCTTTCACATAGAAAGTAATGGAGGCTTAAAGAAAGTTACAATTCTCTGCTAGTAATCTTGAAATAATGGTTACAGAAAGTCAAACTAATATTTTAGATCTGCAATGGAGGCTATATTGGTGGAAATAGCCGGTCATTAATGCTATTGACTAGGGAATAACACGAGTTGGAATCTTGTTAAATATTCTCAAACCAAAAACAAACTCTTTTTTTTCTCAATCCAGAAGAGCCACCATGCTGTGCTGTAAGTGTTATGCCTTCTTCTCCGTGACCTTTAATCACAGAGATAATTAACTGTGCCTCTTCAATCAGCAATGATAAATCAGTGTCAACAGCCATTTGTATAAATTACAGTTTCCTTTCATATAAAACTTCAGAATAACCCAGATAGATAGATACCTTATTGATCCCGAGGGAAATGTAGGCATCCAGTAGCTTAAAAGAAATATGACATTACACATCTGAACCCCCCCGCTATTGAAAAGTAAGTACATTTACTGTACATAGTGAAATTACATTTTTAATCGTGATGCTTTGCTGTAATTGTGCCTGTTTAAAGGTCATCACAGCCCCATGGTAAATATTTTCTGACTCATTAGCTTCAATACTGTTCATCAAATGAAGTCAAAACCTCAGTGTTAATTGTAATGTTTAATGTGTGTCATCTGTTCTCATTTGTCTCTTGTTAAATAGATCTTGATCTCATTGAGACTTCCTGACTATTCTTTATGTGAATTAAAGCAATTTCAGGAAGAAATTTGACCTGATGTTACCAGAAGCAATACTTAATTAATTGAACGTTTTAATCTTACTTATGAATCAACTGTTACAGGGTCCTGTACTAACATTAAGAATCAGGAGTTTTGATATTCTGTTTTCTCTGCAGGATCTCTTCAGCAAGTCCGACCCATTTTTGGAAATATACCGAGTCAATGACGATCAATCCGAACAGCTTGTGCACAGAACCGAGGTAAATTCATCATATTTTCAGTTCAGGCAACAGCTGTTTTCTTACACTTTTTCTGTTGCTTCATATGTAATGTGTTCCTACTCTTAACAGGTGATTAAAAACAACCTGAATCCTGTGTGGGAGCCCTTCAAAGTGTCTCTCATATCTTTGTGCAGCTGTGATGATGAGCGGAAGATCAAGGTAAGGGACCTTTTTATCAACTAAATCCACATCTGTAAAAAAACACAAGGGTCAGGAACTGTACAATCAGGACTTAACAGGAATATAATAAAAGACATTTACTGAATAGTTAAGGGATGAATTAATACATATTGCACGAATACTGTATGGACAGCCAAACCAACAGAGAGAAAGTAGTAAACAGTGTTGTCCATGTGTGTCTCAGTGCCTAGTGTGGGATTATGACTCCAGGGGGAAACACGACTTCATCGGCGAGTTCTATGCTACCTTTAGGGAAATGCAGAAAATTTCCAGTGGAAATAAGGTCAGTGAACGGAGAGGCGGAGCAGAGTGGAGGAGAGACAGCCATGTAAACGTTTTATCCATTTCCAATATGCCTCTCATTTTACTCTGCTGAAATCCATCCCAGAGGAAACAAATGTCATGTTGCTTAAGATATACAGTAAATGTTCAAAATGCTCCTGTTTGTTGCTCCTGTTCTTTGTCTCAAACTTCCTTTGTTTAAGGTGTCGTGGGACTGTGTGAATCCCAAGTACAAATTGAAGAAGAGAAACTATAAAAATTCAGGAGTTGTCATCCTCACTGACCTCAAGGTAGGAATCAGTTGAACCAATCAGTGTCTTATTTCTTTGAAAAAATAAATGCTGTATGAATGAATGAATTGTAGTAATGAATGCCTGAACTGAACACACACTCAACATCGTTTTTGTTGCGTCTCACTGTTCACAGAGGGCATTTTTAGTTTTGAGAAGCTCAATCACATTTTTTAATTTTTTATAACCCTTTTTATTCAACAGATTTGTTGAGTTAATTCAGTTTTAATGACCAGATGCTTCCGATAAGATGCTTCTGAGGTTTTGCCATAAATAAATATTTCTTTTTCTATTACAGCTCCACAGAGTGTACTCCTTCTTAGATTACATCATGGGAGGATGCCAGATTCACTTTACGGTAAATGGAGCAGTCTGTTTTTAGTGACAATTCTCTGTCATTGAACTTTAACTGGCCCTGGTTGTATGAATGACCTAATACTGTCAAATGATCTGCATGTTAATAACTACTTGTAGCAAGCGATATGCAGCGAATGTTTTTGATTATGAAACATTACACAGTATTTAAATCTTTTTATCTTTAAAACTTTCCCTGATAGTGTTTTTGTCTGTCAGTTCAGTTTTCTTGGCAGCTTGGTGGAATAAATTCAAACCTTCAACTCTTGCCCTTTTGGTCTGCCCTCTGTTGTGCTACCCCTCACTCTCCAGCTGGATTACTGCAGCAATGAATATTAATTATGAGGATAGCTGTGGTAGATGCAGTTCCTTCTTGTTGAAACAGCTGGCTGCTTGGATCTACAGGAGCTGTAGCTGTTTTTACAGTATGTGGGTGTAAATAGCGCAAGTTCTTACCTCTGATCAAATAATATATACTGCCATTATGCATATTTCAGGCTTTCTCACACAGAATTACTTGTAATATAATAAGCAGACAAATAATAAAGTTAAGTAGCAAAATAAAAACTTAACCCGCTCAGAACCCAATTATGTTTCGAACACACACAAACAATGTTAATGTTGGATTTCTACTCTAAATGCACTCATAAATAATGAGCAATCAAAATGTTTTGATTACAATTCTTCAAGTGTTTTTTACATGTCCATTTTAATGGGTGGAGATTGTTAATGCAGGAAACCACCAAATAATAATTACAATAAATACTCTTAAGATACCCTTTTCAACCAAAACGTGAGTTTTTTCATTCCTCATGTATGGTTTACCAATATCAATGAATACATTGATACTTTAAAACGCATTGATTATATATTTTGTAGTATTAAAAAATGTAAAATCAATAAAATGACCTCCATATACAGTATCCTGAGTTGTATATTATGTGTACATAAGCAATATGATGCATTATAAGCTGATTGTATCATTAGTAAAAACGTTTTGAAAAATATTTTGACATGTATAAGTAAAATAACATCTCATGTTGACTTTAAACACAAATGATGTACTTAACGTGTAACAATATGATTAATAGATTCAAATGTTCCTTGTGCTCCTTGCTTGCCTCACAGTCGGCCATGCTTGCTAAAAAAGGTGGCTGTCTTCACTGCAGTCCACTTGATGCAGAACACTGTGATTGGCTTATAGACATCCAATTAAAAATAAGTTTGTGCATTTGGGTGAAATCAGACGACAGTAACCATAGATCTAGACATCATGGAAAAGGTATTTCCATTTGAATGGACGAGGGATCGGAATGGGTGAATGGATTCTGTCCTATTGTTCATGCTTCACATTTCTTTCTACCAGGTTGCCATTGACTTCACAGCCTCCAATGGAGACCCGAGGAACAGCTGCTCTTTGCACTACATCAACCCTTACCAGCCAAATGAATACCTGAAGGCTCTGATAGCAGTGGGGGAGATCTGTCAAGACTATGATAGGTTTGTCAGGATTTTGTTTCTCAGTAAAGGTTTATGTGGTGCCTACAGGGATTGTCAGTGTCTCCTGTTGTAAAATAGAGCTGCACTGTGACCTATTTCGGTGGGATCTCTCACACTGAAACGAGCCACTCCATCTGAACCACAGCAAAAGGATTGGAATGGAAATCACGAAGTACCGAAACAGACTGCAGGGTTATTACATTTCTGCTCACCAGTTTGTTCTAGAGTTGATGGAACTGAACTGAACTGCCAGCTCCTCCGTCTCCCATTCATTTCTTCACTGAAATGTGTTTTGCATCGTGAAGTTACAAGCCTCACATTGTCAAAAAAAAAAAAAACGGCCAGTTATTAACTGCAGCACAAAAACAGTCTTGTACACTGATACATGTATTTTAATCTGCGTTAAACCCATGGTAAATTAATGCACAAGACACTGTTTGTACCTGGGAAATTAGAGCAAACAAATGTGGCCTCTACTGGCATTATTTATGCATGAGGCTAATCTGGAGCTGAAGCTTGGCTTGGTAGCAGTCAAGGACACTGACACAATATTCTGGACACGCTTGACTACTCATTCTGTCAAAGTATCCATTATCTTCCATCTTTTATTTTTTAACGGTCTATCAGAAAGATGACACTTTGGCCTTTATAGCCACAGGCATTTAAATCCTGTGCAGTTTTGTTACTGACAGATGTTTGGCAGAGATTTCTAAGCAATTTGAGAATTTATTTCTAACCCATTCCAGCGTAACTATTTGAAGAAAAATAATAATAATAACAAATACCGCATCTCTCTTTCTTTTTCATTTAGCGAATAACACAATAAAGATGTAGATTCTCCCTATAACTGCTGGTGCCCTCATCCATGGGTGGGGTGCAGCACATAAAATCCAACATGCTCAAGTGGATGGTTAAGAATAAAGAAAGATTTTAAATGCCACACTCCGCCCAAGGATGAGGGCATATTTATTTATTTTTTTACGTGATTTCAAAGAAATGGTGGAAATGTACGAATGACTTTTTCTTTATTGTTCTCTATATAATATGCTGTTAACATGCAGCAACAGTATTATTAAAAAGTAGTTGAACTTGTGGTGGCTCAATGTTTAAGATGCATGACAGCCTGCATGTCATACCCCTCTCTTAATACACGACAATTTCCCGCATCCTCTTTCGTGCCACTTCTGGCTGTTGATGCCCTGTGCTACTGGCTACTGTAATCCTGTAGTACTAATCATATTTGATATATGGAAAATACATATGTGTATAAAATACATTTGGAGACAGGAAGAGATTTAGGAATAACTAATAAAGCATGCATGCCTACAGACACACACGAACTCATGACCTTTTGAATTACATTTTTCGACAAGCCTGTGCCTCTGCTGTTCGTGAGGACAGTGCTAACTGTTTTGCATGTACTTCACAGGCTCTACGCTCACAGTGGTGGCTGCATGTGCTTTCTTCTGTGGATAACTCGATGATATCATTTTTTTCTCAGCATCTGTTCCACTATTGGTCTTCCTTCTCAGCTTGCATAGGCTCATTACACCGAACTGCAGACGTACACATGCAGAGACAGGGGCTAACACCAGGATAGCAGACACTTCAAAAAGAAGTGGAATAACAGTGTGGTGTATAATCAGATGTAAAGACAGAAGAGGTCCAGCAGGAAGCCTACGCTGAAGCTATTTGAACTAAAGTTACAATTTCATGTGAGGATTATGTTACTGTAAATACAAAGACTGAAGCCAGAATCTCAGCCAGTCACTGAAAATGACTGTCTAATTGAATATAGTATATAATATTTAAACAATGTACAAACGTGCAAAAAACGATTAGATATTGCTGGCGGGCTTGCAGGTACTTGCCAATTAATGGGAAATGTTGTATTATATGATATGTGTCAGAGAAAGACCCTCTCATCTGTTGAAACTAAGCCATATGAGGATTAACATTCAGACTCCTGATTTATGCAGATCCTCCTATTGAAAACCAGGGGAGCACTGTCTGGCTAATTATAGCATCTAAAAGATAGTACTGGAGACACTGAAAACATGTCTTGAAAATTAGCAGCTCATGCTTGTAGCTTTATCATTTTCGTGTTTACATATATACACAAGTGCATCATACATGGAAACAGGCTGCTGGGCGAACAGTGTAGGCAGCCCTTCCCTTTTAAATTGGAATTGTTATTGAGGTGTAAAATGTGGGCAAGCAAACCTTTTAGCCTTTAGTGGATATAGGTGATGTGGGATTTTAGAGTCCTTGCAGAGGAGTGCATTATGGAGCTAGAGTGACTAGCTTTTGTCTGTGTGGGCAGAGGCTCGTTTACCTTGCTGAGAGGGCTATTATACCAGGCACATCTCCCTGTGGCTCCTCACGTGTGCTGACAAAGTGAGAAAACAAGGACCACCATGAACAGCAACATTCATATGATGAATATGTAGAACAGTAGCATTCTCTGCTTTCTTGTCTGGGCTGAAAGTACTGTGTTATATCACTTCACCTGGAGAGATCTCTTAAGACATTTGTAAATTGTGCATAGAAATCAATTCATTAAGGCTTCAAGGGCACATTTATAAGAGTATGTAAAGGGTCTAGAGGTCGAGATAATGAGTGCTGTGCACACAGCTTTCATCTGAGGATAAAATTGGCTAAGCATGAATCACTCTTTTCCCATTAGAATATTTCCATTCAAATGCTCTACATTGGTAAAGCTGGTAGAACTAATATATAACCAAATGCATTTGTTTTTTTCCAATTATGTTGCATCCATACAACATACCTCAGTGTGTTTGAAAGGTCACAGTAGTGGGAGTTATTTGGATGGAAATGGATAAAAAAGTGAGTTGAAAATATATAAAATGTTGAAGGTGAGTTTTAGAGCAAAGCCAGCGTTTCATGCTGCTGCATCAGCTGAAGGACCTGTTGGACGCTGGAATCTATTAGTTTGTTTGGAACATTTTTACTGGAGTGTGTGTGTGTATATCTGGATACAGCTCATTAGCCAGGGCATGTGGAGAGGCTGCATTACAGAGAATAAAAGTTGGACTCATTCACATGTTTTTTTTTTTTTTTCTTGGAACAGAGGATAATGATAGCAACCAAATATGTACTCAAAATGGCACATGCACCATATCCAGCGATGTCTTCCTAACAGGCTGTAGCTGTTACCATTTGCAGTTACTGTAAAATAAATAATGCTGCAATGTTATGGGAAAAGACACAGAATATTAATTATCTCTAAGTTCCTTCAGGAGGATCAATAATAATGATAATAATTATTATAACCCTAACCCTCATCAATTCTAATTATACATGCCTGTCTTGGTGTGTGTCACTTATGTTGCTAAAACAACATCAATTGCCACTGTTACTAATTATCATTGTAGAACAAGTAAAACTTTCCAAAGTAAAGTTCACAGATAACAGTTTACTCACTCACTCTGCCAGCATCTATACAAGTCCACACCCATCAGAGATATTTAAACTCAAAGCCACATTAGCTCTATGAGTGGACAAACAACTCTCTAACCAACACTTGTCAACACACCAAACAAATCAACACTTATTAACAGTGTAACGCTGGCTGTGTACGCTTTGATGCACCCACACTATGTCCAGAGTAAAGGAATCAAAGACATCATTTCATGATTCTGAACTTGAGATATTATTTGTGAGCATTTGGGTTGTCAGTCATGAAGGCATGGACAGTAAATGTTCTGATAAGGGAGGCAGCCATTGGAGAAAATGTCTGTCGACAAACATTCACTGATATGACTGAAAACATTCTGTGACAGCTCGGCTGCTTATCTTAAAGGCCACACAATCTAGCACATATAGTAAACACAAAGGGTTATCTGTATATTAAGTATGCAGGCTGCCCTTAAACTAAGTGGCATCAAAGGGGTTTGTTAAGGTTATAAAAAAAAGAAAGAATGGTCAAAACATTATACTACATTTCCCATAATGCAAATATATTGTTAGGTCATCCCTGCCTGATAAAAGCTCACATCTTACAAGAAAGAAAGTAAAATAAGTACATAATAAATTGCAAAAAGTACTAGTAAAAATGTGTCGAAAACGTAAACTGCCTTTTGTGGGGCTTTTTATTTTTGGATTGCAGTATAAGATTAATTTGAAAATGTTGCACGCAGCCACTGTATGTCAGTGAACTATCAAGTGAGCAGCTGTTGAGCTTGTCGTTTAGTGCAATATTGCATTTGCATTCCTCAAGCATCACCTGTGTTGTTGTCTACAGCAGTGAAAGTGAGGATGACATAGTCAGGTCTGAGTTTACGACTAAAACCCGCATCCTTTCCTAAGAGGAACATTATTGCATGAGCTTTCGTTTTTAGATTAATTTACTTGTTCTATCCATTTTACTTTGAGCCTCTGTTGCAGTGTTTCTCAAACCTTTTCAGACCAAGGACCACTTAACCAATAAAAAAACACTGATGGACCACCTAACACCCCAAAAATCCAAAAACAATAGGCCTGTTTACCACTCCAACAATATATTACAAATGACAGCCTAATAATGCGCTTCATGTGACCTTCTCTATATCGCTCGTCCACACATTAAATCAAGAATACAAATACAACTACGGATTCTACGAGCATTTCGTTCATATGCGATTTAAACGGTGAATGCTGATAGATGTTACACATCATATGAAACGTAGACTACATTTATTACTGAGTTTATGTCCGTACAGAGCCGCAATCTACCCACAGCAAGATAGTTTGCTACTGAGAGATACGCAAAATGCAAACTGTGAGGGCGCCTTCGTCGTGTGTTTCTTAAATTCATCACGTTTTCTCTCAAAAGATCCTGAAGGTTTCCCAAAGTAATCCTTGTATTTACTCTCAAAATGTCGATTGAGCTTGGCGGGTTTCATAGCCTCGTTCACCAACGACTCGTAGCACAAAACACAGTGTGGATTGGGATCCTCTTCATCTCCGGTCCAAAAAAAACTAATTTGATGTAGTTGCTGTGATATCTTTTCTTCACTTTAGCGCTGGACTTTCAAGCGTTCAAGCCGAGTTTCACAGCTTTCAGCCGGGCGGTGGTTGGACGGTGAACCGCTCTCCTGGGACTCAGTAACGCACACAAAACCACTTGTTTTCGCTGCGGCTGAAACACTTGTAGCTGCTGAATCACCTGCATCAGGACGATGCATCTTCACTGTCACGTTAGATTTTTGATTTCATTTTCTTTTAACTGACCCTGTCTTGACCGCGGCTCAAATTGACCGCGCAGATCATTTATGACGTAAGATCGTAAAACAAACCTACATAGCTACATCTATGCTACACTCTAGTCTATACTAGTCATTTTTAAACAGTTTGAGAAACACTTTAAACTTATAATATATTCATTTCAAATGTGACATTTTACCAATATACTCACGGACCGCTAGTGGTCGCTCATGGACCACCAGCGGTCCGCGGACCACTCTTTGAGAAAGACTGCTCTGTTGGTACACCCTTCATCAGTTGTTTGCATTGAAAAGAGTTGACCAGTCTTCAGCTATGTTTAAAATTAAAAATGTACTCCCCGTGATATATACACTTAATACTTTACTCTATATTTAGCAGTAAATTGAGATTTCTGACACTTCTGAATATAAAATGTGACAAAGTGCATTGTGGAACCTTTAGCAGAAAGTAGTGTACACGCACATGGACACTACTTTTTTTGTTACACTGTGGCACTAGACAGTTTAGCCAAGTTAATAGATTTCAGGCTCAGAGTTCAGATACACAAATCAAATAGCAAATGGTAAATATAGTGCACTCTCTGGTAAATGGGGAGTGGGTTCAGACATGCAGCCTTTGTCTGTGCACCCTGGCATTTGACAATTCAGAATAGCAGAGCCTGTTATATTAATATACGCCCATCTAAATTCTACGATGAAAAATGGAGATGATAAAGACTGAGAAGCTCTTTCAACAGGTGCAAACGCTGGCTGCAGGGGCCGGTTTCAAATTCTAATTAAAGCTTTTAACATGAAATTCAAACAAGGTTTGGAAATGTGAACAAATGGATAAGATATCAATATGTTTCAGATCACTGTCAAAGGCTATCTCCAATTAAACTGCAGTAACTGTAATACATGACTTAATTTGCTTATCTTTTCAGTGACAAAAGATTTTCAGCTTTGGGGTTTGGTGCAAGAATCCCTCCAAATTATGAGGTGAGTATCTCTCTTCTCATCTCTCTTCTCATCTCTGCTCTCCGTGTGTTTTGTTCAGTATGCATATATTCAGCATGCTCTTATGGAATCCTGGTGTCTTCCGTCACGATGGGACTGACATTAAGCACCTGATTTCCATGACTTGTTTTATGATGCAATTTGTCATTATGTCAAAATGTCACATATAAAACTAATTACTTTCTGAGTTTTTATTCATAAGCCCTGTGTCTTAAAATATCGACATGTCTTGATAAAAAATAACATGTTCTCATGAAATAAAAGCCTGTCGTGTTGATGCTCAATTTACATGAAAATTCATGAGTGTGAGAGCGTTTATTTAAGCAAATTGGACTTTGAGAACCAAAAGCCCTGGGGAGACGTCTGCCATGTGAAGAGTACACACACACACACACACACACACACACACACACACACACACACACACACACACACACACAGTTGAATCACTATGCAGTTTGATGCCAGACAGGCTGTTCAAACCAGCGTGTTTAATGTAAGATAGTATCGTTCTATGTGCAGATGTGAAACACCGCTAATTATCTTTTCAATCATGCAAAGATTTATGGCTCAGTAAATACAAACTATTAATTTCTGAATTCACCATAACAGTGACTTCCCTGCAGGAGTCACATTTATTTGACTTCATGCTGTTGCTACATTGTGATTGGTGCTGCAGGTGAATGCTAATTAAGTCATTAGACTATGAACTCATAGGCCACACCTGCGTGCATGTTTGATGGACCAGGGCTCTTTCTCAGTATGTGTTGCTGTGCACTGTTGTATTCCTAATTATGCATTATGCACAGTAATGCGATTTTTATTTTTTTATTTTTTTATAAAAAGATCCAAGGTGTTAAATTACCAGCCACGGATGCATCAGATAGTGAGTTGTGTGAATTAACGGGAAGCAATGAATATGGCCTCTTGTGCTTTTTTAACCTGAAGTGTCTGAAAGCTAAAGTTAAGAAGAGAACATCGCTTCCCATCAGGTCTTGTTTATTAGAGTATAAGGGTGCTTTTTCATTTAACTTGTTTGGTTTTGTTAAAATGGACTCTGGTGCGTTTGCACGTTTGTTTGTTGCTGGCCGTGAAAACTATCAATTAAACTTTAGTGCGGACATGGACATCAAGACGCTCCCCTGAGGTGGTCTCGGCGCTGTTGTTTGGACTCTGTTGTGATTTGTTGCTGGTCGTAAAGTAAATGAGGACGCAAACCACAATATTTTAATATAGTATATATGGGATTTTAGCATGAATTTAAAGCTTAACTACTATTAAATCCATCAACTGTTCAGGAAGGGAGGTATATATGTATGCAAATCATTCAGTAACCATGGTAACACTTATGCATGTGAGTGCAGGGTTTTTCCCTGAACAGTCTGACAGTCAAAAGCAGTTAAAACTGCAGCATGTTGTGCTTTTATCTCTACCTGTTGGTCATTATTCATAACATGCGGTCCACTTGCAGGAAAATAATGAAAATATTGCTTTTAATTAGTTATTTTTTTGTGAGCTCTTTGTGACACCAACATAAATAAACACAGAAGAAGTATTGAAGTTTGTAAAAAGCTGAACGTGAACCGGACCAGAACTGAAAGGCAACAACGTATAAATCTTTTCTGTTCGGACCAGATGAACACTCAGTTAATCTGCTTCATCAGGACTGTGTGAGTGTGGTTTGATCATATTTGATTACCCACGGGTAATCAAATATGATCAAACCAATATAAGCAAATATCCTACAACTGTAATCAGATTTAGATTAAAATGTTGCCAAATCCCATTTAGTGCTGTAAAGCATGTGATATCACCTTTTCCAATGTGACAAAAACGCAAATAAATAAATCCTCAATTGACGAACCAAATCTGACTTTTGTCAAAAAATGTTGTGTTCACCCCTTACACCACAGTAAGAAGATAATAAGTGTTGTAGGGTCTTTAAAAGGACTGTGGATTTTGCACTGGCACTCAAATAAATCTGTTTTTTAAACAGGCAAAGCTAAAAGATTGTAGATTTCAATGACATACAGTTGCAGGAAAAGTGCCTTTTAGGGTGGTGATGGCCTAGTGGTACGGCTTCCAAACACAACACCAGATGGTTGTGAGTTCAATACCAGGGCTGCCACCATTGTGCCCCTGAGCAAGGTGATTAACCCTGAGTTGCTCCAGGGAGACTGTCCCTGTAGTTAGTTCACTGTAAGTCTAAAATGACCTGTAATGTAATGTAATGCCTTGAAACAGGCTTGTTAAATGAGATACAAAACAAGATCCCCTCTCTCTTGCAGTGGCCCAATGCCACAATACAGTGACTCAATTTAGACTGTTAATCACATTAAAGGCAAAATGACTTAAAAGAAAGTAGCCAGCTGGAGAAGAGTCAGTTGTCACTGATCTGGCTGACAGTTGGTGCTTGTGGAAAAAACGGTTTCTTGTGAGAGGAGGTATCAAGAAGGGGATTTCATTTTTTTGCCAATTAAACAGCTTTGAGATAAACAAAGTAAATCTGACGTTTTAATGACAAGAATAGACCAGATAAAAGAGGGCTTGCAATCTTTTTTCAGAAACCAGATCTAAAGCATATAGTGCACGCTATATGCTCATTACTGTATAGTGTGATGAAGAGATGATTCAGGATATTAATACACGCAGAATGTAGATTAGTACGTCACATAACCAAGTCTCACTGTAAACACGCCTGAAAAAGAGCTACTTTTATCCAATGGTTGAAATAGATATTATTTTGTTCCTATTCCAATTTTGACGATAATATCTTAAATTACATGCATGCTCTCAGTTCCTGATCAAATATTTGTTCTCTTAACAGTATTAGCAGATATTTTCCCTGCCTTTAATAATTTACATGCTCACTTTCTGACACTAGTTTTAGATTACCGGTAGTACCAGCCATTAAGTCACCACTAATTGCTAAATATGTTGTCTCTTACTTAACCATGTAGCTTTAAAATGTATTGTGGTCACTGGGTTAGTGCTCTCCATTTAAAGTGGTCAGAAGTGCTGTTGTTTTTGGCATCAGAAATGATTCCTTACTGTCAAACGCACAATTAAAAGCTGCCAAAGTTTCTTGTTGGACCACTAACATTTCCACGTTTCAATTTTTGTTTCAATCAAACATTATTAGACAATTGACATCTTCATAAAACAATTGTAGTAAGCAATACCAGAAGAAGAAAACAGTCCAGGCCTTCACAGATTCCCAACATGGCAGCAAATTTCTGATACAACAGGGAAATAAATAAATACACAAATCCTCCATGAACATTAAATAACGGTTTCACATGTTTCTCTTTCTCCATCCACAGGTGTCACATGACTTTGCCATTAATTTCAACCCAGAGGACGATGAATGTGAAGGTAATGAAGGGTTAAGTCATGTTTATGTTTAATTGTCTTTATGGATTTCATAATAGATTAAAGAAATTGCTTCTTTCAGAGGATATAACTTATTTTAATTGTGTGTGGCAGAAAACATTCAGGTCTCTTATAAGTATTTGCGAGACTGCAGTGAAAAATTCAACCGACTTTAGTTCAGGGTCGCTTGTTTAATGACGAGTGCAGAAAACTGTATTGATGTTTCCTTCATTTTGCTCTGTGCTGTCTTTGATCAGAGATCCAAGGAGTGGTTGAGGCGTACCAGAACTGCCTTCCTAAGATCCAATTGTATGGCCCAACCAATGTTTCTCCCATCATTAACAGGATAGCCAAGCTGGCAGCAGGTGACGGGAACATTAAAGATGCTTCTGTGAGTGTCTCTTTATACTCTATTAGAATATATATAAATGTAATATAGGCTTGAATGTAGTGCATCCCACTGAGCCCCCAGAGTGAGTAGCCTCTGGTTCACTTCACTGTTAATAGTAATGCCCACGGCGCAACAGAAGAAGGGGTCTATTATAAAACAAATTAGTGTTCTTTAAATGATGGAGTGACGTCCTGCGGTGCTGTATTGGTGGTGCATTTTTCATACATATTTCCATATCATTGAGCCTTTTAGAAAACCTCATAAACTGCCGTTCAAATGTGATTTACCTCAAGTGGTAATGTAATTACTGTGCTCCTTATCGTTCCTTGATATCTCCTTGGGAGTAAGAACACAAGTCTTTTATGTATTTACTGTCTGAAATGACCCTCCGGCTGCACGGACATTGTGTTCTAAACTTATTGGACTGAGCTTCATGTAATTATTTACTCTTCAATTGTAGCCCATCTTTTGATCAGTAAATGAGCTGCAGTAAACGACTATGCTTTCAGGGCACACATTAGATATAAACACACTCAGAACATTGTGCAACATTCTTGTATTCTCATATTACACTGTTCAGTGGAAACATGAAATTAATTTCACACATACACGCACGCACACACGTAAGACGTCTCTGCTCTAGTTTGTGAAGTTGCTGTCTTTTGTGTTTAATAACCTTCATAAAAAAAAAAGGAAAACTGTTCTCCCTTGTTTTATGTGTAACACTTTAATAAAGGGTCATATACACTGTAGGCTGCAGAATTACCAAAGACAGAAAGGCTTGAGACCACAACACACACTGAGAGGTGTTCTTGCTTGTAACCTTGTGTTTGAATGCGTTAATGTCAGTATGGAATAAAACACACTGAAAGATCTTATCTTCTTCCAGCGATACCACATCCTGCTCATCCTCACGGATGGTGTAGTGACAGACATGGCAGACACGCGTGAAGCCATTGTGCGAGCCTCCTACCAGCCTCTCTCCATAATCATTGTTGGAGTGGGCAATGCAGACTTCACAGACATGCAGATTTTGGATGGAGATGATGGAGTCCTACGCTCACCGAAGGGCGAGTCAGTCCTCAGGGACATTGTGCAGTTTGTGCCCTTCAGAGACTTCAAAACGGTCAGTTTTTCTCTCCGTCTGTCAATCTTTACTTGTTGAATTTCAGCTTTAACCCCACTCCTTCTGACTGCTGTGCTAGTGATGCCCATGGACATTAAATCTTTTTTACATAACGCCCCCTCCGTTGTTATTCGAAAGAGCATAAAGGCAGCAGACAACATTTTTGAGAATAATTAATAAATGAGAGAAACCTAACAAATGCCGACATACAGGAGATGAGGAGATGAGTGGGACAATCAAGTGTATCATATGCTATGATCTTCACACAGAGCTCAAATCAAGTAAACACCAAGTGGAGATTTTGAACCAATGTATTCCAAAATGCTTTCCACCTTCATCATCAAAACACCAAATAAGGGAATACATGATGTTCATCATTACAGTAGAGTCTTAGAGAATCTATGCACTCTAAAGGCTCGTAGTGGCCCAATGTCTTGAGACACTTCATGTTCATGTTGCCACTCATCTGTATAGTTAACCTGAATATTTATAAAAACACTTACATTATATACAATCAAATTCATAAGTGCATTCCCTATTTTCACAAAGTGATGTGTCCAGACTAAATTGCTAAGTTTTATGCTGCAGAAAATTATTTTTCAAAATAACAACTTTTTTTATCCCACGCATGCGAGTTTATCAATGATAGAATCAACTATGAAGGATAAAAGGTAGAAGAGATTGTTTCCAGAGTCATGGACAGAACAGGTACCCTAATACAACGTCTGACACTGTCTATAACAAAGAGAGTATTTCTAACACTGTCCGTAGTCCTGTAAAAGCTTAATGGAAAATGTTCGGTGTTTTAGATTAAAACTAAATCCAACAGATGTTTTGATAATTACAGTTGCTTTCTGTCTCTATTGCAGGCTTCACCTGCAGCCCTGGCCAAATGTGTTCTGGCGGAGGTGCCAAAGCAAGTAGTAGAGTACTACAGCCATAAAGCCATCTCCCCTATGTGTCCTTTGAGGGACACAATGACCCCCATCCTCACTCCTTTTGCCACCACTCCAACAGAATAACCACCCAGCCTGCTCATGGGACCAAGCTTTGACCACAGCACCAGTCCGGCGGGAGAAAGGACGCATGCCTCGCAATTTTGGACAAGGACTGAAGAGAAAAGCTTTCTAAATGTGTTGTTACTCATTTATTTCATTCTTCACACCTAAGTGTTTGCACAAGGACAGTACGACAGTGTGGATCCAGTGCTTTTCCCTGGCTTTGCAAACCATGACTATCCAGGTGTTTCAGCACCATGAGTCCTGGAGGATTGTGTTGTTTTTTACCCCTAATTTTTATGCATGCAGGCCAATCCTTCAGTACTTATCCATCGATCGGACGCAGGCTCAGTATTCTTCACTGCTCATGAAATTCAGCTGCTCAACTCTCTATTATGTTACTGTTTCCCCTTGTCACACTTCAGATACTTTTAAAGATGTACTGTACAGTGCTGTATGTCACAATCAAAATTAGATTGCTCCACTTAAAAATAGTGACATTATTTAATCCAGATGTTATAGATGAATCATAGGAAGTATAAAGAGGAGATGCTGCATTCTGACCTAATGTTACATGACCTTCTGTCATGTACCTAGTCTGTCTGGCGGCAGGATTGGCCTTATTTTGGATTACAATATGACAATATTTACAGACAAACAAAGATCACAATTTCAAATCAACCTACCATGAGTTGATATTGGACTTCTGGCAAATCATAAATTAGCTGGACGGACTATATAATATAATCTATAGCTAATAATCTATAGTGTCACCCATTCAAACCTGCTCACTTGTACATCTGTGAAACTCCAAGTGACATAACTTCTGCGATGTAATATTTGCTAAAGCTTGAGCCTGAGTATGCTTCTTTCCGTTACAACAGGGCGCTCACAAGTTATAGCAAGTTGGCAAATACAGCCAGGTCATCAGCTGGCCAGTTAAAGTAGGATGTGTTTGGGTTTCTGTGCTGCCACAAAAGTTGCAAAGAACTGCCTTTTCTGTGGTTATCTGCGAACAAAGCGCATTTTTCTTGAAGAGAAGATGAACAATGCACCCTAGCTGTTTTGTCTGGTGGCTGTGGTATAAACTGTGTAAATCATGCTTCATGTCAGATGAATACTTTCCTTCTGAATCCCTTGTTGTTGTTCCCTGAGCCATCCGATATGCAGGTAGCATTCTTCACGTTTCTGCAGTGTGTTTCATCATTTTTTCCCCCTTTCTGCTGCTTTGTATATGAAATATAATTCTACTCTATGTCTCATAAGAAATTTAACTGGTGAGTGCACAGTTTAGATCCAATGAAAGTACAAAGCCGATCACAATGAGTGCTGTAAAAACACACGGTAATGTTCATAAAACCAGCATTAAATCAGCATTAAAGTTGAGGTTTGCTCATCATTGTACATGTGCATCTCCAGAACAAATTGTTCTGTGAAACTAGTCTTTTCATCTTCTAGAATATCTTTCCTGAATTCTTAACCTTGACTTTCCCTTACCTTGCCAGGGCCGTCTCAGATTGTCGTCATAGTGTTCAGAGTGTAGCCTGTAACAAGTTGGATAAAGCTGTGTCATGTTTTGTCAGTATTTTCCAAAGGAACATATTAATGCTACAGAGGCACAACCTCTTAACTTAAACGGACTCTTTAAAGCCGGAAACACAAGTTGCTGTTTAAAATGCTGTACGTATTGTACTGTACATACCAGTGTGACTATTGGCATCTAACCAAACAAGAAAGGACAGATGCGTTCACGTCACATGCAAATATGTTTTCAAGGAGTGCGTTAAAAAGTCAATTGAAGAAGAAAGTAAAAGAGTTGAAAAGACATTTTCAAAAAGGCATCCTCCTGCCATTTAAACCTTTTCATCACTAATGCAAGGGACCTTTAAATGTTTCCTTTGTTTATCAAGCAAATATTTCCAAAATACAGGATGATTTCACCTCAAAAGTAGATGAAAATTTATTATCAAGCATCATTAAGAGCATACATTTTAAGTTTGAATTGAATATGCAAAGTCTCAGAGTAACAAACTACTGTAATAGATACTTTTCTTGCCCTTCTTTTGGTTTTGGATTGCTTATGCTAATTAATATTAAACTGTGTTAAGGAAGTACAACTTGGACCTTTTAGATCCAAAGAAAGCATAATGTACCCCCTAAAAGTAAAGCATTTTCTGACTTTGATTTGTCCTCTAGAGCTTTACCAGCCATCTCCAGATACAGACTATTGACTCTGCACCGAAAAACAGCTAGCTCTGCTGTTGGCTGCTCTCTGAACTCCTTTGAAGATCACAACTATTGAAGATCCTTCTTTCACTGTGGATCACAGGATGAGGCCTATTGATTCAGCAGGCCTAGATTTGGAGCCATACTTGACTTGAATGATTCTGGAGGGACTTTGGTCTCACGACTGAATTTATAGGTCATTTTAAATTATTTACTGAGAAACCTTGTAGTTCCTGAATTATAAATAATTATTTGTTTGTAGTTACACATCTTAATACAGTCTTTAAGGATAATTAGTCCTCAAAAGATTCACAACATAAAAAATATGAACACAAGTTGACCATTCTCAAATGAAAATGACTCGTAAAAAACTAACGCATGTATCTATGAAACCAACTTTATGCTGTCCCACAAACCCTTAGTGGCTACTTATTCTGACTACATAAAGCAGCAAGTGCAGGTATCAGCTAATATTTATTTTCCTTGAGGGCAAACTAGCTCACATTAATATCTAAAAGGTATCGGCACGTCTTTCCCCCTATTACCTGTATCACCTTATTACTTCTTTGCCTCAGGTTACAAGCTGCACCAGCTGAAATGGTTCATTACCCTGTAGTCTTAACGTTTGTATGAGATGTGATTTTACAATCAATCTCAGAACATTCACAATGTTATTCCTTTATTAAGTATTTTTTATAATTTCATTTATTTCTTGTTTTGTTATCGAAAAGTAATACAAAAATGCTAAAAATATGTTTTTTTCTAGGTTCAAACATCAATACAATGAGCCATGAAAATGTGTCGTGCTCTTCTGGGGTACCTGAATTATGAAATGTATTCGATGTTTTATGGTAATACATGTTAGACAGTGATGCATTGGTCAAATCTGGGTCAGATTCAGACATTTTTGAAAAGTTATTTTTAATTCTTTATCGTTTTCATTATGTGACCAGTTGCATTGCAAATATTATACATGACATATTTAAAATATATAATTGTGTGCAAGAGCTAGCTGAACCCAAATTTACAGCCATCTGGTGTCATCACCTTATAAAAGCAAAAAAAACATTCATGTTTTAATGGGAAACCATCATTTGTGCCCCAGCCGTTGAACAACAGTGAGCTGAAATACTGGAGACAATAAGACCACAGTGCATGTGGCCATCTTGCACTGCAGATTAAAAAAAGCTGGGAAGAATTCACTGAGCTGCTTATTTCCCCTTATCTACTTGCACCATTGTCCGAGAAAATTAACAAGGCATAGGTTTTACACCTCACTGATGTACTATTTGAAATTTCTCTCTCTCTTCACCCATCCACTGATAATCAGAACAGGACTTACAGCCCATAACCCTTATATGCAACTGGTGTAACTGCAGGCCATGTGGGGGAGAAGCAACCCATGCATCATTAGTAAATATTTGATTTGCTCAAAAAGGAAGAAAGGGAGTTATTGCATGCTTACTGTTATTGTTAAGCCTTGCTGTGCAGTCATTCCGTTGGGTCTTATGATATGCTAATATGCAAGCCTGCATTTGCACAAACCTCTGTTCTTGTAGTTTACGCTCTCTGTCTTGCAGTTAGATAAATAAATCTCATAATTTAACTGAAACTGTCTCTGTGATTCGTTATTATATCAAATGCAGTTTTCATTTCTTTTGTTAAAAATATATATTACAAACTGTCTGCTGTTGTCATCCAGTTTCCTCAGACCCTACTCACTCGAGCCACATTTTCTTATGGCTCACCGCTGCAGAGAAGGGATGACTAGAAATGAGAGAGCAATATTGATGTGCTTGATGAAATGTAGGTTATGCGATCATGTACACATTTGCCCAGTGTAGTTTTGCTGTTGCTGCTGTGAGTACTTATTGCATGGGAAGAGGGACTGAGCCGACTCTCTAATTCCATCAGACAGCTCCTTTCATTTAACGACTATTGTTGAGAGCACTGAATAACGGTTGTTTCCATGGTGACACCTACTTGTGGGGAGACGGGGACCTTCATTTTTGTCAGATTCAGGGTCAAAGATGCAGGATGTGGTGAGGGCTCTGGTAGGAGGTCAGTCGCACATTATTATGTGAAAGATGAGGCTTTGATTGCGATGTCCTTCGCAAGGCCACTGCTTGTCCAGCAGGGCTGTGAGCCTCAGGTTAGCTCTGTGTTCAACATAGACACTTCCTCTCTCTCACTCTCCTATGACCCCTTTTGTGCCTGGCCGACTGATTTATGGCTGCAATTAGAGAACACTCACCACCGCTTAACATTCACTGGCAATGAAATCAACAGCAGCCTTGCACCCTGGGACAAGGTGCTGTTGTTTAGTGGAAACAGCTCATTGCCTCCATGTTATCAGATTACCTTTAATGCCTTTAAACACAGCTGGGCTTCCCTAACACTGGTATGGCTGGAAGGGCTAGCTGAAGGCAATGTAAAAACAGGAAAGACAGATGATTCAATGGTTATATAGTATTCTCAGTGGCTGGTTGCCTTATGCCTGCCTGTAATGAGGACATTACTAATACGAGATAGAGAATGGGAAATCTCAGTTGTAATTAGCTGTCTCCTCCATCCCCCAGGGGAACAACACACATCTTTGAAATGCTTGCAGCTAGCTCCTCTGATGTGGTCTCTAACATGCTTTCTATCTCCCTGTCACTCTGTGCATTTACTGTACAGCACATACATGTACAAATACACACCTACACACAAACACACTTTGAAGAATGAAGTTGAAAATACATCCCAAATAAATAGCGAGGCTTTTATAACAAGCCCCTGGAGTGCACTGTTACATATGCAGCACATTAAAAAAAGGAAACGTACTTTTCGACTATACATTGCGACTATTATAGTATTCAGTTATTTTCAAATGATGCAGTGTTCCTAGTCACCAGCAGCTCTCTCAGTGCCCTTGGTTGATACAGAAAGCTTGAATCAAGTGAGTCTATTGAAACATGTCAATAGATGAGTCATACAACATCAGGACTCACACACACACACACACACACACACACACACACACACACACACACACACACACACACACACACACACACACACACACACACCTCTAAATAAGAAGAGAAGACATGACTCAACAGACAGGGCTGTTGTAGGGATTTTAATTGAGTTAAATTGACATTCAGGGAAGATTTAGCACCATCAAGCATTGTCACATCATAGCCTTGCATTGTGTCTCACTTGCTATCTCACTCTCCGGCTCCATCATGACTCCATTCACATCCTTTCACACACATTTCAATTTCCACATTCATTTTGTGGTCATTGTCACTGCTTATAAGAAAACAAAAAAACCCTCACTATCAGCATTCAATGTGAATGTTCCCATAACATGGGTATTCAAGCACATTTCCTCAACATAATATTGGAGGAAATTAAAAACAAGACGAAGAGTCTACAGCCAAGCTAGCAGCTCTGTGAGGCTGTATTTTGGCAACGATTTGAGATGAACGCACAAGTGAGCTAATATGCTTACAACTACAATGCTAAATGATTTTTAGCAAGTATGTTTACCATGTTGACCATCATAGTTTAGTGTGTTAGTATGCTAAATATGTGAAGAAATACTAAACCGAAAATAGAGCTGAGGTGAATGGGAATGTCATTAGTTTTTAGAGGTATTTGGTCATTCACAAAATAAAGATTTGACCTCATGATGGAGCAGGATAAAAAGTTAAGAGACCACCAAAGTTATTACAATTCATCCTGGGGAGGACATGAATGTCCACAAGCTCCAATCGGAAGAGAAGACATGTGAGGGGATCACAACAGTCAGTAAGATTCTTCCTCTGGGACCAGTCCGGATCAAAGTAGACCGACACTACCATCCCTATAGCCACCCCACTACAATGGCTAAAAATAGATAATATATAGAGTATAATTTATACATAATCTACATACGACTATATGCACCCAGCAGAAACTAGAACTTTCCGTAAATCTCTGCATCTGAAGATACCACCATGGCATTTTTCATTTTATGTCAGAATGTAAACAGGGAAGGTTTCAAAAGGGACACATTTATATGTAAAAAAGATCAGTGTATCACAAGGAGAGTCTCTATGAAAAATACTACTACTACTCTCAGTCTACCGGAGAAGACTCAGTGACTTTGTGCCTCGGTCCCAGCCTCCTCTCTCTACGTCTCTGACACCCACAGATATAGTAATTTAATGAGGCTCTAGAGTGCCTAGTTGGCCAGCTGGACAGCTCCTGACTCTCCACAGCAGTGCTCTGTCCCTGCTTCATGAACCTCCTTCCATAACTGCACAACTGACTATGGGCCTGTCCCACTGACAAAACCATCCGCTCTTCCCCACCTCCCCTTGTGTCCCTTAACTAATAAGAAATTAAACAACTGACCCACATGAATCTTTCATGCAGCTGGAGCCACAGAACCTGGTTGTTATTAGTACTGAGAGCACCCCGGGAGTTAGATTGGACAATTATATGGCAACATTTTCTGGGTTGCACTTATAGCAGCAGTCCTCTTATCCCATTTCTAAAGGAACAAAGCAGCCAGAAGTCCCCTGTTGAAGACTTCATCATCATTCATCATAATTCTTGAGGACATAAGGCAATATGGATGCCTGTTATGAGATGAAATTCGACTTTCTTTGGTGAAAAAAGTCTTAATTTCATTACATCTTCTTTGTTGAGTTTTGTTAGATGTTAAGATTGGGGATATTTACTGTTGTATCACTTGTTTATGTGTTGCCTGCTATTCAGTCTCATTGCTGAGGGTAGCAGCTTGCTTACTTTCTGGCTGATAATACCAAGGGAGACTGTGCAAACCAAAGCATTTGTGGCTAAGGAAAAACATATTTATATTACGCAAATGTAATATTGAATCTTGTTTTTCTTTTGTTTGTTTGTTTTTCCTTGTGGAATAGCTTGTGAAGAGTGTTCAGCCTTCAAGCCCCTGCAATTAAATGAAGGCAATAAATAGTAGAATATTAAATGAGGGAAATATCTGGCTCTTTAGCTGCTAAATGCTTCTCTATGTTCACCATCAAATTGTTATCTGCAATGTCTGCCATTCGGTGCTGAGCCCGTGCAATACAGTAGATTTTTGGAGACATAACAGATAATGATTGTGAATGTACCGACGCCTGCGGTAGGGTCGTGATTAGACATTAGTATCATTGCAATGAGTCAAACATGTTGAGAACGACGGTTATGGTTAATGCTGTCATAGGTAGCAATATAGGAGCCTATGAGGAAGCAGCTCCTGTAGGAACCAGTGAAGCAGAACAACCCGAATGGAGGTATAATACATGAGGAGCAGTAGGAGCCACTTTTTCCCTCTTATGAGAATCTCCCAGGGCTGTCGTTATGTCACAAGAATAATTCATACACCGAATAAAAAGAGAGACGTGTTACAATATTGGTGTGTACTATCTGTGTGTAATGCAATGGCTGTTTTGGGAATGCTAGAGGATGTGGCTAATGCTAGACGCTGGGAACAATGAGTCTTTAGAGACATTGCTGATTTTCTGGTACACGATGATGATCGGTAATTATGTGTTAACCAGGTTAAATGGCCATGTGTGTACACACTTAAGCTAATCGTGGAAGATTGTACACATGTGCACATTTTCGCAGTGATTATGATTCATTCAAAGGAACAGTCGGTGGTGCAGTTAGTAAGAGTTCACTGAATAAACTGTCATGCACAATTTGTACTCTAGAACTAAATCTGTATTGATTAGAGTGAAATTACTTTAACTCATGTTGTGGCAAAATAACATCTGAACATTTTGCAATAAAGAAAAAATATTTAATAGCACTGGTTATATCCTAAATCTTCTTCTTCTTCTTATTTAATTAATCTTTTGTCATATTCCCACTCATAAGTGGCAGATGGTCTGACCTCGTGTTCAGACATTTCCAGCTACACTGGAGATAAGCGAATCTTTCAAAATGTCACCAGTGTCAGGTCCTTTGAATGAAAGAGAAATAGAAATGTTCCTACACTTTTTTTTTTTAGCACTGGCATTTAATCATCGTACAGCGACAAATCTATTCTAGAAGAGTAAGGAATACCAGTTTCATCATCGACTGTACTCCAAAGCTGGATTGGTAAATGAAGCAGAAAAGAGAAACAACGTTACCTCACAAAATAATTCCCAGAAATGGACATAATAAATTGATGATATCTTACAGTGAAGGATGCAGAGATCATCTTTATTCTTTAACATAAAAAGTAAAGAGAAAAACTAACAAAGTCAAAAGTCACAAACTGGATGAACAATATAATATAATGTGTGCTGTAGCTATTCCCCTTGCCGTCCAGTCAAAGTACCTCTTTAGAGACAGATGGTGACATTTTTTTATAATATATTTTTAAAGCAGAGACACATTTTGTACGTCTACGACTACAACAGTAATGTTATGAGTCAACTCCAATATACAGAGGTCACAACTGTGTGCTGTCTTATCAGAAAATGACATCTGTTATGGAAGAAATGCTATTATGGGACTTTTATTATGGGGAGATATGGACAGTGTGCATCTGTGATTCAGCATACCACACACAATAAGAGGTTTTTTAAAGGTTATTTCAATGAATCATTTGATATTATCATAGAAATGTGAATAACATTACACATGATACAGACTTTGAAATTTAGAGGTTGATTTATATTTGTGTACAACAAGTTTCGTGCTGTGGTATCTACATATAGATCCTTCACCCGATGGGCTGTATGGTCCCATTGCAAGACAAGATATTCAACGTTTGTTGGTTCCAAGTTGTATTTACAAGAGTAAAAGTTAGTTATACTAATGAGAGGAATCCCAGAACATCACCAAGATGTTTTAAATTGGATTTGTGAAGATTTTGGAGTGATTGGTGACAGCTATTGGTGATGTTTCATGATGTTGTTTTGAAATGATGGTTATCACTGGCCTTAAGAGACAGTTGTTTTCTATCAATTAGTGAAGTCATTTAGGATTCTAACTATTTCCTGATGTTTTATTAGCATATGAGGTAGCTACGTAGTTAGTTACCTATTGTTACCTAAATTAATTGATACTTTTATAAAGGATTGAGCCTGAAATGTACTGATTAACCCCTCCCTCTCTCTTCCGGCCAGTTCCATTGGTGACATTACATTTGTGTGGTTGAATCTTTCGGGTTTATTAACAATGGGAAAGATAGAAAAGAAGATGGTTTTTTGCTGTTGCTTAATTTATACCAGTGAGAAAAGTTAACAGATAAAAAAAATACAGTTGCAACCCAGTCTCTTTGTTTTTGAATGAGCCAACAAAGAGAGGCACCAATTCACAGCCTCCAATGGCGAACAGTCTCTGGAGGAGATAAATGGATTTTAATTTAGTCAAGTGCTCAGCTTGCATGGATCTGTTGCCAAACCAACAAAAGCAAGGCAGAAACTACAAGGAAACAGATACTGATTTCTCTATTAACGCCTGAAAGGTAAAGATGGAGATCAGGAAGTTCCCTTTCACTAGTTTGAAGCAAACAATCCTGTTCAGATTCAGAATCCCTTTGCTAGCTATGTACAGTACAGTGAGTTAATTGTTTTCATTAAATACACAACATATATTTGTGTACATTGAGTAGCTTTTTCTTTCCCCATGGTAATGTAAAAACCTATACAAAGTAAGCTATAAAGGAGAACTGTATTGGCTGTGTTGGAAATGATATGCCCTTTAGGCTAGCTAAAGTTGAGCAATGGAGAATAATCTCAAGCCATAAATATTTAAATAGCCTTCATTATTAACCTTGGTATAATGGTTTTGACTGACAAATCTTCTTTGTTCCTGCGTAGGTGAGGTTTTTTTTTCAAAACCAATAACTATCAAGTCACATACACACGAAAGATAAAATCACAGGCCTGGAGGAGAAGTGCTCCCAGGTTTCCCACTGGAGGAGACATTTCAATCTGTCAAATTATTCTGACATTTTTGGGTGACTTCTATAACCTGAACATATAATAGTGATATCTGAAACCTGGCTAACCAAATCCATTCCAAACAAGGATATTAATATTGATGGCTACAATGTATATAGGACTGATCGACCTAAAAAGGGTGGAGGTGTTGCAGTCTTTGTTAAATCTAAGTTTCATGTAAAGATTCTTCTCTCTACATCACTGACAAAACAATTTGAACTTTTGGCTCTTGACTTGGAAGTATCAAAAGCTCTCCATATCACTGTCGTTAGTTGCTACAGACCTCCTTCAGCTGTCAGTGACGCTTTACCATCTTTAATGCAGCTTATGTCCAGTCTTAACTATAGTGAAGTTGTCATTGTGGGTGACCTTAACTTGGAACTGGCTGCTACCAGCATCAGAGGACTTTAAAAAATACTGCAATTCCTTAAATCTCTTTCAGATTGTCGGTAGTCCCACTAGACCCAATCTGAAATCTCCTGAAAAATCCTCCTTAATTGATCTTATCCTCATAAATACACCACTGCTTCTGTATTTGCAAATGACATCAGTGACCACTGTGTCATTGCCACAGTAAGAAATACAAAAGTCCCTAAGACAAAACCCTGTGTCATCATAAAGCGTGATATGAAACATTTTGTGCAGCAAGGTTTCTTTCACGACCTGTTTCTCTTCGATTGGGAGAAAATCAATCTCATTTCCGATGTTGAAAATGCCTGGAAATTCTTTCATGATGGTTTTATTATAATTATTGACAGGCACGCCCCCTTAAGAAAGTACAGAGTAAAAGGCAGAGACAATGCATGGTTCACATCAGATCTCTCTGATTTACTTCACGAGCACAATGTGGCATGGTCAAAAGCCAGGAGTACAGGTCTTGGGTCGGATTGGCTGCTCTTCAGGCAGCTGCGAAATGCATGCACTGTTAAAATCAGAAAAGCCAAATCTGATTATTTCCAAACTGAAACCACAAATAACTTAAATAATATCCTTAAATTCTAGAAAACTATTAAATCAATAGCTGGAAATAAAAATGTGATAGAGCTTCCACCTTGTATTGTCAAAGACTCTCTTCAAATCTCTGACAAGGCAGAAATGCTTGGTTGTTTTAATGAACATTTTATTGCCTCTGGTTCCTTGTTTGAATCTCAGAACATACCTCAAGGAGCCCCTGCTCGCTCTGAAGGTCGTGTCTGGCAGGGTCAACCCTTTACTTTTAATCCAGTGACAGTCTCAGAGGTGTATAAAGCCCTTAAACGTTTAGACACAAGAAAATCAGCAGGTCTGGACAACCTGGAGCCATATTTTTTAAAGTTAGCAGCTGATTTCCTCGCCTCGCCCCTGGCCTATCTTTTCAATCTATCCCTGGAGATAAACGGAATTCCCCTTATTTAGAAATCTGCTTTTGTTCTCCCACTGTTGAAAGGGATGTGACCCCACTCTCCTAAACAATTACAGACCCATCTCCAAATTGTCTGTCTTAAATAAAGTTCTGGAATCATTGGTAAGTCAACAACTAAAGGACTTTTTATCGACTAATAATATTTTATCTGACCTTAAATCTGGTTTTACGAAAAAAACACAGCACTACAGCGGTCGCCTGTAGTAGTAAATAGTAGTAAATGATTTTATAAATTTCTTAGACAATAGAGAACATTGTGCAGCACTTTTTATTGACTTATCCAAGGCTTTTTATACAGTGGATCATGCCTTAGTGTCACAAAGACTCTACAGTACAGGTCTTTCAGATCAAGCTGTCTGTTGGTTTGAGAACTATGTATCAGGCAGATCACAGTGTGTGCGGGCAGAAGGTATAACTTCTAGTTCTCTTAATGTATCCAAGGGTGTGCCACAGGGATCGGTTGTAGGACCATTGTTATTTATCATTTATATAAATAATCTTAATCACAATGTTTTAAATGCAATTTTCCATTGTTATGCTGATGACACAGTCATTTACTGCTCTGCGTCCTCCCCACATCAGGCTCTTTGTCAGCGCCAGACTGCTTTTAACAACGTTTCTGTCTGTGTTAGACTATGGAGATGTTGTTTATATGAATGCATCGTCTCAGTGCCTCAGCTCTCTGGATACCGTCTACCACGGGGCACTGAGATTCATAACAAACCTCAAAACTCTGACGCACCACTGCACCTTATATGCTCGTGTTGGATGGTCTTCCCTGACCTCCCGTAGACTGAAACACTGGCACATCCGTATTTATAAAGCTATGCTTGGTGCTCTTCCACAATACCTAAGGATCTACATTAGTCGGAAATGTAGTGGACCGTATCGGCTTCGCTCCGAGGACTTGTTTCTTTTAACTGTCCCAAAAGTCCGTACAGAACTTGGGAACAGGGCTTTTAGTTACGCTGCTCCGGCTGCCTGGAACCAGCTGCAGAATGAGCTGAAACTCGGGGAGCTGGTCTCTCTGAACAGACTTAAAGCAACTCTTAAAGACATTGAAGCAGACCGCTGTGTCTGTAAATGTTTTAATTAATGTTGTGATTGTGACTGTTTGTTTTTGTAACTATGCTGCTGCCTATCTTGGCCAGGATGCTCTTGAAAATAGATTTTTAATCTCAATGAGACCTATCCTGGTAAAATAAAGGTTAAAAAAAACAAAAAACAAAAATTAATTTACCTGCATTTGGGTTCCTGTAGTCCCCACCTTTGAAATGTTATGGGATAGTTAATGTTTTGAGTTGTAATTGGTTATATGAAAGAGGGTGGTGGTGATTGTGACACTGTATAAGTGAAGGTTAATTAAACCTTTTGCAGGATATAGAGAGTATGCGTTGATTTCACTTTCCCAGCGAAACATGCCCCCCTCAGTCGAACTGAGGGTCTGTCCAGGAATCATAACCGTCTTGTTGCTCTGGCTGCAGCAGTTTAAGACGGCTGGAAAACGTGCATGCAGGCTGAACGTCAACCACGCTTTTCTGTTGGGAAATGTATTGACTGAAACGATCAAGCAGTGAGTAAGAAAACGCATAAATAATCAAGTAGAGGATAAGTCAAGTATGGAAGGTAAAATGCCATGTGGTGAAAACTTGACTGACAAACGACAATTATTTTATCGTATGTTTATTAAATGTTGTTGCTGTAAAAACATGTTTTATTTATCAATTTAAGTCAACTTAACGGTACTTTACGAGTAGAAAAATGGTAACCTGATATGTTTCGCTGCCTGGATTCCGGTGAATTGCAGGGATCCATTTGCTTTTCTTTAGCTATCAGCAGTCTGTAAAAAGATAGCTCTTGCTAGCTTCTTGTTGAATCTATTTGTACAGTCAATTGCACAACAGCTCTTTTCAATTTTAGACGTGTTTTTTTTTGTGTTTCTGGACTTTCAAGTTGAATGCTATCTCTGCCACTCAGTGGGAGTAAACGCAGTAACTTCCGCCTACGGTGACTTCACGTGCCTTCTATTATCAGATGGTCCGATATAGAAAATGTAGACACATCATTGTTGAGTCTTTTTACTTTAGAGTTTGGTCCTGTTTTATTCTGTAAATACAGTGCAATGTGACAAGTAATACAGGAGACAGAATGACGTACAAAATCAATGCAGTGAACTCTGAAATGAATTCTACTGGTTAGATGATTTGCTATAAAGAAAATGGTAATTACCTAATTTGAGATTACTATTTATGGATGTTTTTTAAATTGAGAAGCTAAAAACATTGACAATTGTAATGGAATAAAGTGGGAAAAAATTATCTCTTCCCAGTTTCTATCCAAGCACATAAAGATTGAAAGCCTATTAAAGACGGGGCTTGATCTTGGTCATAAAGGTGACTGTAATTGAACATTATTATAAGTACGGGCAGAGGTTTCTTATTGTTCTTCTGACCTTTCATGATTAAAATGATGACTTCTTTCTCGCTTGTAGGTATAATCAACCTTTTGCCCTATTTTTCACTTATTGCACACATTTCTGTTGGGAAATGCATTGACTGAAACTATCAAGCAGTGAGTAAGAAAACGCACAAATAATCAAGTAGAGGATAAGTCAAGTATGCAAGGTAAAATGCCATGTGGTGAAAACTTGACTGACAAACGACAATAATTTTGTCTGTTTAGTTATAATGGAGCAGAATTTTGTATGTTTATTAAATGTTGTTGCTGTAAAAACATGTTTTATTTGTGTTATTTAATCAATTTAAGTCAACTTAACGGTACTTTACGAGTAGAAAAATGGTAACTGAATATGTTTCGCTGCCTGGATTCCGGTGAATTGCAGTGATCCATTTGCTTTTCTTTAGCTATCAGCAGTCTCTGTGAGTCATTGCTGGGCTAAATCTTTTAAAACTTTTAAAACAGAAGCGCAGGACATTCTGTTTAATTATAAAAAAGTAGATCAATGCAATAATACTATATACATATAGGTTTGAGTAATAGGTACAATATACAAAATAATACACACAGAAAAGTTGCATTGGATTGTATTACATTGTACTAATGTAGCTAAGTGCACTTAAAACTCTATGGTCTTATATATACATGTATACTAAAGAGTAATAATACAATGCATATATATGTAAGTAATATGCAATATAAAATAAAGTCTGCATATGTTACTACTTCTTATACTACAACTCCCAAATACACTCCCATTATTTCATAATACATATCTAATGTAATAGTTCATATATTTTCATGTTAACAGATGTGCTGATCAGGTCTGTACAGGGACAATTATTTATTTATTTACAAAGTGCCATATGCTGTGTTCTTTGTAGTCCGACTTTTTAAAAGATTTGGCACAGAGTGTGTTACTTGTGAGCCCCAACAAAGTAGGTACTCATGTGATTAGAGGAAGAAGACTGGAGGCTGCAGTTAGAAAAGACAGAGAGACAATTAATTTCATGTATTTCATGGTTAGTTATCTTTGCTTGTCTTTGTCAGTTGTCTGATGGACAGGTGTTGTCACAGCTGCACTTTTTTAAAACCAACAATCAAAGGAGTCCAGCAAAACATTTGTGAGACAAATGCTCCCAACCAGACGGCTAATAATATTTATTCTGTTGCTGTCCACA
This sequence comes from Cottoperca gobio, assembly GCF_900634415.1. NCBI lineage: Eukaryota > Metazoa > Chordata > Actinopteri > Perciformes > Bovichtidae > Cottoperca > Cottoperca gobio. Next base: position 19,867,061 of record NC_041357.1, read on the forward strand.
AGACAGAGCAGTCTGTCCTCACCAAGCACATCCATTGTGGGAGTAATGCATTGCTTACATCTTTCCCTTAATGTCCCTGAGCAGTGTGTGAGGCGGACTTCAAAACAAGACATTTTTTTTTAATGGCCACTGACGGTATCTGCCTCTAACTGCAAACTCATGACTCAGAACTGACATGTGGATATATTCTGTCTGTCACTATTCTTCTGTGGAACAGACCACATAATTGGGTTTGTATAAATCACAGTTCTTCACTCTATCACATGAGTTGCTGACATGTATTGCTGTGACAAAACATTATTGAAAGTCATTTGAAAAAAGTTTTGGAAGCAATAATGTGTCAGCACCTGTTTTTGTCTCACAGTCTGAAGTGACCATCAAAAGCTTTTGAATAGGTGCTCCGGGACAGAGAGGCTCCGTACGGGACAGAGAGGATCCATACGGGACAGAGAGGCTCCGTACGGGACAGAGAGGCTCCGTACGGGACAGAGAGGCTCCGTACGGGACAGAGAGGCTTAGGGACAGAGAGGTTCCATACGGGACAGAGAGGATCCATACGGGACAGAGAGGCTCAGTACGGGACAGAGAGGATCCGTACGGGACAGAGAGGATCCATACGGGACAGAGAGGCTCCGTACGGTACAGAGAGGTTTCATACAGGACAGAGAGGATCCGTACGGGACAGAGAGGCTCCGTACGGGACAGAGAGGCTCCATACGGGACAGAGAGGTTCCATACTGGACAGAGACGTGAATTTTTGTTTTGTCTGGACTCTTCTCACTGGTTTGAAATAAGTGATGTCACATATTTTTGAACAGCAATCAGGGGTTTAACACTAAAAGAATCTGCTTCATTATGAGTGTGTGGGTAAGGTTAACACAATGTCATCATATTCTGATTGAAATGGGTTTAAATCCTGATTTTTGCAGAGAAGTATGTGACACTAGAGCACAAAGAAATTGTTTTAATCTTTCCCAGAAAATAACAGTTCTAACTCTGACAGAAAATATTGTGTCCATGGCCCATCACGCACAATAAGAAGAGATTGAGAGATTTTTTCCTTTTCACTTTCAGGACTTACTGTTGGTGTTGCCTTGAAAGTTGCTCCAAAACTGATTCTTTACATTGGAAACAACAGTTGACAAAACCATGGCCATGTTCTGGGGCTTTTGATCATTTCACACGAGAATTCATTTCAATGAAATTCTGTGTACTCGCTGACATACTGAATAACACAATAAAGCAGTCCTGTGCATCCTTGAGAATTATCCGTTGCTAAATAGTCACTATCGGTAAGAATAGTGGAACCAGTTATTCAGTGCAGCAGATACAATGTACATATAAGGCCGGGTCATACTGCCGAGTGTGTGATCTTTGCTTGGTTCAGGATAGTCCACGGTTCAGCTATGAGGCCACGGTCACAGAGTATCGGCTCTTTGCTGAGAGAAGGATTTTAAAGGCAGCTTAAAGGAAAGTTAGGTCAGGGAATGGTGTCACCTGTCAGAGGGCCCAGTATATTTAAGATGGAACAGCCTGATATCCACTGCAGGGCCTTGAAATAGGTCAAGACATCGTTTAACATGAATTCAATTAACTTTTGGCACATTTTACTGTGTATTAGTAACATTATAATTATGCTTTTTTTGGTGTGCTAGGATGAAAGTAGACTCAACATGTCACGATGTGCTTCTCTGTCCCTCCCTCCAGCCACATTCACAATCCTCCAAATCTGTTCATGGCCATTTGAGCGTCAAGTGTGAGAGGGTGCAAGCGCTCAAATTGGGATGGGACAACACTTTGCGATATATCACGTTAACGTTACAGTTTGGACAAGAGGTAATTGTCAAATAATCAATTTACTAATTCTTGTCAAAACAGCATCATTAAGCAAAGAATGAAAGAAATTGTTGATCAATTAGAAACAACTCTGATTTCTTGTGTTCTTTTTTCTTAATCCTTGTTAATATAGTGTTTCGCTGTAAATTTAGGCAAACCAGCACACACAATATGCCAGCCTGAACACCAACGTGCCAGTCCTCCTTGGAAAATCTGTCCTTGCTCAGACCCACGACCACATCCTCCTCATATGTGAGAATGGGTTTGTGTTTCAGTTGTAGGTGTCAATCTGCAGACGCTATCGTGTGGTGTCATTGACTGAAACTATAGATGCAATATCTCCCAGCATGCAATGTGTGTTGTGGCTCGTGTCCTTTCGATTCTTTGAAGGAGACTGGCTGAAAGAAGAGTGAAAGAAATAGCAAAATAGATTTTTTTCATCATTCACTTTAATTCAATCATTCAACTTTATGATACAGAAACCTGGAAAAGATGTGCTGCGTTATATGAGAAAGGAGGTTCGATAATGGAACTGTGTTTTACTTTTATGGCCCTCTATTAATCTCACTGTGAGAATGACTGATACAACTAGATAGAGATGAGATTCCTGGTATTAAGATGTTTGTTTGATTAATTGCGTCAGCATTTCTTTAATTAAACTGGGCCACTTCTTCGACTGAAAGTTAACCCTCTGTTTTCAGCAACCCTAATACAGATTCATAATGCTAACCGTCATACATTATCTGGGGAGGAGTGGGTGATGCACAAAAACAGTTTATTGCCCATTAGGGGCTTGATAATGGTTCTGTTGGTCCATTAAATGTTTGCCCATGTGTGTGTGTGTGTGCGGAAAAAACTTTATCTGGGACTGTCATTGTCCGTTGTGCTATCCCACATTAGCACTTATTGCCACAGTCATGTTGTTAATGTCTCAGTGTTTTGCAAGCACAAAATGCCGTGATGGGAGTGAAGGGGTCTGAGGCCCATTTTAATTATAGATTAATCTGGAGGCCATAAAATGCTTTGCGTCAACAAACAAAACTCTATTTCTCTTTACCCATGGTGGTGTGGATGCTATAAATGTTAATGTGCAGTTACTGTCACTGCTTCAACTGCACAAACACTGACTAGTGATAATACACAATATTGTACTCTATCCTACACGCACGAATGCACACACACACACACACACACACACACACACACACACACACACACACACACACACACACACACACACACACAAATGCACACAGAGACAGAGACAAACAGTCAAATGAAGTTGGCTGACAAGTGTTGTTGGCAAGTGATTTAAATCTCTCCAAATCTGTTTTCGAACACCTGGCAGAGTTTACATTGGTCCTGCTCTTCAGTCTGTGTTTTCATCTGTATTCCCTAGAGATTACTCACCAATCATCAGCACATTGTATGCTCAGCTTTCTTTCTCCACTTGGGCCGTTCCAAATGCGACAACAAGCATCATGGTATGACCACCCGTTTTAATTATTTTAGCTTTGTTTCAGCGTAATAATGTTTTGCCCATCATTTTGGCATGGCTCTAAATAATACTACAATACCCATGAGCCTCGGCCACTGTTGGAGAAAAAGCCAGTGCGAGGTGAGAATTTAGAGGTAGGAAATTCAAAACGTTTTGTCGATGCAATTGAAAACAAAACACAGTCCCAGAATCTCTGAATTCAACCAAAATGAACCAAGTAACTTCCTGTCACTCCTCCATGTGGGATACAGATGTGATCCGATGTCACACTTGGCTCCCCTTGGGTATTGTGCTTGCTACACCGCTTTATAAGCCTGAAACACTTCAACTGGCACTCTCATGCCTTCCATCACGGCTACTGAGCCACGAGGCCATTGAGGACAATTTATAGATCAAATTTCTGCTTACTCTGGACAATCGATCAGCAGCGGTATGCACGGGATTCCTTCTTATCTCAGTAAGCTTAGAGATGAAGAAGAAACAGTGAATCAGTCAGAGCACTGAATTGCTGAGAGAGTAGGTTTAAGATTTCTGCAGTTCTACACTTCCAGGATTAAGCCTCTGTGCTTTCGTATTTACTCCCTGACTGACTGGGCGGATGAATGACAACTACCTTTGCAAGCCTCTGACTTCCCCCATACCCCCGCTGTTATTTAATTTTAATTTTCAGAGCTCTCATTTCCCTTGCATGGAATCAGGTACTTTGTGTGGGCGTATTGAAACATTCCAAAGAAAAGGTTTTGATGACAAAATATGCACAACATGGCAGCTTTCTTCCAATGGTGAAACAGACCAACAGAATTTACGAGCAAGTGCTCCAACTAATTTATAGAGCATTTGATTCACAGGGATTTGGGGATGCCTCATCCACTCTCTATCTTTGAAAAAGCAACTTATAAAGAACTAAATAAGATGTGTTTTTGGAGCATATTTGTCCAGTTCTTGATTCTTCCTATACTTCCTGGTCTGTACAAAAAGGCTGTGATCAATGCTATTGATTCTCCACAGGTCCACTGTGTGGTGAAGGTCAGATGTGGACCTAGCTCAATATGTCCTTTTCCTGTCTGTCTCTGCAATCACCATTCCCCAGCTTCGTTGGCCGCTTGGCAGATAAGGTGTCACTTTTAGTGGACAGACAGGAAGTTCTTTGCGAGTGAGGGTGTTAAGCCACATTCATACTGTGCTGTCCAAACAGCCTATCTGATATAACTACACATATTTGTTCTTGTTGTTTGTATTGAGCTGTTTGCCAGTACGCAAGCACACTGAATCTGAGTAAACAGCTGAAGTCCAACCCAAAAACTGGAAATGAAAATGGGCCGTGACTGCAACTAAAACTAGTACACTGTGGTTGAAAAGTGTCCGTGTATCAGCTACACCCATTCAGCCTCAGTCAGTAAAGTGCATCAGATATCTTAAACCCCCAAGTCAAACATCTTGGTGACGGTAAGCAATCAGGTGACTTTAAGTTGGAACGTTGTGTTTGCTCGAGGCTTTTTCAAACCACCTGAACTCACACAGAGCTGGCGTCCTCAGGGGTCTGAGTATTCACCTCCACAGTTCACTCCCTGAAAAGACAAAAAAAACAAGACGCTGCCAGGTTGCTTGGCAAAGCAGCTCGCTTTAGACATTTGTGGGTCGCTGAGACATTGGCAGTCGCTTTGAAAGAGTGCTCTGTGTATTCTTCCATTTTCTGAGCTGCAGCCATGTAATTACACAGTTCAATAGAATCATGTAACAAATTCACTTAAAAACAATATAAACATTTATTAAAATGATTATACAACACATACTGTGGCTCCAGTATAAAAACCTTGTCTAAAAAAAATATGTAATCAACGCACATCTTTGACAGCAAAATGATTTTTGTTGTGAGACCAACACTGCTTGGCAGAAGAGCAATGTTATATCACTGAACATCTAATTAAAATATGCCTCGCACATTTGTGTGTTGTTTCATAACGAATTGCTCTGTACAGTTTCTTAAAGCAACATAATGTAAGAATTTGTACTTTTGCGATTTAACGACCCTACAGTGTCAGAGTAGAATTCACTTAAACACAGCTGTCGTAAATGTGGACATTTGTTATGGTTACATTACTTCAAAAACTAGAGAGTCGACATCTTTGCTCACATGGCCAAAACATCAAGCAAGTGCAACAACACATGACTAGTAAGCAAGTTAATATTACTAGTCTAACAGTCTGGCAGTCTTTTATTTTGCAAAGCTCTCGCCAATGACTAAAAGCCATAGGCCTACTGAGATTTAGTCTTACAGCTTCTTGCTCGGTCACTTTCTCCTTTCCTCTTCTTGGCTTCAACGTCTTCTTCATGCTCTTCCCCCCGTGGAGACTGCTGAACCCGATTCCATTGCATGCTCGCCCAGGTCCGGTTCTGTTCTGGCCCAACACTGGACTAACAGCTAACAAGCTGACGTCAGCTACTGTTAGCAGCAGCTAGCTTTCTGTTCATCAGGAAACTCGGCAAATCACAGAGAGTTGAGGCAGAGCAGCCGGAGAACAGACCATTTTCATAAACTATGATCCAGTCACACAATCTTCTGTTAATTTGAACAACGTCTTTCTACACAGTATGTCGACAGTATGTAACACTTAAAGCGACACATTTTTCACAGGGATGGATAGCATATCTCAAGCTATTTTCATGTCTAAATTGGTTTAGTGTAGTGGTGTGATAAAATAGATAATGGCTCTGTGGAATGTATGAGTCTAATGTAATCCATGTTTTATGCTCCACATCCTAAAAAGATGAATTTATTAGTCAAAACTTATATTGAATTATAACTTTGTCTCTGATTTGAGTTTTTATAGTGAGATAACAACAAGCAGACAGACAGACATCGCACTTAAAATGGCATCTTTGTCTTCTTTCATTGGGTATGCAGCAGAGTGTTCAGCTATGCTGTGATGTATTTTTATAAACGTTTGACAGGCAGGTTGTTTGAGGTCAGGGAAGAGTCACAGTGACAAAGTAGAAGCCAGGTGGGACAAAGTTGACCCTCGGTCAGAAAGATCACCGGTACAAACACTCAGCAACCTATCATGAATAATAAAACTTCACAGTGGAAAGTTTTCTTGAGACCAATAAATGTTCTGTGGTGGACATTGCCTGATGTGCATTGCTTATTATCATCCAGCATCAGGTTGATCTCTGTGTTTGTTTGTTTGAAATTACAATGGCCACACACTTTGAGAGACCATATATGGTATTTATTTGTTCGACGAATAGTCTCAACAGCTCCGCACAACCATGACATTCACAGTGGAATAATTTTAAATATATTTCAACTCCTTTTAATCACATGTTACAATCTATCCTGTCTCTAAATCATCTACAAAGTCAACCTTTCAAAATACAGATGGCCAAATTCCTCCAAAATGTCATTTCTGTAAGAGAAGGAGCGGCACTTTGAAAGAATACCTTTGATCTTCAGCGACATGCAGTGAGGTTTACCATCCTGCCATCAAAGAGCCTTGCAAGTGAAAACATGTTTGAAATCATGGATGTGTCATTGGAAAGAAACACTTCCATTGGTGACGGATTATTCATTCAGTGAATATGAGAAATATATATATCAGTTTGGCTGATGCCATTCATACACTTCTTCTGTAGTAAAACACATATAAAGAGTTTAAGTGTTGCTTAATCCAAATGTAAGAAAACCCCATTCAAAAGTACACTGACATTTGTATTAACCCGTTAATTATCAGAATGACTAGAACAGTTTGGTAACTTCAGAAAATGACATCACTTTACTGTAATGCAGACTTTAAAACTAGGAAAAAGACAACACTTATGCCATATTACGATAAAATCTAAGACGATATTTTGTCTCATATCACGATATTGGTATAATATCGATATATTGCCCACCTCTCCTCTGAACATACCGTCAGTCAACAGTGTGTTGTGTGGTTCAATCTGTACGTCTAGATAAGGACGGTGATCTTTTAAAGAACAATCAAATATTGTTGTCTATTAAATATTTCAGTTTTTAGTTGCCTTCAACAAACACCATTTCCACAAACTCAGACCATAGGCTAGACCATTGTAGGTTAAATCATAGACATAAGAAAAACCCTTGAATGTAAATTTAACCGAACCACTGAAAGAAAATGAACCTCAGAATTCAGTTCTTTGCATATTGTGTATACTGCAGCCTCTCACACACACCACACAAACACACCACTGCAGATGGAAACCTCAGAAACGATGTTTAGAGACTGATTGCCCCGGCCAAACATGGAGTACAGGTTGATGATGTGCATGAGTGCCTTAAAGTTGACCAGGAAGCTTCAGGACTGTATGGTGCAAAAGATGGCTCTTTAAAAAAAGAAAAAGCTTAAACTCCAAACAGTCTCAGCGCCTGTGAAGAAAGAAGGCGATATAGTTTGCCACCAAGATAGTGGGACAGGAGGAAGAAATACAGTCTCTCCACAAACAGATGGAGCACCAGAACGAGACCTGGACACGGCTAGAGAGAAACAGAAGGCCATGTCCCGAGAGGGAGGTGGAGGCACTTAAACATCGTCTGGCAGACATGGAATATATACTCCAGCAGAAGACAGGCCTGAGAGACTGGGATGATACTGAGATACTGTATGTTTAAAAGAGGTGACGGAAGAACTCACAAAGATGACAGAATCAACAACTATACCTTGAGGTGAAGCTCCCAGATGACAAAACACAAGAAAAATAGGAAACAGCCAAAAAAACAAAATGCTGAAGATTGTTTACAAAGGGAGCAAAGTATTGCAGCACAAAGGTCCACACAGAAAAAGAAAGTTTTGTATCTTGAAAGCAAACATACGAACTTGAGAGGGAGATATAATCAATTATACAAAGTTTGTCTCAACACCTGGGGGCTGAATAAGAAGTTGAGGGGCCGAGAGGAATGCCCTCCAAAATACAATATTTGTTTCTTAATAATATAGCAATAGACATGTTAAAGGAATGAATGCTGGTCCTTGATTGACAATGATAGATTAGTAATTGATATATCTGTGGTCGTTATATGTTTGATTGGTATAATTTACAATCATTTGACAGTGACACATATATATATTAGATAACAGATTGGGCAGTTGAAGCAAAGACAGAAAACAGGTGAAGAATGCCAATAGCACTACACTCTTTATCTACGTATCATACCACTTCTCTTCCTGCGTTTTTGTTCTTCAGATGTTCCGGCCAAAGCTTTGTGTTAAAAGGTGTGATGTGTCTCCAGCAGTTGAAAAATCCATCCCTGAAATTCTCTCTATTATACTCCCTCTGGCACAAACAGACCTCCACCTACGCCGTGACTCGTATCGATGTGCCTGACATTTTTAAATGTTTGACTGACGCTTTATCACTGCCAAAGATTTTGTCTGAAGGATGGCGTCAAGATTATGCCAATTTCCCATCTTGTGTCAGAACACTGCGATGTGGAATATTTTTGGACTGAGACTAGAAAAAAAAAAGGAAAGTATGTTTATTGAAGAAAAATAACAATGTCGCTATCAGTTAAAGCTGTTTTATTGGCAGTTTATTTCTTTAAATAGAAACATCTTAGGACACATTAAACATCAATAAAAGAAAGTTGTTCAACAATACTATCAAAATAGTTGCCCGACCTTAGTGGACCTGACTTAACCAAGCCATGAGAAGTTGTTAAGTTTGGCATGTTACACTGAAAAATAAATGTGCACTACAATAGTGTTACATTTAGGCAGCAGAAAGCTCTGATGAATGTCAAAAGGAAAGGAAAATACAGCGCTAGACATTTACTATTTATCACTGCTGGTGCCACAACAGTTTATTTTATTTAGCACAATGGAGTTACCATGGGCTGATCATCACTAGTATGAATTGATGAGCTCTTTCACAACTTTAATTTCTATGTTTGACAAACAAAAAGTATAGCTTCCTTCTTAAATGGATTTGACTTTGCAACACAGTTTTGTAATATTAATATATATAATATAGTGGAACAGAAATATGCTTCATGACATTTGTTCTCTAAAAGTTTCAGACAGTGCCTATGTATGTAACGATGGGACCAGAACACAGGAAAAAGAACTCAAATGCACAACTCAGACAGATCTAGTCACTCAATCAAAAAAACGTCGTCATTTCAAGATTATACAATTCAAATGAAATTTCATTGTCCTGGCTTACTGTAAAAGTGACTGAGGTCATACTATTTAAAAGTGTCGTGGTGCTGATGCATAAATTAAATTGTGTACTTAAAATATAAATGTACTTTATATAAACAACATATATACACACACACTTAAGAGTTCATTAGAGTGAAGTTCACATCAAACTGTTGCAGAATCTGGTTGTTCTGCTCTTTATGCTGCAGAACCTCTTGCCAGAGGGCAGCAGGGAGAACAGACCGTGGTGGGGGTGAGTGGGGTCTTTTATAATGTTCTGGGCTCTGGTGAGGCAGCGTTTTTTTAGCAGTGTAAGGAAGAGACGTCCCGATGATCCCTCTCCGCTGTCCTCACCACTCTCTGCAGAGACTTCCAGTCTGAGGTGTTGCAGTTTCCAGACCAGGAGATGCAACTGGTCAGTATGCTCTCTATGGTGCCTCTGTAGAACGTGGTGAGGATGGGAGGGGGGAGCTGTGCTCTTTTCAACCTGCGCAGAAAGTGCAGGCGCTGCTGTGCCTTTTTCACCAGTGAGGAGGTGTGAAGGGACCAGGTCAGACTGTTTGGGAGTTGCACCCCCTAGAACTTTGTGCCGTCTGTAGTCTTGACTGCTGAGCCGTTGAGGAGGAGTGGTGGGTGACAGTGCTGTTTTTTCCTGAAGTCAACAATGATCTCTTTTGTTTTGTCAACATTCAGGATCAGGTTGTTGGTGTGACACCAGTCTGTCAGATGTTTCACCTCCTCCCTATAGGCCAGTTCATAGTTGTCCCTGATGAGTCCCACCACAGTTGTGTCGTCCGCGCACTTCAGGATGTGGTTCGTACTGAACCTGGCGCAACAGTCGTGGGTCATCAGGGTGGACTCAGAACGCAGCCCTGTAGGGAAACGGTTGTCAGAGAAATGGTGCTGGAGGTGCCGTTTCCAACCCACACATGCTGGGGTCTGTTGGTGAGGAAACGCAGCAGCCAGTTACACAGGGGGGTGTTGAGGCCGAGGGGTCCCAGTTTGCTTACCAGATGCTGGGGGATGATTGTGTTGAATGCCGAGCTGAAATCCAGGAACAGCATTCGCACATGGGTGTTCTTCTCCTCCAGGTGGGCCAGGCTCAGGTGGAGTGCAGAGGAGATGACATCCTCTGTGGAGTGGTTTGGGCGGTAAGCAAACTGGAACTGGTCGAGTTTGGGAGAGAAGTATGGAGATGATATGGTCCTTGACCAGCCTCTCAAAGCACTTCATCATAATGGGTGAGTGCTACCGGCCGGTAATCATTCAGAGAAGTGATGTTGTGTTGGCAAAATAGTCTTTACTAGTAACAAATAACGGGTTCGGTACACGGGTAGGCAGTCAGGTATCAAACAAAACCAGGTAGGGAGTAGGCAGAAGCAGAGTCATGTCACGGAAGCAGGATCGAGGAAACCGGGACGTCGAAGGCAGGAACAGGAACACCGCTGGACCACTACGACACAAAGGTACGAAGACGAACTGGCAACGATGGAAACACACAGACTAAATACACCAGGAAGTGGGCGGAGTAACGAGACACAGGTGTAGACACTAACGAACAGATTGGAAACACCTGGAGCCAGGAAGTAGCCACAACTGAAACAAGCGAGAACAGGTAAGTAACAAAATAAAACAGGAAGTACAAACAATAAACATTTAACGGAAAGCAGGAACCCTTACAATGCATACCAAACTGACCATATATTTCTATTATAGAATTACTTGCCAAAATGTTAAACTAGTTAATGACATTTTCCACAATCCATCTATTATAATGTGTTTTGTCTCACAATTAAATGTAATTTCACATGTACATATGAAGAAAGATATGTACAGGAGCCCTTGCAGTCAGACTGCAATGTGGGTTACACACTAAAACTTTGATCAATTATATATTTGGGTATTTCATGCCTTTATTAGATAGCCAACAATAGAGTCGACCAAATAATGAAGGGAGACACATTAACCACGGTCACCAGAAAATGTGGATAATTTCTTGTCCTTAATTTCGCAATTTGAACAAATTATAGAAGAATTAAAAGTTATGATAAAAAAAATCATAGTTATGAAAAATTTAGATTTAGTGAGGAGACAAAGAAAGTAAAAGAAAATGTGCATGTTCTCTACTTTTTATATTATTACATTATTACAGGTCATTTTTATCATCATTTTTTATATACACAACAAAACATATTGATCTATATAGTAGCAGTTTCTGACTTAGTGCTGTGTGTGTGTGTGCGTGTGTGTGTGTGTGTGTGTGTGTGTGTGTGTGTGTGTGTGTGTGTGTGTGTGTGTGTGTGTGTGATTGAGTTTCACCATGGATACAGCACATATATTTCCGGTGGCTGTGAATCATTCTGTCAGACTAAATGAGTTGTCTGATAATTAGGGTTCCTGCATCATCATGCAGTCATTGGTCAGTGGCAGACAGCTCCATCTCTCACAATCCTGTCTCATTCCCATGCAACTCTCCTTCCACACGCACTCTCAAAGTCATTCATTATTTTCCTTTTTTTTCTGTCTATTTTTTTTTAAGTTGGCCATTGTTTCACTAACATTAATCTCAGCCTTTCATATCATGATATTAGAATATGATTTATTTTCCGTATGCTCCAGTGATCAGTAATTTAGAAAGCTGACGAGGTCTTGTTATTCTGTACTGAGAGAACATTAACCCAATCAGTTTACTTGACATCAGTGGGCTTTGACTCATAACTGTTTCCTTTGAGCCAGTAGGAGCACACACACCTTTGGAGATTGTATTCCACGTGAAAAGTTTCTCATGTAAATATGTTGAAGCTGCAGCACTGATCACAACATCCTGATTAATTACAGATATGATGGAAAACACAACTTTAGTTTAGTTATTGCTCTTAATGTTTAACACTCTCTCCATCAAAGACATCTTTGCGGTAAAGGTGTTGAACAAACAAACTATTTCTATTTCTGCTAGCTAGATAATCATTCAGATACCCAAACATTTGTTTATTTGAGCTAAATAGTTGCAGTCAGCACTGATGTAAATGGAGGCATATCATTTGATTTCATGGTTGAGAAATTGTTGCATGGGAGTTTAAATTGGATTTAAATTGTATCTCAAGTGGTTGTTTTACAAGAAGCAGCACCTGAGCCTTCATACAGTACATCCACCTACAAGTAATCACTCACTTGGCCTTCGACAAGCAATCCTTTGAATAGCAAGGATACACACATTTTCTTAAAAGTAAACTTACCAATCTTTCAGCTATGGAAAACACAATTAAAGATGGAGGGCTAAATCATTTGCACATTTTCTTTCTAAAAGTGAATAACAGCCATGTTTGCACTCTTGTTGCTTTTCTGTTATAAGACAAAGAGAAACACAAGCAATACAGCAATACAGTGACATATCGGAGAAATACATGAGATTATTTAGTGAAGTATTTATTTCTTCAAGTCATTTTACCTTCTATTAAATTAAATTAAATTAAATTAGTGACCGCTCAATACTATCCGCTGTAGATTGGATCTGCAGACTAGAGTTTCTCCTGCCTAATTTCTATGGAGAATTAAAAACAATAATATAAAGCGACTGTGAGAGAACACAAGGCGGTTTTTCAAAGGGCGCTCACTGTTTGAGAAAGCTTTTAACGATATTCTGCATAACTAAAATCCTTAAAACCAAAGTTATGTAAGAAGTATTCATTTCCATTTGGAGAATATGAAGAAATATCTAAGCATATTTTAAACCAGGCGTTACAACTGAAACATGATCTCAGAGCAAAATATAGAAAAGGTGTTTTTACAGTGTGATAATCTTTTTAAATAAATAATCACTGAACTGAAATGACTTCTTCTGTCACCTGTGCTGTGCAAATACCTGACATGCATTTCTTTTGGGGTGAATAAGAACTCACTCAGACACAGGGCTCGTGAGCAAACTCCACACAGAGAGCTTTGGTTGATAACGCTGAGTTCGAACCCTTCTTGCTGTGAGGACACAGTCTGTACTGAGACATATTTATAATTCCTGCTTATTAATATTTAGGGTCAGAGGGGCTGAACTCTATCGAAACATGTCCTGGCCTGCAAATGAGCACGCGCACACACACACACCCACACACACACACACACACACACACACACACACACACACACACACACACACACACACACACACACACACACACACACACACACACACACACACACACACACACACACAAACAGCTGTTATTCACCACCATTGTTAGTCAGCTTGTCCCAGTTAGGATTGTTTCATTTGTCCTTGTTCAGCTGGTTTGTACCAGGTTGTAATTATCTCTAAGTCAGTAAATGAAATAGGTGAGAAGATAACAGACAAAAATAGTGTTTTTGTGTTTTAAATTTAAAACAAAAGATATTTTCAGTTTAACTTTTATAAAGACCAAACCTCGTAAATAAAAAAGGACTCTTTAATTTGATTAAGAAAAGAGAAAACATATTTTGTACATTTTTGAAAGGAATCATTCTTTCTTTAATTTCATTTTGTTAAAAGAAATTGAGAGAAAATCATATTGTGAACCCATATTATGAGTTGAGTGTATCGTTACCCTAAAATACAGCTTTATAAAATCTGTAGAAGTTGAGGCAGTGATAGTCTAAAGTTTTGAGAAGAAAAAAAAACGTCTAGACAAATCTTGCTCTTTGCTCATTACCACTGTTGTGGTTGTGCTGGGCAGCTCCCAGGTGTGAATGTGATCCTGCAAAAGGAAACATTGCTCTCAGTGAAACTTTCCTGATTAAAATTGTAGTTGTGGTACAGCTTCATCAAGACAATCTGACATGGATTAAAAAATAGCCCTTTTGCATTAAATATATACCCTACTACTAATACTTTACGCTATTAGTCACACCAGCAAGCCTTACCAGTGAGCTAGTAGGCTCATTATCAGGGCTCTGGCACTGGCACAAGTAATGTATTGCAACCATTATATTATTCATTCCTGTCCCACACACAGTCACAACCCATAAATACTAAGGTATATATATACATACATACATATATATATATATATATATATATATATATATATATATATATATATATAGTATACAGTATTATGAAATGTGGTGTGGTTAAAGTGCAACAGCTGTTCTATAGTCTTCTATATTCTGCATCATTGTACTTATAAATGATTACTTATACTTACAAATAAAAAACAAAAAGTTTTATCATTGAGAGCTTTACGTCATGATCAAACTTATATTTTGTTTCGTAGCTACTTTCTCTCAAACTAATCAACACATGAATGTAAATGCATTTTTTGTTGTTGTTTAATTTCATATTCTTTTTGGCGAGCACAAGTGGAAATGACAGTAAATGGAGGGCATGAAAGAGAGCTGTCAAGTCTGTGACATATGGGATGCAGCAGCAGCCAAAAAACACATTTCTCTCTCCATGCCCATACTGAAGCCTCCATTTGACAGAAGTGATGCTGCCAACATCCATATTCATTATCACCATGGCTGCCACAGTTTTGCGTTAATGATTCATAAATGGACTCATTTGTGGAATATCAGCCTATATAAGATCTGCACATTTCCAGTGCTTTCTAAAGATGCAGCAGCTAGACGCGGTTGAGTGTAAGAAAGGCAGTCTTGATTAAATGAATTCTCTAAATTCTAAGAAATTCTGCTTCAGTATTTGTTTCTGCCTGTCCTGCTGCCTTGTCAGTTTGTTCACGGTCCAAACATCACAGCAATAACACCCTTGATCTGCCAAATTCTTTGAATCTATTGCTCATTGTATGTTAATAATTGATCCAGGAGAAATGTAATTAATGGAAATGCTTGAACATCCAGTTATTTCTCTTCTCTACTGGACAAATTATTGAGACTTTTAGTTTGGAAAGCTTTGCTTCCTGACATAACGTCACTTCTTCAATCAATAATACATGATTAATACGTCTTGGGTATGTATTCAAAGAAAAAGAAACAGTTGCAACAAAGTCTATACGTATGTGTGCAAAGGTAATATTATAGTATAAAATGAAAAAGATCATCTAAAATTGATTAAAAACAGCTCCCCAAGCTCTGACAAACTATCTCATACAGACTCACACACAGACTCTGTACCTGATTATCTTTGCCTGAATGTCTTGGAGAAACAGAATTTAAAAAGTCCTACATATACATTTGAATATTCTAAACAGGTTTACATTCTCATAGTCCTTCTTAAATTCAACACTTTGCTAAGAGGTCCTCTTAGGACTGCAAACTATTTTGTCATATTTATATATGTTGGAAGGAAAGGATAGAGTGTAGTACATTTCAAACAGCTGGGGGAAAATATTCCATTATGAAGACAGCTTACTATGTATAACAGCCGATGCAACCTCTGAGATTTACAAAACTCATTATATGAATTTATGCGATCTCTGTGCACAGTGAAATAATTTATTTACCAATGGTTCTTCTGGATGGAAAACATTTCATGTTTTATGACTCACCAGGGTCCCAAAAAACACAGGACAGTCTGTTCTCTCCACATGTCAGACACAGACGTCGTGTACCTGGGGTTTTGTACAACCTGAAAGTGAAAGAAAGAGAAAGAATGACAAAAAAAACAAAAACACAATAGACCTGGTCTGTTTATCAAGCAACACAGTAGATTTGACATAAACTGCATCATACTGACAAGCTACCTCACAATAATGGACTGATAACATAATATATATGTAACTGTCTACCACATCATATTGGGCCAGTGTCAGTCTCGCTTTATTCAGTGATAGAATATTCTGCGTTTTGTAATGTTTGGATAACAGAAATCCATATTTCCCTATTTTTCCACTACACACTAAGGCAGCAGCTACATACTGATAGCAAACAGGGCACCAATATGTGAATGGTAAACAAGTTTCATAAAAAGATGAAATCCTGGGGGATTCTTGTGCAAGCACCT
Organism: Cottoperca gobio; assembly: GCF_900634415.1. Classification (NCBI taxonomy): domain Eukaryota; kingdom Metazoa; phylum Chordata; class Actinopteri; order Perciformes; family Bovichtidae; genus Cottoperca; species Cottoperca gobio. The sequence continues at coordinate 19,883,481 of NC_041357.1, forward strand.
GCTCCTACTTAGATAAACAGCAGTGAATCCAGAACAGAAAGGGGTGTAGATTGAGTGGGAGGGGGAAAGAATTGCAAGGGATGTATGCTCTATCATTCGACAATGACAGTTTGTAGGATGAGTTAAATTGATTGGAAAATGAATTGAGCTCAGCAGTGAGACGTCAATGAAGTGACTGTTGTCTCAGTTTGGCGATGGGTTTCTTTTGTGTGAACAAACATGGCGGGAAATGAGGTCACTAGGGTTGCTCACCATAAATGCAACTAACTTATAAGAAATAGCGCCGGCCTGTATGGTAAAAAAAAACGTGCATTCACTGTTTTTTTTATTAGCCACACTAGGGGCATGGCTCTGGGGATGGCAATGTCTTTCTGTCAGTGAGTTGGTAGATCCACTACTTTGGTCCAGACTGAAATATCTCGACAATTGTCGGATGCATTGCCATGAAATGTTTGTCTCTAGAGAAATGGATGGATGGATGGATGGATCCTGTATTTATCCCTGGGGAGGAATTTGCATGTGCAGCAGAAGTACAAAAACAAAACACACCGTACAAACAATAATGCAAAAACAAAATACAAAAGTACAAAAATAAGACCAAAAGAGTATGCCCTTTTAAACATGTGCATGGCAGAAATGTGTGCAAAATGAATGTAGGCTAATTATAAGTTAGAAGTTAAAAGCCAGGGTGTGATGGCCACTGGCAGGAAGGATCTTGGGGATATAAGACTTTGGCTGAAGACGCTTCTCTTCTCCATCAGCATGTTGTTGGGAGACGCTGTTTAACCAACCAACTCCGACAGCATTCTCTTCTCCGTCACCGCCTCCAGAGAGACCGGCGCAACTTTTCCCCCAATCACAGAGAAGGAATTTGTGGACAGATGTTTGACAAAGTCATGGTACACCAGCGGGAGGGCCTGAATCTAGCTCTTAGGGTCTTGGTCCAGGGCAGAGAAGATGGTGAGAAGGCCCGGGCAGCTGCTGCTGCTGCTGCTTTTCTACAGAGAAATCACCAGGCTCAGGGCAGTCCTTACCCAACCGAGTCAGCAACTCTCATCTCCCTCATCATAAACATCCACCTTCCCAGAGGAGCCAAAGCCAGAGCTGTCGGCCTTATTTACATTACGTGAGGCAGCATATCTGGAGGAGCCTGGCATGTCAGATCCAAAAGGCAGTGCTGATGGTTAAGCCAGTGATTTTCAACCACTGTGCCGCGGCACGTGAGAGATCATCAGGTGTGCCGTGGGAAATTATCCAACTTTTTTTCTTTTTTTTTTTAATCAATTCTCTCCGACAGCACTCGTACCGGAGCTCTGCATTATTCTTCACCTGCAAAAGAAACTATCAAACTCACAGCACACCAAAGGGGTGACAAGTGCAAGGCAGCCCAATAATTGCCAGCCAAAAACCATGAGGGAAAAACTAGTTTAAGCTCTTACCGACCAGGAGGATAGAAAGAGGGAGTATGTGTGGGTGTGCAACATACATATCCTATAGTTTGGACATCTCATCCACAGGTGTGGTTAATTTGGTGTAAGTGCTCCTGACCAGTGGGTTGATAGTCACTTAGTTATAGGGTCACTGAAATGAAATAAAAGACGTGTTGTCTGACAACACCGTTATTGTGTCTTGACAAGGACTGGGACCATACTATCAGGTAATAAAACAAATAACACGTTCTTCTTCCGAGCTTGCAAATGAATCCTGAAGATGGCTCTTATCACAGTCTGGTGCTGCAGACTCGGGCGGCAGATGAGCATTTGTCGTTTAAATGTGTTTTTGTTTTCTCCAGCTAGATTTAATCTGTGGCAGTTACAATCAGAGTTTCTGTTAGCATGGTAAATAAAGTAATTTTACCCAACAGATGGATTTAATAAAGTGTGTGCATTGCATTGATTTTGATCCTTTTATGTGTGATACACACCATTATGTATCTGTCACTTCAACATGCTATATGTGCAGAGCTGCCTGTGAGCTGCTGTGTGTTTGTGTTATACATTGTGAACATATAGTATTTTAATGTAAAACTAACATGATAAACATTACAACTGCTTAACATCAATATGATATTGTTTTCATTTGGAGCATGTTAGCATTTAGTACAGCCCCAATGAGCTTTTAGTATGTAGATGCAACTTGTTAGTAATATTTTCCCCAGCTACAGTTCTCATTGCACAGCCTGTCGTCAAAAGAGGAATATTTCGTTTTGAATTTCTTTTTCTCATGTCACCGTCATTTTGAAAACAACAATGTTGGTGATGGCTCTCTCATGAGAACTATTTTGTAAGAAACGTGTTGTCGTTGAGAGCTTATTGGTTCTTTAAATAAATCACATTTTTTTTAGGTGAGTACAGCTGCAGAGGGATAAACAATTGCCATAACTATGACGGCTCTTTCAGCCACTCAGCGGCTCATTGTCATTCACTGCATGTTACTCAGCATCAAAGGTTTGATGCACACATGGATGATGTCAAATAATAAACCTTTCTGCGCACAATCAACAGGGACCAACTGATGAAGGAGAAACTCATCCGCTCTACAGAGAGGGGCAATCACAAAGAATTCATTTAAACTCGCCAGCATTGTCATCTGTTTTGTCCATACGTAGACTTAATTACTGGCCATCTTGAAATGGTAATATGGCAGTGTTCATTCAGCATCAGGATGTAATTTGTTGTCTTATCTTGTTTTAGCCAAGAAATGACAAATGGCATTTCAGATAAGCTGCAGAGAGGACGTTCAGATGTTGGTCCTAAATTAAGTCAGTGACGTGCGGTGAGGTTCATGGCTGCGGAGGCACTGACTCTTTCAGAGTCAGATTTACAAATATATGAACCCAACTGAGTAGCATATCTCATATCAGCATTCTTTATACACACACATATTTAGCCAAAGAAGAACGTTACATTTATAGCGGCTCAGAGAGGTATTTGCTCTGCACCCTCCATAGCGTTTTTAGTCTGATGCTTTGATTAATTTTAATACAGACTGCACTATTAACAAAAAATATATTTTATTTAAGGTCAAAATTATGTTTTTAATTTAAATATTGGATTTTTTTCTCTTAGTCAGATCCCATTTTCAATAAAATTGTGGTCTCTACCTTTAAAATCTAAAATCTTCCATTTTTGTCAATCGGAGAAAGAAACTAAACTAAACGGTGCTACAGTGCACCTGACTTGTTGGCGGCGACAGTGTTTGCGTAGAAAAACAGCAGAAACACGAACCTGTGGGCTCACGTGCGCCCTCTTCAGTGTGGGCTCACGTGCGCCCTCTTCAGTGTGGGCTCACGTGCGCCCTCTTCAGTGTGGGCTCACGTGCGCCCTCTTCAGTGGCTCACGTGCGCCCTCTTCAGTGCGGCAGAGTACTGTCTGCCTCACCTGGTGTTTTTTCACTGTGGCTTTATGTCATATCAGCAAGACTAAATATGTTACACACATACATTACATACATTAACTGGACTATGGAAAGTCAGGACGCATAATACAAGTGTCTGTAAACAGCTTCCCCTGACCGCATGTCCCTGAATGAAGTAATATTAAATGTTTAAATTATCAAAATGTTTTGCAGTGTCTCTTCTACCTACTGTTATACTGTTGACACTGGTCAGGAGTTACAGTATGATGCACTTTAGTAAAAGTGTCAGTACAAAATTCTCCTTGAAATACCTTGAAATGTGGACATGACAGAGTGCATTCATTTCAGGTTAGTCTGGAGTTTCAAACAAAGGCTGCTGTGCTGCTGACCAGCAAGGCTACCAAAAGATGGTGTGGTTGTGTGCAAGTTGCAACCACTGGCAAAACATTCAAGTTTAAATCAATGGATCCAGCTTTTCTGGCAGGAAAGCACCTTTAATTAAAACACATTACCACACACACAGTGCATGGAAATCACCGTATTATATTTGAAGGACATTTAATGAAGAGACACTGTGACTCACATTCACACACTTTTATTAATTTAGTTTAAAGCTAGTACAATCCTATAATGCTCGATACACAGCAGTATCAAAGCTGGATTTGCCCTTTCTGGCGGATCCATTTTCAGTATCACACAACCTCTTTTCGAGTACACATTAGAGAATGAGACCGCTGTTGCATGACTACAGAGAGGTACATTAGTTAAATTCAATGGTGATTCTTTGAAAAACACTAAAAGAAAAAAAAATTCAATTATATTCAATACCCAGGCTTTTTAAATGAGAGGTGAATAGATGTTATGCAAGGCTGAAATTCTAGCCTCAGTGTAGGTATTTTTGTACAAAAGAGAGAAGCAGAGGCACTATGACATACAAACATTGTGTAACAGGGTCAATATATGCTGCTTAAATTACCCAGGATTTGTTTTAGGAATTTGGAGCACCAGATTGTTATATTTCAGTTCACACACAGCATTTAGGAATGCAACATGCTTCTCTGCCAATCCCTGAAATACACTTGTTTTTATTGACTGAACCTATGATTAAACTCCTACAGTTGTCTTGTTGCTTGTCTCTCAGCTTTGTTTTACCTTCATTCAAACACAAAGAGAACCTCACACATGCTGTCTCTGTTTTCATCACAGACATCAAATATTGTGTTGGAGTCGTCACTTTTTTAGATTAAAGCATCTAGTCCAAGAATTGGAGGGTTATACCGCAGCGGAAGCATATAAATGTTGTTTGTATGGAGACAAATCGGAATAAGATTCATCAACATTTCTTCTGCATTTGATTCATGATTATGTATGAGCAGTACACTTGTTCTTTCTCCCTTGAATTTCTGCACTTATCTCTGCACACAACATGGGATGCTCTTCCTTATTTGAGTCCACAGGGAGTCCACATTGATGTGTTGGCACAAAGAAGATATATCTTAGATACCACTTTAAATAACTTAGGAAATAACTTCCAACCTGCCTGGTTGGTTTTGTCTGTGCTGACATACCCCCGTTATCTGTTTGACAGACTGTCAAGACAGACATCAAGTTTTCACATAATCGCCCATCAAACCGCCTCGCTATACTATCTCTTATAAACATCATGCATCAACCATCACTGGTTGAATTAGGTAGTGTTGCTGCCCACACAAACACTCACACACACAAGCACACATGCACAGACAGATAAATCAATTGCTACCTTCCTCCACTTCAGGAAGAGCTGTACAGTAGCTGGCCAATGGAGGAGTCAACCCACTCACAGGATATTCAATTGCAAGCATGTACACGTTCATCCTCTCTCTATCTCACTCATGTCCGCCTGGGATCAATTACATTTACACATGCACCATTGGGCAAGTACTGCTGGTGTTTGCACACCCACACATGTAGAGCCAACATAGAAACACACTCTGTCACATAACATCTTATGATTTGAGCCACACAGAAATACTCTGAAAGCAGCTGGATTTGTGAATGAACTGAGAGGAGAAGAAAATGTGTCAGAGTGCACTTCCTTCTTTAAAAGAAAACATGCATTAGGTTACTCTTTAAAAACAAATATTGGCTTTACATTTGCTAACAAACCACTTTAATGGTTGCGAATCAATTCTGTAGTGTCATGAGGACAAGCAGGGAATATTTTACAGCTATTAGCACAAGGCTGGAACATTTTAGGGAAGAAATAAATGGATCTGCTATAAGCCTCATGAAACAAATAGGCTACCACTCCTTGCAATTTAATAATATGTGTTGCATCTTGTGCTACATCTGTGACTGTCTGGTGCTTCCACATCCTTTCAAAATGAGACAGAACCCAATAAGAGGCACGCAATTGACTGTGCTATGAACATGAAGGAGTGCCACTGGGGGAGGGGGACTGAGAATATTAATCCAAGTCCATTCCCTCTTCCAGGCCTCGTGTTAGACATCACCAAGAGAAATCCACTCATTACGACAGTGGAAAACACATATATCAAACACAGATAGCTGACCGTTTTCCTCGGGGGGGATCCGTGGTAACAGAACAGAAAAGCTGTTTGTCTAAAGGCTATATACTGTAGATACATACTGTATATGTTCACAGTATATCCTGTGTATGTGTGTGTGTGTGTGTGTGTGTGTGTGTGTGTGTGTGTGTGTGTGTGTGTGTGTGTGTGTGTGTGTGTGTGTGTGTGTGTGTGCTGTACTTCTTATAGGAAAGGTTTATCTCATGGCACACTGTAGCAACATAACATAGGGACTCTGCAGGGAGAGTTCATCATGGAGTTAAAAAATAGTATTTCATTACCTGAATTCTACAACACAAATAAAACATTTTGTCATCTAAAATGTTTTCTGCATAATATACATTCATTTTCACAAAGGCTATTTCTCAAGGTCATAGGACAAATAAAGAAATATCAAGGTTTAAAATCTTTTTTCAGTTCTTCATATAAATGGGAGACTCTAAGGCATGTAAGGTTGTTTAATTGTCTGATGGGAGAATAACAATCATAGGTGGTATTTGTGTCCCTGGGGTGTAGGAAAGTAGGTGACTGCATCAGGGAAGAGTTTGTTGGTATGTGCTGTTTAATGGACTGCCTGCCACACAGAAGAATACCTCTGAAACAGATGGTTACCTGAGTGGGAAAGGTCAGTGACAATCTTTCCTGCCCTTTTTCTTTGCCCTTGTGTCATGCAGGTTTTTTTTTTTTGAAGGAGAGAAGATGTCAGCTACCACTCAGCAGTGCAGACAAAACACTTAAGCTTGTCATTGGAACAGGAGGTGGAGAAAATCGTGACACTGATGGTGTGTGATCGTGGAAATTGGACCATGATTGGTTGGAAGATGTCAAGCTTCCTTGGCTGTGACAGAGCATACATCCTTTGTGGGACCTTAATAGTGATGAATTGTTGAGTGACACATTGTAATTTTTGGTGATGAAACCTGCCAAGGTGAGCTGCCCTGCAAACTTAGAGCCAATTAGTCAATAGTGGCATTTTCAAACAGAACTATATAAAAAATAGAAATGCTAATTGTAAAACATCCAGTTAGCTTTGTTTTACATGGTGTTTTGCACTACAATGTTTCTGTCATATGAATTATTCCTTTATTCCTTATTATTTATTATACATTTAGTTGTGTTCAGTATTTACTGTAGAGGCCACAGTTTACACTCACATATCACCTTTATTCATTCCAAACAACGAGAGAACCCTAATGCATGGGTTGAAAGCCCTGCAGCGCTGAAACTGCTAATATAATTAATGATGCCACAGAGAGAGCGTCAGCTTCTGCATATTATTACTCAAGTGTGGATTAGCCAAGCACCAATGTATAATGGGCTAATGGATAACTGTAGATATACCTGAAATAATGCAAACTTATTGTTTAAACCAAACCATCACACTGCTCCTTCCTTCCCCTCCCTAAGAAAAGGCGTATATGAGCCCCTCCTAACTATTTGCCTTACATTTTCTACAGATATATCTTATCTGCAGTTGCACATCAAACTCCCTACGTCCACATACACAAGCACTGATATGCATACATTAGTATATAAATACATATATTGTATTGCATCATTTCAATTTATACTCTGTCAATATACCATAATATAAAACTAATGGCAAGAGTACTTTAAAGTATCATACTGGAGAAACAACACACAATATAACTACCACTTATTTTCATACCAGTTTACAAAATCACAATGATTAAATTAGTTAAAATTGTGAAGTAAAGATTTTGATAGCAGTTATGAAATTGCGCTCGTGCTGCACTGGGTGTTTGGAGAGGTAGACTGTTATCACCCGGCACTAATTGCACCAGGTGTGCCTCTGATTGTTGAGGTAAAAGGCTACAAGCAGCTGCAGCGCTGCTTTCTAATGTAACCCCACATCTTTGCGTACACACACGCGTACTTTCAAACTGTTTTTTGTTTTTGTTTTTTGCCTCACGTGCCTTATGTTTTGCTCGCATCCATGCCACTGTGAGGGAAAATGTATTCGACGCTTAACTTCTCAACTTCTGACGACTCCAACTTGTCAGGTGTTGACCCTCAGAGACTGAAGGAGCTGACCCACCGGTCCGTCAAAGTAAGCATAATTATCGTTTTGGGCGTGATGATCACTTTGGGAAATATTGCAGTTCTCCTGGTTATTACTTCCTCCGTGGCTGGTTGGTCAAGAAACTCTCGGTACTTTCTCCTCTCTCTCACTGCAGCAGACTCGGCGTTTGGGCTGCTGCTCATGCCCTTGAATCTCTGGGTGAGTCTGCTAAAGGACTACACTGAAGGGCCAGATGCTCTTTGTCATGTCGTGGCTTTTTGCAATTCCACAGTCTACTCCACCTGCATGTATTCGCTGGCCACAATAAGCCTGGAGAGGTACATAGCAGTCTTTTACCCGCTGCAATATTCATCTTTAATGACAAGAAAAAGGACACTGCTCCTGATTGCCTTCGCCTGGTGCTTCCCTCCCTTTCTACTGTCGCCAATATCATTTCCAGTTGGCATTATCGAGGTTCATTTTTCTACTGCATCCCTGGTCTGCAATCCGTCCTACTCGACAAATGTTGGATACTCCCTAAGCCTGACATGTTTGATATTTTTCCCCTGCTCCATCATCATGACACACGCAAACCTGAGAGTGTGGTGCGCTGCCAAGAGACAGAGACTGAAACTGCGCAAATACGACTGTGCGCGTCGCACCAGACATAATGTCGCATCCAGAGTGCTTGTGCCTGTCATGGCAGCCTACTACACTTGTTGGACACCCTGCATGGCAGCTATGATCTACAATGGTAAGCAATTAAGTAGAAATAAACATTTTAAGCAGGTGCAGTGGGAGAAAGCTTACACAAAGAAAAGAAAGGGCCTGCTATATAGCCTATAGATGATTCCCTTATTCTTACCTATCTCTGTTGACACTCATTGAAAAATTGCTTCTAATGTCTATTAGGCTATTTATTAAAGTGGCTATTGATGGAATATATAGATAATGGATTTCTAAGGCTTTCTACAGACCACAACTCCCTAGCATCATTGTAAAAAAAAAAAATGCAAATGTACCTTCATAGTGAGAACATCAGTCTGCACATTTACCACATGTTGGCTCCTTTCACACATTTACTCAAATAATTGAATTCTCTAAGACAAAGGTGTCCAGAATCATTGGAGGAAGAGAATATTGTAGCTAATGCATCCTGTTGGTGTAGACTATATCTAGATGTGTGTATATAGATGGTGTTGAATGTTGTGAAATATATGAAAACTGCATATCATCCTTTTGCATAGCCAGGTTCTGTAATAATCCAGGGTAGGTTAGGGTTTTAGATCTAAAGCTCCTGATGTCGACCCAGTTGATCTTGCAATGTTACTGTGTAATGGCTGTTACTGAAATGTTTTCACTGTGTGATTTTTAGCTATAGGCTGTTTTTGTTTACATGATTTTGATTCCAAGGGACAAAGTTTGATTCCAAGGGACAAAGTTCAAAGTCAATGTTCAACCAGGGCTTTGTCTATATAGATCGTGTGCATGTGACGTCACACTTATTTCCCAGCCCGTAAATCAACCATGTTGGATGATATACACAACCAACACGGCGCCCGTTGAGAGTTGCTGCAACGCTTCGTAATTTTCTTTGTATTTAAACATCTAAGATTGAAAGAAAATGCCAATCTTGTGTGCAGTGTATAATTGTGGTCATAACGCTACACGTGACCCAGAGAGACGATTCTTTAGATTTACTAAAATCATCAAAAACAACGATCCACAAAAGAGGGATGAATTGCTGTCTACCGAACGCCGTAAGCTGTGGTTTAGCAACATAACTCGTGAGGATTTAACAGAAGAAAAAGCACAATTCACCCGTGTGTGTGGCGTCCACTTTATATCTAGTAAGAGCTCATGCTAAAGCTATGTTTTCAATGTTTACGTTAAACATTTGTGCTTATGATATACCCGAACACTGTAAGACCTTACTTCTTCATATCGCTGACTGGTAAATAAGGCACTTTCTTTACATGTGTTGGCAGCCATTTGCTCTTTTCTTCTGTGCATGTTTTTGTTTGGCTTATTCTTGAGCCTACTTCACTTGCGAAAAGCAAAGCACCAATCTGAGAACATGCTTCGCTTAATCCAGCCATACAATCAGTGTGCAAGGATAACATCGCCTGCTCTTCTCACTCACAAACCACGGCTTGAGCGGTGTATCTCGAGCTCTTTGAGAGTGATTTACACGGGCATGGGCGAGCACCCTGTTATCTTTCACTGGTTTGGTAAGAAGACTACCAACCCAGCCAGAAACAAAGAAATTATAAGCATCTAAGCTCTTGTATGCCTTCATTTGTGCGTTGGTTGCCCACGACGTTTGTAGCACAAGATAGTTCACAATATCCGGATATTCAATCGGCGGTAATGAATCTAAATCCTCAATATAATCCGACGGCTTTAGCGTGTTCGGGTCACGGCCACAAATTTGGACTTTTCGTCTGAATCTTGCCTTTGCAGAGGACTCCAGAGAGTCAAAATACTTTGAAGAAGTCGGAGTTGTTGTTGTTCGCTTTAGACTGCCATTGTTGATTTTTGTTTTTCATCCAAAATGGCGTCGCACGCATACGTCACACAGTTTTGTCACGTGTTTGCACACTACCTATTGCAGTATTTAATAATGCTTAAGTCAAATGTCTTGGTTCAAATGTAGCAAGAGAACTCAAAAGTATTTGAATATCTACTGTTAGATTAATTGGTCTTATTTTAATGTTTTATGTACGTTTACTCGCTTTTCCCCCCTCTACACAATTCTCCATCGATTTCAGCTGTTACTGTGCTGAGAGAAATAGTCAAAGTTATTTATGTAATTCTGGGCATGAATATACCCACCCAAGGCCAGTTTTATGACTCAGGCCTTTTTTCTTTTTACTTTTTCTCATTTACCCCAACCACGTGCTATCTTGAAGTAATCAAGAACGAAAGTGGAGTCACAGCTGAATATTTATAGAATTGAAGACCTTTTCCAAAGAGGGCTGTAATTCATCTGATATGGAGGAAAATCCCTTCAAAATGAAGCTGACAGTCTTAACTTAAACTTCAAAGTGGGCTGCTGTCCAAAACGCTAGTGAGCCTCACTGTAAAGTGGTTTCTTCCACTCCACCAAATATACCATTTAATTTAGTGCTTTTATATCTAGACTTTAATTTTAAGTTGATGGCTTCATATCATTGCTGTCGGGGGGGAAAGATTCACATCTCCAAAAAATAGATATGTCAATTTATAGACATGGTCATAAACCAGCCATCGTTGGACTCTGTCTGTATCATTTGTGACCCTTTTTCATAAAAAATTTCCACAAAAGGTCAACAACTTTTCTCATTCAGAACCGGCTGTCTTGTGTAAACTGTTGCTGTGAATACTTGCGCTACTTTTGACCATGCACACCACAAAGATTGTGAAATCATGTTTATATTGTCTTAGAAATATCAACAAAAAAAACAATCTATCTATACATTTTAAAGGCACACTTCTATGCATTTTATCACGCTTGGATTAGGCTACTTTAACAACATTTTTACTTTCCTGAACCAAAAATCTATTGATGGACTTCAGACTGTAGAGAACTCAGCTGCCAGGCTTTTAACCAGAACCAAGAGACGTGATCACATCACTCCTGTTTTAGTCTCTTTACACGGGCTTCCAGTAGGTTTTAGAATAGATTTTACTGATCTGCCTGAGGAAATCGGGTCAGCTGAGTCAGTGATCTATTTTTAAGTCTCTTCTTAAAACATACTTTTATCAGAGAGCCTTTCCTGATTTTACTTAGTTTTAATTTCCTTTTTAACTAGATTTTATTTACTTTAAAAAAAAAAAATATATATATATATATATATATATATATATATATATATATATATATATATATATATATATATATATATATATATATATATATATATATATATATATATATATATTCCTACATTTCTCTACACTAGTATTTATTCACCAAATAGTTTTTTTTAAATCTTTTTTCTTTTAAACCTCATTTATGACTTGTCTGTTTTTATATTTTGCTGCATTTCTGAATCACTTTGTATAGTGGATATTGAAATTGAATTATTATTATTATTATTCAATCTACATGTTTTCTTCCCCACAGCAATCTCGGGTAGCAGTGTACCAGAGTGGATTGAGTTTGTGGTGGTATGGCTGCCGACCTCCAATGGTTTCCTCAACTGCATCTTCTACTTCTGGATAAACCGAAGCTTCCGCAGGAAATTCCACCTTGTCCTCCAGAGGCTGGCTCTGGCCCTCTGCCCCAAACTGGCTGACACCCTGGGGTGCTGCAACACTTCAAAGTCACAGTTTGTATCAGGAATTCTGGATAATAACAACAGTGTCCATGAGCGTTCTTCCAGTGTATCCTCCACCTGCACCCTGTTGTCCTTGGCTTAGGATGTCTGCACCTGAAGAGCACCACTGGCCTGGTAAGGGACGGGGTCAGTGACCTCTGTGCTGTCTTGTTTTGTTTGGCCGGGCTGGTCAACTGAAGCCAAGTTGTTGACATATCCGTACATAAGGTATGAAGCGTAAGATGTTGAGTAATGGGTCACATGAGTTGCAATGCAAACAGGTTGGTACTAAGACAGGCTATGATGGCAAGTATTTGAAATAACCACTGTATAGTCTACATCATTGTAATTTGAGTTATATTGATTATATTTTTCTTATTTATATATTTTTTTTATCAATTTGCAGTCTAAAGATGGTGTTCAGGTGAGTGGGACACTAAGTTTATAACTGATTTGGATTTTTTTGTTTTACTCATGCACACAGTCTTGCCAAGATTTGATTTATTGTCAGAGACGGCCTCTTAAGCCACCTTTTTTAGTTGTTTTATAGTAGCCACCAACCTTTTCTTGCATATTTAGACTTGTTGCCTCGATCAACATATTTCACTTCAAACATTTGAGGTAAGTCAATTCACAAGAAACTGATATATAGACTTCTAATCATATGAGACATTTGTAAACTAACATCACTACCTGATAACGAGCACTTTGAGGATTGAGGCTATCTACCTCTTCTTCAATTTGAGCGGTGCGTCCAAGACCTTGGCATATAACAGCTGGGAGAAGTTAACCTTTAAGTCACGGCATTTCAGTGTATGCAAGGAGAAAAGTAATTATGCAGCAACACTAGAAAGGTCAACACATTTGTGCCGTCAAGAGATAACTTGGGTAACTTCTGATGCTGCGCTTGTTTATTTTGAGATATTAAGCCCATGATCTTTCTCTCCGTATCTTCTTCTACAGTATGAACTTGGCATCGTATCTTAATAGATTTAACTGCCACAATAAGAGTTGATTTAGATTTAAAGTTAATGAAGAGTATCGCTTTCCAAAATAAATCAAAAGAAACATTTTATTCAATTTATTTTAGCCCTTTGTGGGTTGCTGCTTGGTGTCACCATCATTCATGTTTGAGTATATGCAAATGTAAGCCCTCTCTGTGAACTTGTAGAAATGATGTGTCTACTAAATTATGTGAAAACAATGACGGACCTAAATGTGACCTGTTCATGTATACATTTTGTTTTTCTAAATTCCTAATTTTATTTAAAAAACAAAACATTCAATAATGTATTGGTTTATGGATGATCTGTGAAATAAAGCATTATGCCTTTAAATTGTGTCTTTTTACAGAATTATAATAATAATGACATGAAAGTGAGATGAGTTTACTAGTCCTAAGAAACATAAGTTTCTTACTTTTGTTGTGCCGCTATCCACATTACTAAATAGCACAACGGACAGTGAAGAGCAGTGTAACTTACTCATATTACCGTTAGTGTAGTTGTTCACTCCTACAGTATGACAGCATGTTACTGCCGGAGCTGATCTGCCTCATCAGACAAAGCATGTTCTGCGTCCAGTGAACATCACAGCTTTAGTAAGCCGAGTGGATATATCTGGGGTCGGGTGTAGAGAGCCTGCAAACAGTGCTGCAACACTTGTACATACTGTTGTTCATTTGTTTTCTAAAAATGGAATCGGTGCAACATTCCTAGCATTTCATGCTTGGAAAGTTTCGTCAATAACTAGTATGTTTGTTATTACCACTGATTTGGAAATGGAAGTTTGGTCTGTTTCAAAAACCCATGCTATTTTATAATGGACCACAGCATGTGTATGTTTGAAAAGAGCACATTAAAAACACCTTAGAGAGATAAGATGACCAATCAATTAATGGAATAACTTAAAATGACTTGTGTGATTAAACAATAGTCATCCGGGTTTGCTGTGTTATGCACAAACATTTGACATATTAGATTTTGGTATTGTTTGCTCGTGTTCACTTTCTTCAGTTTTTCATCTAAAAAGTGTCTTTTGATGAATCATTTGAATTGGATTATGCTAATTACTACCTACTTATGCCATGTTAGAGGTTAAGCCAGGGTTATGGAGTTAAAGAACATTGTTGAAATAAATCAGAAGATGAGAATATAATGCTTTAGCTTCTGAATAATGGACGGGTATACATTTGATTGTGTGCATGATGAACAGAAACGGGTCTATATGTTTAGTACTAGTTTTGCAAATAATTAAGTTAGAAGAGACAATGCATGACAGACCTACTTCCTTATTATGTGTGTAGTGATATGATGACTATATGGTTTGCAAATTAGTGATGAAATATTGATATAAGGCAGATGTAATCACATGGGCCATGTGAAGTTCATCCCAGGTATATACATTTTAAAGCTTTTTGCTTGACATTATTCATACCAAAACTGATATAGTTTTTTTTCTTTTGGATATTTTTATTAATTCTAATTAATTAATTTAATAATCCTATTGATGTGACGTGAAGCTGGGCCCCAGGCTTTGTGAGTTCCTTTAACTAGTCCTGCAAAAAAAAGTAAAGACGGGAATGTTTTTGTTGTGAGAGGTTAGTGTTTTCAGTGAACCTTTTAGGCAGTTGTCAAAGCTGAAACCCCCTCTGGAGATTACTCCTGCAGACAGAAGATTTTACACTGACATTGGTTTTCTGTATTCGGGTGTATCTCGGCTGCATGCCTTAAAACAAAGAAAGAATTTGATTTCAACATTGTCTCAAGAAAAACGAATGATACTAAATATGTGTTCCACAAATAGGTGAGCTTTTGGACTAAGTCAATCTCAGGCATCGCTTTTATTCCTTCAGCATCCATAAGTGTTTGTCCAGCCGAACAGGTCTCCCAGGACACTTGAGTGTTGTGCATTAGCAGCCTCAGCTCTCCTTGAGGATGACTGCTTAAAAAAATGACAGGCAATCCAGTCATGGGGAATGACGTCTATCTGAAGGCTTCATATACTCCCACAGATACAATATGCTGTCTCATAAGAGATTATCCTTCTGTCTGGTCATAACTGCTGCCACAACATCAAGGCTGACGTAGAACGGCTTTAATTCTTTTTGGGTAAAAATTAAGAAAATATCTACAACTGAGATCAAACACATTTCTAAAACATTCACTTTGACTTATTACACAAAATGTGTAAAAACTGTCTAGATGTCAGTTTGTCAGTATATTGTCTCTAGACATGATTTCCAATCATCTCATCGCACGCAGTATTAATCAGTAACACGTTATCACAGTAATAATGTTGCAACCTGAACTCTGACATGAATTTATTAGAGCGGGTGCACAAGTCCGATTATCCATTTTAATATATATTTTCACTGATTCTGGTCAACTGAAACAACTGACATAGAATAACATCTTGAGGTTGTAGTGCCACCTTGTGTTTATACTAAGTATGTCAGGCAAAATGTACACAAGACCCTTCAATCATATAATCAATATTTTTTGATTTGCTGTGGTGGTGCTAAATATAATAACATGCTGTCAATGTGTTTTTATTTATTTAAATTATTATTCAAGGTTTCTCTATGTTGTTTGTTGGTTGCTAAAAGTGATGCACAAAAAAACAAGACAAGTAGTAAATGTAGTATGGGAGTCTTTTTCGGATGAACTGACACGCTCTATTCCTTTTTAACAATTCATCAATTTATGTAACGAGAGGGCATCCAGTTCTGGATCTGTCCCGGCCTGATTAAATTAGGATGAATCAATGGGTGTTGATTTGTGCCTCCTGCGGTTTGCTGACTGTTAGGGCTCTTGTGGACGTTGCAGATGGGAAGGCTTTAATTTCAATCACTGCATCCTGCTCCTCTCCACAGCAAAAGTAACAGAAGAGCAGGTATTTACAGGACTCAAGTCACTGTGTGCTGGTATCACACTATGAAATATAATAACAAATCAGTGTATGAGTGAGTATTATTATTATAACCACGTTATAAGCTACCTTAATGCCAGTTTTACATTTAATCACAGTTTTTAACACGATACCAAAGTGTGAGGTTTATCATTCTCGCTCTAGATAGATACTTTATTGATCCCGAGGGAAATTTAGGCATCCAGTAGCTTCAAAGACATGACATTACAAACCTGCCCCCCTCCTCCATTAAAGATTAAGTACAAATACAAATAAAATAAATATAAAGGCTGTCTATGCATCTCACCATGAAAAGTGGACAAATGTTGTTCTTGCTAATATAAATGTGCTGCCCACCACTAACAATGTGTTACAATATCCAGGAGTTATGGTTTTAATTTCCTTTTGGTCATCAAAGTATGAATGAACATGCATCTAAACTACTGTAGCCAAGAGCAGATTTTAAATGAAACCCAGTTAATCTGTATTTCTTTCAAATTAGCAAAGTACTGTTGTGACGCACTATTGCATACTGAATATTTACCAATACACATTCATAGTCAACCGTATTTAAACAGGATCAGTGTATAAAGAATGATGAGCTAATGCAACAAGCGGTGACCATGGATATAACACAATAACTATGGCGGTGACAGTACAGAGAGGCAGCTCCATTCACTAAAGAAGTCCTCATCTAATGACACAGTACGGAGTGCGTGATTGGTCAATGATGTCTTGAAAAATCCCACAGAAGCTGATTTCCAGCAATTGCAGGTATTTCAAGAGTAGTTTGTCTGTCCTCTCTGTCCAACATACCGATCACTGTTTTTTATAGATTAGATTGTCATTTTTTTTGTTACAATCAAATCAACCTCATCATATTTAACTAATCTATCAGCAAATAGCACCACATACACATGTTCCTACTGTTTTATATAACATTTACACAGTATATCACTTTGTTTTTCAAAGATTCATTTTATTCAGAGAGGAAATGTCAGTTAAGAGATGGCATATGGTTGTCTTTAAAGTTAACTAACTAAACTTTGACATATGCAAGTAATATTATAATCACATGTAAAAATAGCATGTTATATTCAGAAATGTTTGACTGACAGGTGGTAAACGGACTGGTTGTGGAATTTGTAGTTAGTTTGTAGTAATAGGAATTCAAATGCCTTTTTCAGAATATTAATCAGCAACCTAGATAATTCAAAAAGGTTGAGTACTCAAAATATATTATATGTATGCACACAAACAGACTTCATTGGATACAATTCAAACCCTCCGCCAGTTGCCAGTACCAATCACCCAAAACATAAAATTAAGATGCATTACAATGAAAAAGTTGTGAAAAAGCAGCATGTGAATAACAGATGGCAGTGAGTAACAATACAAATAAATAATCATATTCACTCATAATTCACTGTCAGCAATTATGTCTGGGTAATAAAACATGATTGTATTACATACTACATACATTATTAATGTACAGATCAGGCAGTTTGAACATTTACACAAATTCCTGATTGAACTGTAGAAAAATGGTACAAATCTGAACACATTCCTTAAATAATCATTGAGATAATATAACTCGCCACCATTAACAAAAGAGAACTAACAAAGATATGACACTACAATTACATAATTGGAAAGATTATGCATTTGTATCCAAGTGATAAATGCAACCAAGCCATGCTTAACCAGACCAGTGCAGTAATGAGTGAATGGAATAAACACATTCACAGTAAGCTAGCCATAACATTTTTCACTTTATTAAAACTAAGAAAATGCATCGCAAGTTATAATTCAGTGTAAAAAGTTGAATGGTCACAGTTAACTAGTAACTCGATTTCATCACCATTCTGCATACTCACATCTCTGTCAGTCAGTGAAGTGATGGTGTATGCATACCAGGCTGTTAGCATAACTTTCTCTAGGCAGGCAAATGGTTAATGAACATACAGAGACGACAATGGTCAAATGCATAAGAAAGTTTAAGTTAAAGACAATATTAAACATTAAAAGACACCAGGCGTGACAATGAAATACAATGAAACTGAAGGCAGACAATTGAAGAAAGTCTCTCCTACTGTCCGTTTGGTGCACTCTATTTAGATGGATAAAGACAAAAGTGCTTTATCAAAACGGCTCCCCTCCTTTTGTTGTTGCGAAAAGACGCAGACACTCCTAATTGAGTGCGTTCAGTGTGATGAGGTTTTGGTCAAACATTTCAAGGCCTCCAGATAAAAAGAATGACATGAAAACAGAATTCCAGCACTCAAGAAGACTTGTGTTCAAATGTGTAGTAGCGATAAATGACACCAATGACAATTGCGGCAATAGCAGGAATCAACCACGTGGTCCAGGAGCTGTGGAATAAATTAAATATCAGATATTATTTTTCTGAGCCACAGCAATTGAAATATACAAAAGAAATGAGAAAGGCAACAATAAAGATAAACTATATACGTTATGGCTCAATGTTTTTCTAATTTGTGACTTTATCAGTGTTTATATTGAACATTTGAACCAATGATACAGAAATCTGTGAAAATCACATTTAACCATTTGCACAAAAAGAAAAGCACTATTTAATTGTGCGTTTAGTTTTTTACATATTTACAGGGATTCAGAAGAATTTGCACGTTCTCCTTGTTTTGACTTTGTTTTTCCAGAAGCAACTTCTGAGCAGTCATTACTAAAAACTAGTGATTAATGTTCACTTGCAGAAGGAAACTTGATTTTATGGTAGATATAAAAAGAAATATGAAAACAGATATGAGCCAGGCACATCCTGTTCATCATAATGACCTTGAGTTTGCGTCATTTTCCTCCTGTAGAAGAAAAAAAGGACAAAGAAATTGTATGATTTATCCACAAACCAAAAACATTGTATTGTCTTTGTTAATTATGTTCCAGTAACTTTTCATGTTGCAGTTCAGATGAAGAACGGGGCTTACATTCTCAGTCTCCTTTTTTCTGTCATCCTGCAAAGAAAATAAATAAATGAGTATTACTGTCCTCATATGTTCACTGACACAAATTACACTCATAAGAATAAAGATTAAGTCAGTTTCTCAGGTAGTCCATAGTTGATCAAAAGTTAGATTTAATCATATGAATTACCAGTTTAATACAAGCTGTGTGTTTGAAGAAACAAAACAGCAAATCTAGTGATATAGCCACATGAATCTTTGGGGGCATTGAAACACTATTGTGGGCAATAAAAAAGAAATACTCCTTAAAACTAACATGAGAAGGATTGTGCAGCTATCACAATTACATAGTATACACAGTTATCTTCACCAGCATTACTATCTCACTAACTATGAGATAGTATACTTAGACATGGACATGGCATACTTTATAAAACACCATTTAAACAATGTAAAGCACTCCTTCGATTTGTAATGGTAAGTGCAAATCACTGTAAGAGACCCCCGCCTAGAGCACTTTCAATGCAAGTGATTGGGGACAAAATTCCCAACGAGTCTTCTGAAAAATTCCTCTTTGCGTTTCAACAGACTGACTATTGTTTTAAGCCAGAATTTAAATTGTTAATCCTATCCTTGAGCTATGCTCAGTTTTAACATTTTGCTTTGGGGAAAAGTTTCGTTTTTGTTCCATCACACAACAGATTGTGTTGCCTCGTGCGCTCATTCGTCTATTTTGAGTGTGTTGGCATATAGTCATGTTTTTTTGTCTTCCAGGACAGTGTCTTTTCCAGCTACTCTTCCATGTAGAGCGAGATGTCCTACTGCCATGATCTCAAATTGCAGCATGGGTTTTGCTCAATTTAGTTTTCATTATTTCCTTATGATGGATGGATGATAATCAAACGACAAAAAGTGAAAGCTGAGACTGAGTGGGACATAAGAGATAAACATAAAGAGCTTAACTATACCTAGGCAACATTTTTTTGCAGTTAGATAAACAAGAAACATGAAACAATACACCTGTATTGGTACAATTGGATTTGTTCCCATTGGATACCAAACTAATGATCACATGACAGCCTTATCTAATGGATGTTACACACCAATTTCTATTTGATTTAGTGTCATCTCCCTAAATGTGCTAATAAATATGTAAAACAAAAATTATTGCACGGCACCATCTTGTAACTCAAAGCAACAATGTTTTTTGTTGTTGTTTTTTTTACACCAAAGAGATCTGGTGACACCGATTAATTACTCTACTTGACTGGGTTGGTTAAGCAATGATAATGATTTGATAGCAGTTTAACTTCAGCACTTGGCTGAGGGATATGGACTACATTTAAAGATACTAAAGGGAATCAGGTCTTTCAGTGCTAACGGAGACTTGATCTTACCATGTGAAGCTCCCCAACGTAGTACTGCTGAAGCATCTCCCTGGCATCTGTGGAATGACCCACATCCTCAAAGCTCTCCGTTGCATCTGCACCAGCCTGCTCTAGTAAAACCTCCTCACCTCCCGGATGCTGTGATCATGGAATGGGTAACATTGTTAATCTCCTTATTAGCCCCACACTCTGAATATCATACATATATACACTTGTGATTAGCCCAAATCAATGAAAACACACAGAAATACTCACTCCAGCACTGGTATTTCTAATGACCATGCCACGTATAACAGTGTTGCTTAACGTTATCTTATCTTACAGTTGTATAAACTGACTTAGGTTAAGTTAAGTGTCAGACTTCTGAAACAGGATAATCAAGATACATTTGTTACAATTGACCCAAGTAGTTACAATTAATGCTCGATTGACAACAATGTTGCTGTTACGGATAATATTATGCAGACATATCTATGGATCTCTACTTATAAGCAATAATAACGTTAGGAATGTGGTGTGCAACAACCTAACTAGTTTTAGTTGTTAGCTAACACCAGCTAACAGTCAGCAAACGTTACAGGTGAATACATAACTCATATCGTATTGTAATTCCAGGTAGTAACGTTAATCTTAGCCGAAATAGGTCATCATAGAGGTAAGACTTGGAGCAAAAACTGAAAATGTGACAATGGTGCTAAAGTAGTTGCAACCGGTTGGCGGAAAGTGTTTCTTACCTCTTCAAGGAAACTTGTAATGTCATACACTTTATCGTGGATGATGAGCCAGGGGTCACTGCTCATATTATGTAGTCTTATTTCTTCTAATGTGTAATATTTTACACCACCATCCACTGTTTCGCCGTTTTCCCCAACCTTGGTGTCATTAGCAGGTCCTCTACATGAGGGGTTGTCGTTCATTTCTTCACCCATTCTAATGTTAACGTTGATGGATACAACCTAACTTACCGACAGAGCAACAAGCTAACGTTAGCCTCTGTTATCCAGGTATCGATGTAACGCTAGCTAGCTACGTCTAAGAGTAGTTCTCTAATTAGTCGTGCTAAATTTTAAAAAAGCTCCTAACGACCAGAATTGGCGAGGTGACAAAAACAACAGAATTACCACACAAATGCTAATATTACACAACGTAACGTTAGGAACTAGAAACACACCCTAACCCGGCACACAGGTCAGCAGACATATGAAACAGACCAATGAAATGCGTGTTCCTTTACCATGCGACGCAAACACGAGAACTGACCAATGAAACTGCGACTTCTGGATTGGGGACCAATCAAAATCGACCACTTGATGCTCATGAGACCAATGGAACAGGGCTGTTGCATGAGACGAGGACATTTGCGCATACATACGTGTCTAACTCTTTTCATAATGCTTTTGTATTATTATTATTATTATTATTATTATTATTATTATTATTATTATTATTATTATTATTATTATTGTTATTGTTATTGTTATTATTATTATTATTTAAAAAAATATAATAATATAATATTCCAGTTTTAACTGCGTAACTACACTGCCAAATAATACAAACGAGTATGTGATTAATTATATGATACCAATTGATGATAGAATACAACATGCAATTTAAAAAGGTCTATCATATCATATGTAAATATACTGTAAATATATACCACATTCTCGTGTGAACACTTACATCTCTAAACTCAGAAAACCCAGCATATCTTCATGCCATTTAATGCTAGAAATGCTCTATTAATGTATGAAAACAAATAACAATTCATTTAAATGTGTTTCTTTAGTGCTTAAGAATTCAAAGTATTTTTCACACAGCGTGAACACAAACTGGAGAATTATAGTCCCCAATAAAACAGAAAATGTCCTTGGTTGTAGACGTACAGTCCTGGACATGTTTTCATAGTTTTAAGGATTCTATATGGACTAATGCATTTTAATCTATGTTATTTTATGGCATAAATACTGTACTTAAGTGATTTAACATGTTTACACATGGGAGGATAACATGTATTCTGTGTTGAACGAGTTCTGTGCTCATAGGGGGCCTGTGCATGTAATGCTACTGAACATATATGACCTTTGCCAATGGTTCACCATATACTACAAATGTAAAGTCTGTATTTCATTATCCTCTAGTCACATTGAGGTATTTATCAAAGCCTTTTAGGAGACTTAAATCGAATTGTCTCAGGAGACACTTGAAAAGAAAAGCGATTATTTTTCAGTCAGCAGCATAACCTTTGTACTGACAAAACAATGAGATACTAAATTGCTACTCATGCAACAGTAACAAAAACACATGGTTATATAAGGTTCAAACCCTGTCCAACCCCACCCCCGGAGCATGCCTGTTTGCCTCTGTACACCATACTAAAGTCTGAGTGTAATTTTCTACAACTTTCCATGTACAACTCAGTGCTACATTCAAGAACTGTTTGTTCATGCCTATTCTTTAGTCAAAAACACATCTTAAGATCATTAACTTCACTGAAAAGACCTGTTTTAAAAAACATTTTTTAGAGAAGTTTCAAAACCATTAAAGGTAACTCATATTTCCTTAACACACAATTGTGTGTTTTGAATTGAACAGTTACTTTTCCAGTAAAATAGGAACTACACTACTCTAGGCTACCAGAAACTGTAGAGCATGTGCTGGTTAATTAATTTAGTAGAAAGGACATGATCGAAGAAATTATTTTTTTAGGGCAGGAGTAAAGAACACACTGGAGCGGTGGAAGTGGACAAGGCAGAAGATGCTTGGTCAGCTTCCTAATGAGAAAAGGAAATGATGAAGGGCAGGTATTTTGACTGTTCAACATGTTCATCTTCAATGCCGGCTGTATAAAGAAGAAAGGAAGATCTTGTTGGTTGCAGTGACCAAGTTGTGAGTGGAGGCTAACTCATTTAAGAGTCTGTTTGGGGACAATAACAATACAATCTAAATTGCTAGGAAAGTCATTGAATTTCTTTGTACAACTGGCCTACATCCAAGGATTTTGGTCATCAGGTGCTAACTGAGAAGTAGAGACCATTCCGTCCAGAGTGAGGCAGCAAAGCGCTGCTCGTGCCAAGTCTGCCAGAAAATCCACAAAGAAGAAGAAGAAGAATTGTGGGATTGCAATGGCTGCTCCCTTATCTGTAAACATACGCGTTGTGTTTACGAAAGCCGCAGTTTAAATATTTCCCAGTCACAGCTACAGGCCCCTCGTTTTCTGGATTACTTACCCAGCCATTAGTTGACCTCAAATATTTAACTTGATGTGAGTGTTTCTGCATTTTAGACTCAAAGAAACACGCGGCAGTTTGCCGCAGTTTGCCGCCCGGCCTTCTCTGGACAGAAGCGGATAGCTGGCAGGCTAGCTGACGCTAGCTGCTCTAGCTGAGGTACGCAATAGTTTAATTTAATCTATCTGTTATTAAACGAGGGAACATGCAATCATTTTACTAAGTCTCAGTTAACTATCAGATTTGCTACACGTTTCCTCATCTGAAATGCATGAATATTAACTGCTGCATGTGTCATAACTTGCTTTATTGTAACCACAGTGGACATAAAACAAAACACAGGAAAGCTAGCAAGTATGAGATTAGCCTCATTTGTGACTTTCGAGTAGGTTAACATGTGAAATGTGGAGGTCACACATGTGGCTAAAGTTACTAATGGTCAAGAAGTCGTTGATTGTGTAAAAGTGTAAATGTCATATATGAATGATTTACAACTTTATGAGATATCTGTGTTTTGATGGGTTGTTTCTGAGTAGCGTTAAATAGTAGATACTAGATTTGTCTCCTTGAGCTAAAATGAATTTGATATTAAAAATAAGTGTTGTTATGAAAGACAAACGCTTTTAATTGTACAACGAGGTTCAGTGTAGGGGTAGATTAATTATTGGCAGTATATGAATTGACATATATAATTACCCATTATTTTCTAAAGTGATTTATTAAGAAAGAATATAAAACGTTCTCTGTTGTTATATCATTGTCAATTAGAAGTGAAACATTTAGGTGACTAATCAATCCGTTGATTGATTTTCTCTGATATTCATCTGCAGCTATTTTTAGAATAAGTTAATTGTCATCAAAAGTAATTTGTAAGATAAAAAACTAAAATCAAACTGGTTCAAACCTCTCAAATGTGAATGTTTGTTTCTTTTCCTAGTTGTCTATGCTGGTAAACCTTGGGTTTTTGGCAATATGAAGAGGTCACCTTTGACTCTGGGATCTTGTAATTGCTATTTTCTAACATCTTCCACATCATGGCATTCATGATGCCGAAAAGCTCAAACCATTTGTTAAAAAGAATAATTGAATAATTATACCTAACCGGTGTTGTCATGAGCAACAATTAAGTAGCTTTACACATTCTCAACTTTTGCACGTCATTATTTCCCCGCAGATAATGGATGACGATGTGTCCATGCATAGGCTGGAAGGGACTGATCCAGCTGCTCAAGTTGGTGGACTGATTGTAAAGAAGAGTGCTGCTGCAGAGCCCCATGTTTTTCGGGCACCCACTCCACGCACCTCCCTGCTGGGCTTGGATTTGCTAGCAGCCCAGAAAAGGAAGGAGCGAGAGAGTAAGGAACTGGCAGATGCTAGTGCCGATGACAGACAAACAAAGAAGTCAAAGGTTACCTCCTACCAGGACTGGGAGGAAAGTAAAAGTGACTCTGATGATGAAGAAGAAGAAGAAGAAGAAGAAGAAGAAGAAGATGATGATGATAAGGACAGTGGTGCTAAGAAGGAGAGGTAAGCGCCGGTGCTTCACACAATAATATTTGATCGATAATCATGGATAACGTATAGACAGGCAACATCTATCCCTCATGTCTATGGAGATTGTATTTATTTCTTAATATGAAATCCCTTGTTGCTCTATACTCCTGCATCTTCCTGTTTGAGAACATTTTAGAGCACTTTTTTTGTGGAGTTTTAGCCTGTGAGTCATTTAAGACACCAGCTCACTAAAACACATTGTGAGTCATTGCAAAACATGAATACACTTGGAACATTAACACCCCTTTCTTTTAATATGTATTTCCTTTGTTCCTGTTATATTTGTTGGAAATTTAGTGCAAGAATATGACTAATGTGTAATATTTTATTGCCGTCTTGCAGCAGGAAGTATCGTGTGACTGGCTCCGAGACACCCTCGAACCCCGGAGGGGTTAGCGAAGAGTTCCGACGCAGACATCAGCAGAGGGAGAAAGACAGACGTGAGCATGGAGTCTACGCCTCCTCCAAAGAGGACAGGAACAGAGAAAGAGACAAAGAAAGGAGCAGAGACAAGGGGAGAGACCGAAGGAGTGAAAAAGGTGAGTCTAAAGATCCCTCTTTGCCTCACACATATTCTAATGCAAGTACACTTGGTTGTAGTCTACAATCATTCATTAATAATAATAATAATAATAATAATACTTCTCAATTGGGAAGATCTGCAAGTTTTACCTGCATCATATTATTGCAAATTAAATACCTTTTTTTTTTTGACTGTTGTGAGAACAACTCGGGCAACTTGTGACTTTTTACATTAACTTTTTTATAAGGTATTTAAAAATCATAACGGGTAGATCCATTGGTAATAAAAGCAAACGTTAGATTAGTCAGGGTTGTTGAGAGTAACTTTCCCCGTCTCTGTTTGTCAGAGGAGCGAGAGAGCAGCCATAGCCGCGGTAGCAGCAGCAGCCGGTCGGAGAGAGGTGACAGGAGTGAGCGCTCGCAGAGAGATGGCTGGTCTGATCGCATCAGTCGGGGGAGTAAGAGAGAAGAACCCATGACGCCACAGCATCGCCCCAGAGGTAGTTTCATTTTATTTCAATGTATTATTTATAATTGACCTTGTACAAAGGATATTATGTTTAAGTGGTTGACTAAACTTATTTTGTTTTAACACAGATTCTTTCACACCCTCACGCTCCAACTGGGAGGAGGATGACAGTGGTTATTCCAGTTCACGGCATTCCCAGTGGGAGTCTCCGTCCCCTGCCCCAGTCTAACAAAGAGATGGATCGCTCGGAGCGAAGCCACCGCTCCGGCCGAGAGAGTGAGAGGAGAGACAGGTAAAGAACTTTTATTCATTTGCCGTACAATGTAGTGGGAATGCAGCAAATTCTACTTGATGCTTACACAACGTCTGTGTGCTTAGATCAATAAGAGGCCGCTACCCTGACGACACACCCCTACCTACCCCATCATACAAGTACAATGAGTGGGCCAATGACAGAAAACATTTGGGTTCTACGCCTCGTTTATCACAAGGAAAAGGTACTATTCTAAAAACGAGCCAGTTTGTGCTCACATGCAGGATTTAAATACTCTTTGTCCCATAACATTTCTTACTCGGTCTTTTCTCCAGGTAGGAAAGAAGATGGTGCGGGAGGAATTATGTTTGATAATGTGGATGAGAAAGACCAGTGGGATGAGGACCAGAAGGTGAGTGAGCACAGTTATCCCTCATTTAAGAACTCATTTCTGGTGATGCGTTTAAAGAAATGTATGTTTCACATCTCTGATTTCCTCACTGTTTTGCAGCAAGCAGACAGAGACTGGTACATGATGGATGAAGGCTATGATGAGTTCCACAACCCTTTCACTACCACCTCTGAAGAATATGTGAAGAAGAGGGAGCAGATTCTTCAGAAGCAGACTCAAAAAAGAATATCTGCCCATAGGCGACAGATCAACGAGGTACAACCGCAGTGCTTTATATCGGCCTAATCAGAGCTGTGTCTGCGTGCACAGGAGTTTACTCCATAAAGGTGTACTATTGTCTGTGCTGGTCTGTCTTTGTAACCGGATGTGTTTCCTGTCTCAGGATAATGAGCGGTGGGAGACCAACCGTATGCTGACCAGTGGTGTGGTGCAGAGGTTGGAGGTGGATGACGACTTTGAGGAGGACAATGCTGCTAAGGTTCATCTACTGATTCACAACCTTGTTCCTCCCTTTCTGGATGGAAGAATAGTCTTCACTAAGCAGGTAAACAAGACCTCTAGTCACTAGGTTTACTGTTTTGGTTAACAAATGGCTCTAACAAAAATATTTGATAATGATTCGGTGCTTTAGATGTCATATCTTTTTCAGAACTAGAGATGCCCGGAATTTCTTTGGCCGAATTTCTTTTAATGAAACTCTGTCCTGCCGATTCAGTTTTTCTTCCTAGAACTATGATTGACAGCATTATGTGTGTGTGGTCGTGTGCGCAGCGTAAAACCATTATGCGGCACACATGTGTAAATTTGAACTGATCGTATGGCCGATCAGCTGACAACTGGCCGGTTGATTGATGCGTCTCTAGTCAGAACTTAACTTGAAGAGATTTGTTTTTGATCTGAATGTGTGTGTGTGTGTGTGTGTTACCTCCTGCAGCCGGAGCCTGTCATCCCTGTGAAAGATGCAACCTCTGACATGGCCATCATCGCTCGTAAAGGCAGCCAGCTGGTCCGTAAACATCGTGAGCAGAAAGAACGCAAGAAGGTTGGTTGGATAAGGAACGAACACTGATGTTATTGATATTGTATACGTTTTAGAGCTAAAACCAGTAAGGGTTTTAAATGAATACATTATTGTTGTATTCATCTGAATGGAGAAATGTGGTGAAGCACTAAACACAAAGTAGATATGAGCTTCATACTCAGCTTTTGAGAAATGTCAATGGGGTTTGTTGGTGTGCAGCTGTCTGGTTGATAATGCCAACGCTGTCTAACTTCAGTAAATCATTTATTCATGATCACCTTACATGGTCGGTTGATGACATTTTAACTGCCGACCACTATCAGTGAGGTGAAACAACTTGACAGGTGTGTGTGTGTGTGTGTGTGTGTGTGTGTGTGTGTGTGTGTGTGTGAGAAGTTACTGACTGGAGCTTTAATCTTCATAATCATAAGATATAATTGTAATAATTTTGTTTTCAGGCACAGCACAAACATTGGGAATTGGCAGGCACCAAGTTGGGGGATATCATTGGCGTCAAGAAGACCGAGGAGTCAGACACCCATGGTGGAAAAGCGGTAGGCGAGGACGGCAAAGTAGACTACAGGTGACCAGACTATAGACTACTGTCTATGCAAATCTTGGATCTAAATTACAGTTCACATTTTCTTCTTAATAATTCACATGCTCTGACCTGCCGTATTAATCATTTTGTGATTTCTCTCTCTCTCTGCGTTACAGAGCAGAGCAGAAATTTGCAGACCACATGCGAGACAAGAGTGAGGCCAGCAGTGACTTTGCGAAGAAGAAGACCCTTCTGGAACAGAGGCAGTACCTGCCTATTTTTGCTGTCAGACAGCAACTCCTTAACATCATAAGGTATTGATACCCAGAGTTCATTGCTCTCAAGTATTGTTACCAATTTTCACTTAAAAAGTGTTTTTACATCACATCCAAACTGTGATGAGTTATTCTTTGACCAAGTTATAATGTTGACTTTTTAAATCTGCAGGGACAACAGCATCGTGATTGTTGTTGGGGAGACGGGCAGCGGGAAGACCACCCAGCTGACTCAGTACCTGCATGAGGATGGCTACACCAGCTACGGCATGGTGGGTTGTACTCAGCCCCGAAGAGTGGCAGCCATGAGTGTGGCCAAGAGAGTCAGTGAGGAGATTGGCACCAACCTTGGAGAGGAGGTGAGACCGCTGTCTGTAGTTCAAGCAAACCATTTCTACATGTGGGAATACTTTGGCCCTACTGTTGTAGAACCCTTGTGAACATCTAATATGAATTCATTTGCTGTTGAGATCCTTAGGATTAATTTGATCATGCAGAACGGTTTGAGGAGTTCATTGTATATATTCAACATAACCCTCCCCTTGATCATTTGTCCAATCGAGCTACTTTCAATGTTGTCTGATGTAAAAGAAACACGTTTTTCCATCACTCGTCCTTGTTATGATAATATTTTATCCTCTAATTTCCTTGATGAGATTTGGCAACCTTTTGGTACTAGCTTTAGATTTAAATACATTCCAAGTGCAGCCCATTTATGTGACCTACTTTTTTTGGGTCCACATTGCTCGTGAACTTAGCTTGTCTTTGCAGCGACTCCATTTCCTTTGGAGACTCTTTTTGGTATCTGCGGGAATATTTTGTTCATATTAAGTTATAGTATTAATCTTTTAATTGTCCATTGCGTATTAAAACTGCATGTGGGAAGAGCTAAGTTAACTTTGAAGCAGAGTTTTATGTACAATCTGGTTAAAAACCTGAATTGTTGCCTTTTTGTTTTCAATATCAAAGAAGCAGTTTAACTGATATTGGTCATGTAGTTGCCCCAGGACATCTGGGACTTTAAAGAGCTACTGTGTCCTTGCAGTTGTTTTGAAAGTCCTGTACACCAGTGGTCCCCAAACACCGGGCCACGGACCGGTACTCGTCTGTCACATGATACTTTACTTTAAAAAAAAACAAGCCCACAAGCAACAATGAGTGGAAAACAAACGTCTTTAAAGAGCTTTTATGGAAAAGGGAAAAGACCCAATGAGGAGACATTTAAAAGATGACATCAGGAGTCCACTTGTAGCGATAAACACCTCAATACGTGTTTATCGCTACATGCGCCGCTCTGCATAACATACAGGCTCGCAAATGAGGCAACGAAGCCTTCATAACGCCGGCACCCGGCGTTAAAAGACAAGCCCTTGGAGTTGTTTTAAAGAAAAAAAACATGAACAAGAAAGACAAACAATTACTGATGGCCACCACATCAACACATGCGAGTGCACTGAGAGCGTCATACTTAGTGACTAACCGTGTCGCTAAGAGAAGAAACCTTTTACTATTGGTGAAGAATGTATCCCCCTATATTGGACCGGCTCGTTGCAGAGACACAAGCTCAGGGCTCACACTAATTCAGCGTAATGGTGAGTTTTTTTATGCACTTTATATTTGTTTTTATGCCGGCCGTATCATTTTATTTCGTCATATTTATTCCCCCCCCCCCGGTCCGCGAACATATTGTCTTACATGAAACCGGTCCGTGGCATAAAAAAGGTTGGGGACCGCTGCTGTACACTACAGTAATTACTCCATAGCAAGTCGTAAGCTGTGTAACACCACCATCTAGTGGTCAAAGGTCAAATATCATGTGTGTTGTTGGCTTGTGGTTTGAACTGAGCAACGATAAAGGGAAACACTGGAGCTGCTTAAGTATTAGCTTCAAAACTGCAAACACTGAGATTAGGTAGTAAAGATCATATGTTAGTAATCCCTTTGCGTATCATACAGTAGATCACAAAGATGCATATTATTTTGAGTTGATTTGTATCGACTCTGTTGCCTGCAGGTGGGCTACGCAATCCGTTTTGAGGACTGCACATCGGAGAAAACCCTGATAAAGTACATGACAGACGGTATCCTGCTCAGGGAGTCATTGAGGGAGTCGGACCTGGACCACTACAGTGCCGTTATCATGGACGAGGCTCACGAGCGCTCCCTGAATACTGACGTGCTGTTCGGCCTGCTACGTGAGGTCAGTACACAACTACCTTACAACCATTAAACATATCTTTTATTTGATTTGTAAGACTTGTACACGGCTGCATCTGCTGTTTGTCTAAATGATAAATGACCTAGTGAGGTTGAGGTTTCAGTCTGCATACGTTCCACTCAACTGTCTCTCTTCTGTCCCGTTTCCTATCAGGTTGTAGCTCGACGTACTGATTTAAAACTCATAGTTACCTCTGCAACTATGGACTCGGACAAGTTTGCTGCATTTTTTGGCAACGTACCTATTTTCCACATTCCAGGAAGAACTTTTCCCGTAGACGTCTTATTTAGCAAGGTATGTTTCTGTTTCACTTAAAGGCACTTACACAACATCCTAAATACATTACATCATATTCTCTAAGTCCTTTTGCCACATTCATATCATTATTATGCCATTATTGCTTATTTATTATTATTATTATTATGCCGTATTTTAGGAATTACTGTTCATTTGTCATTTTTCTGAGACATTTTCCTTCATAACACATATTTTCTCTTTTGCACAATCATCTTGGATTGTAATGAAATCTTTACCCTTTTTAAAATGTGTTTAACCGTAGGACATATTTAGCCTATATGACAGACATAAGACCAATTAAACAAAATAAAAGTATATATTCTGTATCACATTTAGTATTGTAACTACAACACACCTTTCAGTTCTAAATGTGGCATACAACAATAAAAAGCTGTTCAAAGAATGATACTTTATTAGGATCATTCCAGTGGTTTAGTTTTGTACTGGACTCATTAGTTGTGTTTTGTGCTGTGCAGACTCCTCAGGAGGACTATGTGGAGGCAGCAGTGAAGCAGGCCCTGCAGATCCACCTCAGTGGGCTGATAGGAGACATCCTCATCTTTATGCCCGGGCAGGAGGATATCGAGGTGAGGGGCAGGGCTACTTTCATCACTCAAATGGCCGCTGCATATTCATGTTGGCATTAAGGACTGTGATCTGAACTTATGTACAAAATGTTCCGTATAAGTAAAGTTGTAGTTGTTGCTCTCAAAAAGACAGAATGTAATCTGTCAATCAATATAATAATAGTTTTGAATTTTGAATGACATTTTTTGTTTTATTTCTGTTTTGACTTTTCTATTTAGTTTTAGTTTTAGTGTGTTTGCTCATTTCAGTTTCTGTTTTTCAGGAAAGTTTAGTTTCATATATTTAGTTTAGTTAGATATATTTATCTTGGTTGAATGGCATTTGATCTACTACAATATTTAAATCATGTTCTTCTTATTGAAGTCTGCAAGACTAGACTGCATGTGATAAACAATAAGGATTAATTGTGATGCAACTGCTGCATAGCGCCATCTCCTGGAATGTTTACGGCAATACTTAATTTAGTTTAGTTTAGTTTATGATAATAACCCTGTCAATCACTGGCCACTTCCTGTCAACGGTTTATTTACATATGTTGATGAGGCAGAGGAGGATCTATCCATTTTGTGTTCCTAATTGAAGGTACATTGTTGTCCTTGCAGGTGACGTCAGATCAGATCACGGAGCGGCTGGAGGACTTGGATAATGCTCCTGCTCTGACTGTGTTGCCCATCTACTCCCAGCTGCCTTCTGACCTCCAGGCCAAGATCTTCCAGAAGGTTTGTATCTGTAACTGCCCACAATGTTGCAAGCATTTCTACACTTTACATCTATGAGTCCTTGTAATGCAAAATAAGTTTTTCATCATTCATACAGTATAACTGTCTGCTAACTGTGCATATGACAATAAATATCTTGAATCTTAATAAACACAAGTGAGAAAACAAAGCTAACTTTAATTGATCCTCTCCTAGGCTCCGGACGGTGTGAGGAAATGCATTGTCGCTACCAACATCGCTGAAACCTCCCTCACTGTGGATGGAATCATGTTTGTCGTAGATGCAGGATACTGCAAACTTAAGGTACTCGGTCACATCATATACATATATTTTCACACTGCAGTTCTTGAAAGCACCTTTCCAAGAACTGCAGGTTTTACCAACTACCAAGTTTAAACCAGTTTTTGTCGTGCTCACTTCTTCTCTCTGTCAACAGGTTTTCAATCCTCGCATTGGAATGGATGCGCTACAGGTTTATCCCATCAGCCAGGCGAATGCCAACCAGCGTTCTGGCCGAGCAGGACGTACAGGACCAGGGCAGTGTTACAGGTGATGGTCGTTGTATTCTGTCTGCAAAGTGGGCACACTTTATCCTCAAGGTCGCCCATCCCTGCTCTAATGCAACACAAAGTGGGATGTTTTTATCGGGTCATTCCTTTAACGGTCTCCTGACAGCCGGAACACACAGCACATTATTTCCCCACTATTCACACTCAGAAAAGAAAAATATATTTCTTTTCCATTCCGGTTTTCCTGTCTCCCAGAGATTGAAGCATGATTTTAGCATAACTGTTGTTAAAGTGTGTTTTCTCCCTTCAGTCGTTTGAGATCAGTGCCGTCCTCAGATGATTTGCTCAGAGCTCTGGATGTGTGACATGAGTGTTTTTCAGGGCAGGAAGAAGGCCAGAACTCTAATCTCCAGAGGATTTCATGCAGTTTAACTTTGTTTACGGCAGGGAAATGTGGCACAAAAGACCCTGTCAGAGGTTTCACTTGACCTCTCCCTCCTTTGCCATATTTATTTACGTAAAGATTGACAGAGGCACACACACACACACGGGGTGAAGCATTTTGCATTGCTAATGGGCCAGGATGCTTATGAAACTCCACATATCGCTGGATTAATCCTGCCCACCTGGTCTTACACACAAGCTCACACAAATCTATGAAGAATCAGTTTTGGAGGAGCTTTACACGGAGTACAGTCCAGGTGTTTGAGTAGCTGTGGATGTGTGTATGTGTTAGAGAGCAGAGAGACTGAGTCACGCTGGTTTGCTCCGCTTGCGTGGAGAATTCCCCGTTCAAAGACCCTTTTAGCTGTGACTGCAGGCACTCACTCACAAGCTCAAAACCTCCACATACATTCAAATCATTCTGTAATTATAAGCGCCTGCTTCACACCGCTGTAATTGTTGCGAGAGCGTTGTTAAGTCGGGTCCTTCACTGTAACTCAGGCTCTGGATGTTTCCCTTAATAAATTGAAGCTTCCTGAATTTTTCTCTGCGGCTGATCTACATCTGGCGCTCACTGCTTATTTACAATCCCACTGACGTGTCGGCACATATTGATATTCAATTTCTCTGTCCCAAAAAATACAAAATTGTACATTTTTCTTGTTTAGAAAAAATGATTCTTGGTGACTCAACACTCACTGTGTGTGTGTGTCTGTCCCCTCTTCTCTGTCCAGGCTCTACACTCAGAGCGCCTATAAGAATGAGATGCTGACTACCACCATACCAGAGATCCAGAGGACCAACCTGGCAAATGTGGTCCTGCTGTTAAAGTCTCTGGGTGTTCAGGATTTGCTCCTCTTCCACTTCATGGATCCACCACCTGAGGACAACATGCTCAACTCCATGTACCAGCTCTGGATCTTGGGAGCTCTGGACAACACAGGTGGGGGGGGAGTCAATAGTGTGATTACTAGAGTTATCATAAAAACCTTTTTAAATGATGTATTCGTTTACAGGACTTTGACATTTTTAATAGACTTTTAATATGCTGAGTATTGTGATTTATATTCAAACTAGGGTTGAAAGAAGTTCTTTTCAAAATCGGTTAATTTACCGATTGTTTCTCAATTAATCGATTTAACCGTTTGGTCTTTAAAATGTCGACAAATTGTGAACAAGTTCTCAATGTGATGTCTTCTAATGACCCAAAGATCTTCAGTTTACTGTAACAGAAGAAACATACAAAAAGCAAATATTCACATTGGAGAAGCTGGAACCAAAAAGGTTTTTGCCATTTCTTTATACAAAATTAAAAAATATTTGATTATCAAACTTGCAGATATTTGTTTTTGTCTGTTGACTAGTTAATTTTTACAGAACAAAAAAAAAAAGATTAACACTTGTCCATTTCCTGAGCGTGCGTTATATCGGTTTTCGTCTTCTCGCCTCTAGTCGTAGGCCTTACAGGGCGTACAGCTGTCTTATATATACAGATGGACCAAACAACACAATCCTCCTCCTTTTGAGATGAAGCTGAAGCTGTGAAAGAGAATATTGGGTGCTTCAGGGTCGTGTTTCCCCCTCAGCGCTACCTTAAGCTCCTACATAGTGAAGCTGACACCACAAACACAGGCAGGCTGTTTAAAAGATGCTGCAGTGATTATGCAGACGCAGCAGAAATGCCTTGAGGAGGTAGTTGTGAGGTTTAGCCAGTGGAGTAATTGCCTAGTAACTGATCTTTGTATTTGATTTGACTGGTCGGGTCTCATTTCTGTCTCATCCGTAGCCAGATTCCAGGGGATTTAGGGATTTGGGGATGAGGGGGGACTTTTGATGATTCCCTGTATGGTATGTTAACAGCAGATTATCTCTGATTAAGGCTTACCTGCCTCAAACTGGTGCTCTGCTTCTCTGCTTTTCGTCCTCATAAGCTTCTCAGACACTGTCGTCTAATCATTTAAATCAGAACTGGCAAAGTTTTTGATCTTGCGCTCTTTTTTTCCTTTACAAGTATTCTCAACTGTCAGCAGTTCATCCTCTCTCACGGTGTTAGACAAATAAGTGTCACATTACGCTGGCTTCACCCTCACGCCAGCAGGCGTTTGATGGAAAAGGAGCTTATCACTCGTCTTGTGCTTGTTCCTCCTTAATACGTCATGCACTTTTATAATCTTCACGACTGACCCTCATAATTGTGTTCCCTTTTGTCCTTTCAGGTGCTTTGACACCGACGGGGCGTCTGATGGTGGAGTTCCCCCTCGACCCCGCCCTCTCCAAGATGCTGATTGTGTCCTGCGACATGGCCTGCAGTGCTGACATCCTTATCATAGTCTCCATGCTGTCTGTGCCGGCCATCTTCTACAGGCCTAAGGTACATTTCATAGAGTTACTGTGTAATTGACACTACGTACTGTTTAGAATCAATTTACTGTGTCTGTGGCTGCCCCCAACCCTAATCTCATTTACATCCATTTCTATTGCAAGGTTCATTTATTTGTAATTTTACAACACAGGGTTGCACAATGAAATGTAATTTCCCCTTCTCTATCTACATTATATATACACTATTAAGGTATTTTGTTCTGTTAATACGCTATAATCGATATTTTTGTATTAATAATAGGTCACCGGACTACTTGTATGTGAAAGCGGTCGCTCAAAGTGATGAAGCCACAGAGAATTATCCCCCAACTCTGCAGCTCCCTGAGCTCTGTGGAGCGTTTTCAGCTAATTGTTGTGGGTTTCCAGCCGGCAGATTTCCCATTCTAACTCTATCGAAAGCTAAAAGCTCACTACACTACCTGTCCAGGACCACATGGCAGACAGACACTTAGACACTAGCTGGAGAACATATTGGAGCATTTAGCTAATTAAAGAATGAAGAAATGAATTGACACGTTTAAATGCCTAAAGCAAGTTGTTTGTGTAGAACAATATTTCACAAGGAAACAAATAAACCTTCATATGAAAACAATCCCAATTATGTGAAATGTATCTGTGTGTCTGCAGGGTCGTGAGGAGGAGAGTGACCAGGTGAGGGAGAAGTTCGCAGTCCCAGAGAGCGACCACCTCACATACCTTAACGTCTACATGCAGTGGAAAAACAACAACTACTCCAGCGTCTGGTGCAATGAGCACTTCATCCACACCAAGGCCATGCGCAAGGTCAGACTCCCACCTGTTCTCTCCGTCAACACCCTCTGATACATCAAGATGATCATGTAGAAATCTAAATTGGGCATGCGCTTTCTTGCTTTTAATTTGGCGTTTGAATATGTAGTATGTGATTCAGATCCTGTGAGGCCTCTTCAGTATCCAGCTGAATTATTTTAAGTAATGGTTCGCCTTATACTCTGAGAATATTTCACCCGACCTCCCGAGATATATTTTCCCTTAAAGCAATCGATTGCAAGTCAACAGGTTGGACGTGTTTCCTACGTGGTTCCACTTCCAATACATATTGTTTTTGTGCAGGTGCGTGAGGTGCGCTCCCAGTTAAAGGACATCATGGTGCAGCAGAGGATGAACCTGATTTCCTGCGGGTCAGACTGGGACATCATCAGAAAGTGCATCTGTGCCGCATACTTCCACCAGGCTGCCAAGCTCAAGGTACCACCGTCACTTTGCTCAGTTAATATGTTACGCCTAGTGGTAACTGGTTGTGGCAGATTTCTAGCAGCATAATTACAGAGTGGGGAAATATCCCTTCTGGCCTCACATTAATACAGCGCTAAAATCTGAAAGGGAATTTGAAATCATCACTGTATAATCTAGGTTCTCCGTTTGACTTTATGGGTAGCCGGCTAACTCGAGCAGTCGTAGCAATGCAGGATATACTTCGAATGTATTTTCCTGCTGTCTAAGCTGCTGCCAGGTGGAGAAGCAAATTAACCCATAAGACCTGCTTTGCTCTGACCTTAAAGTGCTCCCATAGATGCAGGCGCAACCGCACTCACTGAGACCAACACACACCGTTAACATGCAGCAGACTACACACAGGGTCCCGCTTTCCTGTCCAGAAATTCTGAGTCGCACATTTAACTTGTTATTAATGCCTGTGTTTGCTCCCAGGGCATTGGTGAATATGTGAACGTGAGGACAGGCATGCCGTGTCACCTCCATC
Source organism: Cottoperca gobio (assembly GCF_900634415.1). Taxonomy (NCBI): domain Eukaryota; kingdom Metazoa; phylum Chordata; class Actinopteri; order Perciformes; family Bovichtidae; genus Cottoperca; species Cottoperca gobio. The sequence goes on from NC_041357.1 coordinate 19,921,143, forward strand.
CTACCAGCTCCCTGTTTGGTATGGGCTACACCCCGGACTACATCATCTACCACGAGCTCGTCATGACCACCAAGGTAAAAAAGCCCGTCGGCCTGCAGAACTCGGTCAGCATGGAAACATTTAATGATTTACTGTACGTGTTCGTTGAGGTTTAACTTGCGCTTTGTGTTGTAGGAGTACATGCAGTGTGTGACTTCAGTGGATGGAGAGTGGCTGGCAGAACTTGGGCCCATGTTTTACAGCGTCAAACAAGCAGGAAAAAGCAGGACGGTAAGGCAACGCAAGGCTGGTACTTGCTCAATACACATTAGATGTATTCACAAAAGAATGTCCACAGGAATGTCCCCATGTTTGTACTTTTGGTCCGGTGCTGATTTTACTTTTTGGGCTTTGTGCCTTAGACCAGTGGTACCCAACCGTTTTGTCTTGTAACCTCTTCGAATGAAGAAATGGCTACTTGCGACTTCTTGCCACTGGTTGCATATGGCAGCCGGTTGTGGCCAGGTTTTTCTGTATACCTTTCTCACCTGTTTGGGTTGCTCTTTCAGGAGAACCGTCGCCGGGCCAAAGAGGAGATCACCAACATGGAGGAGGAGATGTCCATGGCTGAGGAGCAGCTGCAAGCCCGCCGAGAGGAGCAGGACAAGAAGAGCAACACCGGCACTGTTAAGTAAGTCGGCGACCACCTCTCCTTTTGCCTCCTCATTACACAGAGGTCCTCATCTAACAATGGTTCCCCGTGGCCCTCATTTTCCATACGCAGTTGAGATAGAAACATTTCATTTACCTACTTCGCTGCCAATCCATATCTTTCCCCCCTCCCTCTCTCACTCTCTCTACTCCTCCTCTCTCACTCTTCATGATGAGCTTTTCTCACCTCTGGTCCCTCTAGACGAGACAAAAAGAAATAATATTGACTCCTGGCTGACCCCCATTACTGCAGCAATTTAAATTGTGCCATAGCAGAGCAGAAAAAGGGAGGGGAATGTTCAATTTCAAATTAGACCAAAAAAATTAATTTCACACCCTTCCACCAGCTGTACAGAAAGAAATCAGGTTATAAAGACAGATTTAGAAAAAGAAAGAACTTTTGTTGTTAATTAATCAGCTGGTTTATCTGTCTGCCTTTTCGTGACTACATCTGTAACAGATCTGTAAAAATAATCACACTGGAGGTGTAGGATTAAGAATGAGATTTAAGCAGAGGAAGCTGGATGTGTGATAATGAATGTCTCCGGCTCTCCTGGGCTCTCAGCTGCCTTTGTCCTCCGGCAGGCCTCACAAGCGTTTCCTTTATGAGTTCAGTGTGACTAAGATGAGATATTTCTCTGGGTGCGCCTTCATTTGCCGGCTGCTTGGTGTGAGGAAGTGTTAGAAGCCTGTTAAGACTTTACGTGACTGTAAGGTGATTATCTTTGTATGTTGGACAGTTGCTTGGAAAAAAACAAGACATTTTAACTTCACTTTGGGGTTCAGGAAAGTGCCATGGGCCTTACTCATTTTCTTTTGTTCTGATATTTTATAGACCAACAATTAATTGATTTAATCTTGAAAAGAATTCTAGGTTAATTGATAAATAAAATAAGCCTTAGTTGCTGCCCTATATATCAAGTTCTATACAGGCTATACACCCATATGGCTATACGGGCTAAGATTTATGGATTTTCTCTCTTCCCAGGAAATCACATGTTTCTGTTCATTTCTGTATGGGTTGAAAATCAATTAGCAGACTGCTGGAAATAGCTTGAGTTGTGCAATCCATCATAGTGTGCGACAAATGTTCCTTTTATTTTTTTTGTCACACTTACAACACTGTTATGCGGTAGTGCAGGTACAGATTGATTGAGTTTTCTTGTACAGAAATGAAAGACAAGAAGTAGATCCCCAGATTTGTAGAAGAAGAAGAATTACTTTGTCAACGTACACAAATCAATTCTAATAAGTCTTTTCACATATCCCTCCTAGTTACCCATACATACAGTCCCCCACACAAGCAGCCTGGTTTGCTGTAATGTAAAATACACAGACTTTGTAGTGAGTGGTCTAAAACATGCATGACCAATGATATGGTCCTTTTTAAGAACCCGTAGAGGCAAATCCGTGTTTAAATTCAGTATATGCTCCACATGTGTGCATTGCTGTTATGAAACTACTAGCCGGTTGTGTATTAAAGGGAAGCGCAACAATTTCCCAGCGAAGACAGAGAGAATGGGACACTGTGACAGAAGGGGGTTATGGCCTGATGGTTGTAATTGCTGCAGGTGTGTGTGTCTGTGTGTGTGAGGAAGACAGAGATGAGGGAAGTGTGGGCAGTGTCAGGGTGTCACGCTGCTGTAATTAAAGATGATAGATTGTGCTGTCAGAGGCGTCAGGCGCTCTACGTCCCGACACTCTTCACAGAGACACCCGCTTGCCTTTTCGCTCTCCTGCAGTCCTGCTGGATGTTCACATTCAGCTGCACAGGCCAGTCTTCCCTCACCTTCAGCCTTTTCAGCTTTTAAATGCCAGCTGCTTATCTAATGTAAGAGATGTTTAAGCATGTAACTAAACAGAGCAGTAAAGTGAGTGTTACAGCAAATACAACTTGTCTTCTTCCTCTTCTCTGATTCAGGGTTGTGAAAATCTGCACACCGGGAAGAAAAGACGAGGCCCCCATGACGCCCAGACGCACCCCTGCTCGCTTTGGACTGTAGAACCCCCCCCCCCATCAACCAATCATGTTGACTCCCCTAGACTCATTATTACCCAGACCTGGACCACACCAGCACAAGCAAACAGTGTAACTTCCAGCTGCCATTTGTCCCTCCCAGCATGGCCAGAATCAACTGCAGTTCATGTACAGACCACTAGAGTGAGAACTTGTATAAGGCACAAGACTCAAAGACGAGCCAGCTCCCTTCACCTTCATCAGCCGATAGCTGTTTCCATGATACATTTTAATCAAATAAAGGACTGCATTGTTGTTTTTTTGTATATTCAGTATTTATATGTTGTCATCACTGAAAAGTGATTTTACAAATGTCTATACAGTAATGATTTTACTCAAACTAGAAGCATTTCATTTTCTATGTTCTGTTGCATTTTTTTCCATCTTGAATGTATTATCAGAGGTAAACTGATAAATAGTGATCTAATTTCAATGTTACTTGTCTTTGTGTCTTTGCATTTACTAGTTCTTGTTCTGTCGTGGCCTGAAGTGTGTGCGTGTGTGTGTGTGGTGTGTGTGTGTGTGTGTGTGTGCGTGTGTGTGTGTGTGTGCGCGTGCGACCATTAAGTGCTCTTCTACGGACTGAAGCACTATTCAAACTGTACTTGTGGCATGAGTGTCTTCAGACTCTAGAGTTGTATTGTAATGCCCCCCAATACACACACAACACACTCATGCAGGCTTAGGCGATTGACCTTTTTCTATTTTCTGTTAACCCCGTTCCACCACTGTAATGTACCACAGCTTTGCTTCATACAAAACATTATCACGCTGGATTAAACCTATCAACGGTTTTATTTTCATGGTCCTTGTGTTCAAAATAACACAGTTTCCTTCGTAGTTTTCCTCGAAACAAATGTTTGCAAATGTGTCTTTTTAAATGGGTAAATGTGTTTGTTGATGTACGCCCTCGTCTGCCCTCGCAGCTGATCCGAATATTGTGCAGCTTCGGATAGACTGGTCGATCTGTATCAACACAGGTCAGCGAGGGCCATGTTTGGATAGTGACAGTGGCTCTCTTTTGTCTTTTTTTACATGGATCTGAGCCAGCAGGAGGACTGCTAATGGATTTTTTTTGTCTCGACATCTTTTGTAAATGAAAAAAATAAATGTTAGCTATTTTTTAAATCCAAGGTGATTTCATTTGATATTGTAGTCACTAATGTGTCTTTGTGCACCGCAAGTGCCCAACATAATAATGTTATTTAGATGCACATTTTTAAGTGAGTTTTGCAGCAGCATGAATGATGGCTCAATAAGTGAAAGTTATGTAAATGAGTTCAGGCTATAAATTCTCTATGTGGCATGGGACGCCCTATAAAAATAAAACATCAGAAGTTCTGCGCACACAGAATGCCTCAGGGTACCCACGGATCCTTAAAAAGTCTTAAACATCTTAAATTTAGTTTCTAAAAATGTTTTAAAGTGTCTTGAATTGTAGAAGAGGAGGCAGTAAATCTGGGTCAGCGAGGTCAAGACCTCTCAGGCCTCGTTCTTGTTTCCCTCTGTCGCTCTGCCCCTGGTGCTGCCGGCGGGGTTTTATCAAGGCACGTGGTCATTCTCATTGGGCCACTCGTGTCCGCCGGCCGACATTTTATGACATTTGTAATGGCCTACTATACTTCGACTTTTTTAAATGACTTTTTTTAATGTTTTATGGAATACTACAATGACTTCATGACATTTCTTCTTACACACCATGACTTGTGATGGCACTTATTATGGCATGTTCTACTATCACTTTTTATATAACATTACTTTATGAGATACTTCACCATGACTTGTTTACGCTATACCTGCATTTTATGTTTGTCTTTTTACTTTACTTTATACTTCATACTTTACTATGACTTTTAGAAGTTTTTGTGACATAATATATTTTGACCTTTTATGACATTTTAGCGACATAAAACTTTTTAAAGACTTTTTTTTAATGACATGCCTTTTTATATATTTGTTTATGAAATACTTTTTTGTTACATTTCTATAACATATTATACTATGATCTTTTATGACATAATATACCATGACTTTTTCTGAAATTTAATTTAATGACTTTATTTGAGACATACTTTTCAAAGACTTGTTTTAATTACATTTTTTATGGCATTTTATATACATACTATAATATGACTAACAAAGATTATGGCATACTGTACCATGACTTATACTTTTACTACATACTATATATTTACTATACCTTACTATATATATATATATATATATATATATATATGTATATATGTATATATATATATATATATATATATATATATATATATATATATATATATATATATATATATATATATATGTATATATGTATATATATATATATATATATATATATATATATATATATATATATATATATATATATGTATATTTGTATGAGATACTACCGCTATGCTATGCATCTTTTGACTTTAGAGAATTATTTTATGACTTACTATTCCAGGAATTTCTTTATAAAAATTATTTATGGCATACTACACTGACTTTTTAACAATATTTCTTTATGGCTTTATATAAAATAATTATAACACATGATACATTTAAAAATAACTACTATACCATAACTTCTTTATGTTATAATATGAATTTCATGTAAATCTGTACTGACTTTTTATAACGTTTTTGTAAAATACTACACAATACATAATTTATTTTACTTTTTTAACACTAATCATTTTCTACAGCCAGAGATTTAATCAGGCACTTTAAAGGTAACACAACTGTACAGACAGCTGTCATCAATTGAGCTGCAGATTACTTCTGGATTAATAGTTTTTCCCATAGTATTTTACAAACTAGTGAAATGCTCATTATCTTCTTAACGTCTTTAAATGAGGGCTGCAATTTTCAGTATTGATCAATTGTTTTTCAATCATAAATCCAAGATAAAATCTTGAACTTGTTTGTTTTGTTTGACAAAAAGCCCCAAACCCAAATCCTCATGATTAAGAAGCTAAAACCAGAAAAACATTTGACATTTTTACTTAAACAATGACAAAATAGTTGCTGATTAAATACTGTTGGTTGACTAATTAATTCAGCTCTACTTCTAATTGCTGTTTTTATTTGGAATAGCATAAAAAGAAGCTAGCGGCATATAATGTTTGACATGTTTGACTAAAACAATTAATTGATTATATAACAAAGTGAATTGCCTCTCTGTCAATCAGCTATGAAACTGGCACGTCCAAATTACGTTAGATGATGAAGACATTGAACACTTGGTTGGTAAAAAACCGTCACATTATCCAAACTGTCCTAACAGTTGACTGTCGTGCATGTCATGAACGTTTTCTTACAACTAACCTGAGGTCAGTGAGGTCATGGGCATTGGTGGCACAACATGTAAATATAAATATGGAGCATCCCAAAGTGAAATGAAATTCCCAGAATGGTTGTTTTTATTGTCAGCTTCACAATTGCAGGCGGAGGCGAGTGAAACTGATCAGAGAGAAACAAAAAGCCCAGGTCTGTCCCTCCCTCACTCAGGCACTCACGCCCACATATGTCACACACATCTACATGTAGTGATCCCCGAGCTTTGAAAGCCCTCAGCTGTAAAGACGTTGATATGCTTTAGATGAAGAGCCAGGCTATATGTGGGTGGATCTTGTGTTTGGCTTTACTGAAGCTGCATGTAAATATTCAGGTCACAAGACTGTTGAACAAAAGCCTGGTGTTCCAGCGTCTTCATCACAGTTAGGTTGACATGTCTTGATGTCTCTTAGCTGAAACCGCTCTTACTCGATGGCATCAATTTGGAGGGAAAAGACAAAAAAAAGACGCCAGCCTGCCTGTGATTTCTTCAAATGTAGTGCACAACAACTAGCAGCGTCTTTCTCTTAGCTGAATCCCTCTGCAGCACTCCTTTCTTGTTGGTCAGAGTCTGTCTCACTGTAACCCTCATGCAAATAAGCATGATTATGAGTGTTCCCATGACCCCCTCAATTCTCCAAGTCATCTTGATTGAGTGTGGCAGGCGGAGGCGGGGATGGATATAATGGACTTCAGCAACTTTAATGAGACAAATCTCAGCTATGGGATGACATTTTGAAATAGTCCTTGTGAATGACAGTGTCAGCAGTCACCTTTACCAAAGCCTTCCAGGGATGGTCCATGTAATGATGGAGGGAATTAAAATGGCCTCCAAGGCGGTGGAGAAGGGAGCCATAGGATTAGGGTGCAAAGCCACGCCTCTTAAATGGGCTCTTCTGCCACACCCCAAATAAAGTACAGCTGCACATCGTCACCCTGAGATTTGATGGAGGGATTAGGGTGAATGTTCGTTGTTGACCACTGTGAGATTTGTTGAGATGAGCTGTCCCTCACATTAAGTGCCCCACCCTCCCCTTGTTGTGTGTCTGGTGGCAGACAGGGACAAGCTCTGCTGTCATTACAAACTTAATAAGACCAGAATTGAGATTGATGAGAAAAACAGAGGCATCAACCGCTCTTTTAATTAACTCTTGTCCCGTAATGGTGCGGGGACGGGGGCACGGAGCAAAGAATGAGACATTTTCTTTCTCTTTCCACCCCTTTCTGTTTTGTTGCCTCGCTCACCCCCGATAATGAACAGCCTTCTGGGACCCAATTACATCCAAGGCTGCATTAGGAGCACAGCAGGCCCAGTGGAAACTTCAGCTGAGTTTTCACTCATCTCCCCCCTCCTCTCCCTGTTACCCTGCTGGAGATGGCCTTCACTTTATTGAATTTTGAACGTTCCCCACCCCCCCTCCCCCCCTGTCTTCTGTAGTCGCTAACCTTAACCAGTTCTGAATCCACATGTGGTTTATGATGGAAGCAGAAGGCGATGTCTGCTTGCTGTTGGCTGTCCTGCACTGCTTGTGGTTTTGTATACAATGTGTAATAGGTGATGTGAATCGTGCACTAAAGCTTGTTTTTGTGACAACAAACACACTTTCTTGTGAAAGGAGATCAGAATCTGTTCATTTATGATTAAATATCTGTCAGAGTGTTGTAGATTAAGATGAGTCAATCAACAACTGTTGTTTTTTTTAATCAAAAGGCAAACTCAATCATTAACATTTGTACAAAGCGTAAACATTTTTCATATAACAAAATCATACATTTCTTTTTTGTCAAGGACACGAGGACACGTGGCATCACTTTAAATCAAGTTTAATGGCAATAACAAGTCACAACAAAGACAACCGACTCCAAAGTCTAAACAGCAGTTGTCATCTTGGCATGGTAACATTTTAAATATCGATAAACACAAAATCCAGCTGAGGCTGATGGGAATGTTATTAGTTTTGCAAGTATTGTGTTGGACAACAATTAAGTTGAGGCATCACCAAAGTTATTACAATTCATCCTCTGAATGTCTGTCAACATTTAAGGGTAATCAATTCAATATTTGAGACATTTCAGTAAAACCAAGGAAGAGGAAAATTCAGAGGCATTTTGTAAAACAAATAAATAAATGTTATTAGTCACCATATTTTGTGTTAACATTCTTGTACAGAGCATTCAGACACTTTACTAGAGCCTGGGAGGCCTTTGTGGGATTTGTACAGTATGTGATGGCTGAATGTGTTTTAGATGGGGACTGCCTTTAAATGCAATGCTTGGGGACATCCAAGGCATTAATAACAATTATTGGTGTTCTGTAGTTTTCTCAGACACATTAAGTGTGGCGTATTGACTGCTTTGCTAGAAAGAATGTTGCCTATTGATTTGGCCAAGGCAGAAACTGATGTTCTCCTCTTCCTGTGAGGCTGGAATTAATCCTTACATGCTGACAGTGAGTACAAAAAACGTACCTACTACGACCCCGTGACTGCAGAGCCACCTCACTGCTTCCGTGCACGCTCACGGTACATCCTCACTGACGCCTTCTGAAAAGTCAAACGAAACAAGGGATGGGCACGAACCAATGCACGGAATGACAACGTGCTGCAAGAAAAAAATAGCTGCTGCAACATTTATCACTAACTACAATTCCTACTTTCAATATTGTTTGTATAAATCAGTAAGTACATTTTATTTTGAAAACATTAACTGCTGTTTTCATGAACTTTGTTTTTGGTTAGTATAAAGTCAAATTGAATTTTTACCAAACTAAACACATACAGTTAACTTCTGTTAGTAAAAGAAGCACATTTTGGAGTGTTGCAGCATGCAGTAATGTTTTCACTGGTCCATTGTCTTATCCCTAACCAACACTTTGTGTGTACTGTACTACCATGCTTGGTCTACCTCCCTGTGGACTGTATGGTTACTAACAGCTCATCCACTATTGCTTAGGGGTCTTATTTTGTTCTAGAAGAAAGACTTTATACTGTCAAACTCAGACATCCCTTGTGATTGAAGGCCGATGGGCATGGAACTCTCAGAGCTGCCCTCAAAGCTGCAACAACGCCTGCTTTCACACAGCCAGCTTGTGGTGGGTGGAGTGGAAGAACAAAGGCAGACTTGTTAGGGTTTAGATGCCTTTATTATTCTTTTATTTGGCTGCAATTTCTTGTCTATCTGCCCATATTCATTAAGATAAGATTGTGGCTTGTGGGGTCTGTGGCTCTAGGAGTAGTTACTGTATGTGACTCAAAACACATCAAGTGCTTTACTTTTCTTCTGTAGAAATCAACGTACAGAAAGTGAATCAGAAAAGCTCATCGTGTATTCACCTCACATGTACTAAAAACTAATGAAATCAAAACAAAAACAACAGGGTACAAAATGAAATGAAATTATTCCTACAGCAGTTTCCACCTCCATAAATAAAGTCTCTAATAATGTATAATACAGGAACCTTTTTTTTTACATTTTAATGATTATATTCAGACTGACTCACAGTGAACTAACCACAAGGACAGTCTCCCTGGGGGCACAATGGTGACAGCCCTGGTAACTCAGACGTCTAACCATTAGACCACCGCCACCTTTTCAACTGGTTCAAGATTAGTTTTTAAGCTTTACTGAACACATTCTAAATAATTACAGTCACATAGGCAATCTAAGCACAAAACCAAATCCGTTAAGTCATTAAATGAGACCCCAAACTCAAAAAAGCTAAAAATAACAACAGTGCTATACACTAGTGCAGCTCTTGAGTGTATAGTACTGCAAAACCATTCATGAAAACTTAGTGAGGTTTAACAAATCCTCCTTTTATATGGTTTAAGTGCCTAACATTAATAGATGAATGTGTGTCCCTGGGATTGGAAAGGTGGGATCCGCCCAATCAAAGTGACGTCCAAATCTGCAGAAACACGGGCTTGGGGAGGTCGTCAGCCGAGACTCTTCTCATTATCTGTTGGCTCTCTGCTTGACTAATCAGAACTCCTCTCGCAGTCAAAGCACAGCTAAAGCATGAGAGACTTCATTCAGACAATACATGCAATAAATTGATGATCAAAGAGCATTAAGAATGCTAAAAACAAGAGACGTTACAATGCACTTAATCCTTATTCTTGTTATAAAGCAGCAACAGGATGCCTAGGGTTAGGTTCTGTTTGAATTCTCTGGAGGAAGCTTCCTAAAGTTTGACAATATAACTATTGCATTGCATTATGGGCATTTTGGTGTTTTTGGAGCTCCATCCATACTAGTAGGTACTAAAAGTCAGGAAGCCTGGTCCTCTACTACTTACAGTCCTCCAACTTTATGGAAGTGCAATACTAAATTACTGGAGTCCCTCTGAATAAGTTCAGAAATGTTAAAAGTTGTCAACCAGCAACATTACAAGAACTTTGGCTAAACAAAACAGTCTAAAATCTTATATGTAAGAATAAGTAAAGAATAACTAAACATAGATTCAGTTTGGTTTAAATACTCTGAGGCATTTCTGTGCGTACCGAAATAAGCAGACTTTCAATACTCAGCTAATGACGCCTCATATGTATGAGGTCAGTGACCTCAGCCAATCACATATTTTTTTGCCTGTTACTATCACACGTCTCAGTCGGAATTGACCTACCAGTGCACTGAGCAGGTTTCCAGCAGCTGCTGTGTCACTGAGGCCTGGTCGATATACAGTAGCTGGGGGGAGAAAACATCGACTGTCAGCTGGCAAAATCACAAGGGCTAAATCCTTCTGTAACAATGCTGCCCAAATCCCCAATCAGCAATCGCCTGTTATGCTCTTTTCTGTGTCAAAACACTCCCTTATTACATGATCGATGGCTTTTTTATTTGTAAAACAGGTCTCTAAGCAGATGTAAATTTGAACACAATGCAAATTTGCTCTGCTTGTATGACCGAGCTTCCAGTGTCCCAATCCCTCTTAAGCTTCTTGTTGACCGCGTCTGCCAGCTTTGTGTACACAATTGGCTCCTCAGCAATTCCAACAGCATCGTTTGTGTCTGCCCTTTTGTGCTGCTCAATTCCACCGGAACAAACAGAATCACACGTGCACAATTATTTTCTAACACAGATAATTAGCCGAAAGAAACAATCCAGAGTAGGAATAATAATGTGCCTCAATAACGTTATAACTTTTAAGCATAGGAAAAGGAGGGATTTGAATGCCAAGGGAAATGAGCTTATCAAATAAAGCTTGAAAATGTGCAGTGAATGAAATGAGTCAATCATTTTAATGTGAGATGGGAGCCCTGAGGAGAATAAATAAGCAATCGTCACATCATGCAGGGAGAACAAATGAGCATGGTACACAATTAGACAGGGTCACATTCTGCCAGAGCTGTGAGCGTGGGATGGGCTAATGAGCTGTGTGAGCGAGTGTGTGTGTGTTATCTGTTTGTGTGAATGTGTATAGGCAGAGAAAGAGGAAGTAAGAGATGAAAAAGCTGATCCCTAAGCCCTCAAAATTCTGATGTACAGACTAAGACAGTCAGACACACAAGTGGCAAGTCAGGCGGGAGACAAAGACAAAAGTAAGAGGGGCTGGTGGCGGAGGAGAGGTGGGCTATCAGTTGACTTGGCATCTGGGGCTGAGTAGACGTGCAGGCAGACACAGCAATGGGCAGGTACAGTCAGCCAAACAAGACAAAAAGAAGAGAAGTGCCTCAGAAGGACCAACGGCACAGAGCTTTCAAAGGCGACTCATAGTTATTAACTATTCAATCACATAAAGGAGAGCTGAAGGCGTGAAAGGTTGCGGACCAAAGCACTTTTGCTTCAGTGCATTAAGAGCCTGGTCCAGCACTCTTGCTGCTCGAAAGAGAAATAGATTGCCTCCCAGGAAGACGACTGCTCAAAGGAGTTGGCTTTTTCCCCTTAATAAAAGCAATCTGCTGTGAGAATCTAATCCCAAGTACCATTTACACTGAATCTAGATAACTTCTGCTCAGAAAAGCGTACAATATGAATATTTCATTCCCTGATATACAAACAAACAGATAAAAGCCCCACTGTCAATCGAGGGACGTTCTCAAAGTCAGTGAACCGGAAGAGCAAATTGCTAATGAACACCATACAGCTGGAAATGCACATTTTGAAATGGAATTGTGGGTTATGTTGTAAAAGTGGCCGAAATGAAAATACAAGAGCGTAAAATGTATTTGATCGAATAGACATTGGTGTGCATGACCCGTTCATAAAAAGGAAACAACAAACCAAGCATGAACACTGTCCCTCAATTGAAGTAATAGCTCCATCTTTGGCATTTAAGTCAGATATGGACACACCCTTTAAGCCCCCCGCTCTCCTTCTCGCTGGCCTAATTCCCCCTCCTCAGTGGTGGATAAGAGGGATCAGAAATCCATCCATATGCATGGCCAACTATGTGTAGAGGGGATGTCAGGTCTCAGCCTGGCCAGCTTTCTGAAAGTACTGGTAATGACACTTAATGAAAGCTAGGGAGCTGAGCTCTGAGAGGGAAAGCCTGTGTTTGTGCTCCCCCAGCCCCCACCCGGCATCAGGACCAGGCCCTCAGACGCCATAAATAAACAAACGTGCTGCGTGAGAATAGATGTGCTATTTCCCTAGCTTCTCTCATGCCATTCCATCCACTTATGTATCTATTTATTATTATTCCCTGGATCTCTGGTTTGCTTTCAGACCACCTCTGTACCCCTAGCTCTCTGCGGGCTTTTAAAAGTCCCAAAACATTAGCTGGACTTTGCTCCATACACCATGCGGCCCTTAATGGGCAGAGTTTGCATCAGCACTGCACTGGTCTCCACAAATATACACACGCGAGGAGCTGTCAGACCACCGTAAATCCAGAAAAGATTCAGACATTTCACAGATCTCGTCTTATTAGCAACCACATTGCTTATTCCACTTTCTCTAATGGATTAACAAACTCGACAGAACCCTTTCTTGCCCTTGTTACGCTATCATCTTTTCATTTGGATTAGTTTGTCATACACATGTACTTGTGCCTCCAGTGGTGCAGGTGCTATGGCTGAAGCTGAGGAGAGCAGGACGAAGAGGCACTCTGGTTGCAGTGAGGTCTGTGTTGAGAAAGGTGGTGAGTCTCAAAGTAAACATAAGGAATGAGGGGATAGAGAGGCTCTTCTTAGCACAAGCCCCTAATCAGTACAGTCAACACATGGCAAATTGGGTTCACATCTTTCCCCCCTTGCTCTCCCTCTGCTTCTGTCCTTACACAGCCAAATCTTATCCCTTCAATCAGACCCAGTTTCCCTGCTTGCAATCTGAGAGGATATCAGATACGAATGTGTTGCAGGCAAATGCCAGGTAACACAAATCTGGCTTACTTTGAGGAAAGGTGGTATTGGCTGAGAAAAAATGAGATGGCTTCAACTGTGGGACACCATTCCACCACCCTTTCTCACGCAACACATAACATTCACATTTTTATTTAAAAAAACTTTTGTTTCCTGTGTCCTGTGTGGTGTCGGTGAACACTAACACCACCTGTCTGTCTGGCCAGGGGAGAGGACGCCCTTGGGTCAAAGTTAGCCAGCTCTAGAGGCTCAAACTGTGCCAAGGAGGTGAGACCTCTTACTCTGCTGCACCATGTTCTCCCATCACCGACTCCCTTTGCCACCCTCGACATTTTCCAGCTAACTGCACAAATGTGTTAACAAGCTTTAGCCATCAGTCGAGGCTGGGCCACACAGGTGGGGATGACACAAGACGGCCAGGCTCGAGCAGATTACACTGGGGGTCATTCTGGGTGCAGGAGGAGAAGAGTGCTGAACCTGGTTGTATGTAAAGGAGAGCCTCTGCTCTGTGAGATAAAGACACCAAATGTGCTGGGGCTGCATTAGCAGCAGGACCCAGAGGCACAACCCAAGGGGGGGGCGGCGGACTTTAAACACTGATGTGCAGGCTGTTCAGGGCTCTCAGGCTGCTGATTTCACAGCCGGAAAACACAGACCATTAGTCACACAAACACACTGAGGCCTATGCTAATCCCAGAACAAGCAAAATCAACATGACAGCCGATAACAATCCTGGGAGTTATGCAGCAGCTTTGCTTTTCAGTGATACTGTCTGTGATGTGCTGGTGAGTGTTTATATTGACCCGTGTTTCAGATGAGCCACTCCAGAAACACTCACGCTCTGTCTGAAAGCTCACTGCTTTGTCACCGACACTGTCTCTGGAGTCGGCCGGAGCAGAACATGTAGTCACAGAGAGGATAGATTTGCAGCCTCTTTGGGAGAAGTGGAGTCTTTGTCAGGGCTGCGATAGTTCAACAGAGTAGAATGATCAGAGCCAAAGCCACCGAGTCATGTGCTGTCTTAGGTCCGCGATGTCGCATTACTAAACTTCAAGGTCAAAAGATGCAGAACGAGGGATCCATACTGCTAATGAGGATTATTTTACTGTATCTATGGTAGAAATCAGTAATAACAACTTTCTTTTGATCAAGTGGAAACATATTTTGGAAATAATTCTGCACTGGGCTGTAACAGAGGGCTCAGAGGCCTAACACTAAACATTACTGAGTGCATAGTAGAAGCAACAGTGCCAGCTATTTGTGCACGCTGATGAAAATGTTTTGTTTTATTAAAGGTGTCTTAGTGGAACAAGTCCAGTCTATCTGGTGCTGCTACACAAACTGTTCACTGCATTATATTCTGTATCTGCTGCTTACTTTGCATTAAAGGGTTAAAGGGTGACTAAACACATTTTATGACAAAATGTTTGTATATTTACATGGGAAAGACCCATAACAACGGATGAATAATGGTAATATATATTCCTAAACAAACATATAAGATTATTATTGTCCAGTACATCTTGAACAGACATTGATATTAAAAGACCGTTTGCATTAGAGTCCGAATCGGCATTTAAAGAAATGATGTTGATCAGCTGTAAAGGATTTGTTAATAATATTAAACTATTTACATTATGCTATAGCACTGCATATAGATAAGACTTCTGTTTGTGTGATGGCTTAACAGGCTTAAAATGCAAACAAATAAAAATGTTTGACATTGCACAACAATATTTGTAGATTTTGCCCAGTGACTTTATATTCTGTGTGTATACCTGGATCTCCTCCTCTTCAATACACTTCTCATCAAGCTCAGCTTTAAGTCTCCTGACCTCAATTTGCCGAGTTCCCCCACCCTCCTGCAGGTGGATTCATGTGTGCCTGTGCACGCACGCACGCACGCACACACACACACACACACACACACACACACGCACTTGAGAGTAAAGCACATAAATATAACTCTCCTCTGTCCACTTTCTCTCTCTTGGCGGAGATGGATGATCTTTGTGCTTTGCTCTTTTATTTTCAGTGCCAGTTTTTCATTTGCTTGCCTGCAGCAATGTAGGGATATGATAAAATGTGCATTAGCTGTTGTTGGGATAGAAACCAATTATTGTGAAAATGCAGAGAGACCTCAGCAGTAATGTGGTGTGTATTAAGGCCTTACTTACGTTCCAGGACAAACCAGTTGACAGCGGAGAGCGTCTTGTGGACACGAGACTGAACACAAAACCTTCACTTTGGACTGGAACAGAGGAAGAGAGTCAGGGAGTAAAGGACAGAAGCAGTGGGAGGGAAGTAAAATATAAACAAACCCATATCTACAGCATACAGCTGCTGCTCTCCTGTACTTTCTGTTTTTATAGACTCAAGCTTGGAGTGTTAAACCTGAAAAGAAGAGACACAGGGCCACTAAGAAGCAAGACATTTATAAGACTAATTCAGGTGGAAGACTGATGGGGTCTATGTATGTGTTTTCTGTTTGTCCTGGACTACCTTACAGTCATAGCTACCCCTGAGAGATACGATCACTACCGTTGTAAAAAATGACACATTCACTCCAGGCTCTCATCAATGCCTGCTACTATTTGCACCGCTGCGAGTTGGACACTCGGCTCCGCTGCAAGCCTGCAATGATTCATACAAGCCTGAAGGAGAAGAAAACATAATGAAATATGCTATGAGCAATGGTTACTTGCAAAAGAAAAATGGCAATAATAAATAAAACAACTAAAACATTCACTTTAGGACAACACAATCTGAGCCCTGTAAATAAGTACATTTCTCATGTCGTGAGAATATTATTAAATGCTATTTAAAATGCAGCGTATGTGTATAGTACATATATTAAAACATGCTGGCCTCTCTGTATATAGTTATCAGGAAGGTGCACACCTTGAAGATGTTTGGGAGAAGTAGCTTTATTTGACCGGGGGAGATATACTTTATTGCACCACAATTCAAACTATAAACCACTTGATGATCCTACCACCCACCTCTATTTCCCTTAGTATTGTGCACACGGGATGCAATAAGGCAGAAACATGTCCCCCATCCAAGAACCGTCACCTCTTCAATGCTTCCAAGACATGAAATTGCCGATGCCATAAACACTGCCTCACACATTTGTCAGGTGGTGAAGTTATTTTAAGTAATAATTAGGCATTTACTTATGCATTCCTCTCATTATCATAGTTTGTATACAGCTAGTCAGAGTAAGGATCTATTATTTATATCTTCTATAGCCACCTTGTTTCTGGGACACATTGGGTGGCATTCAAAAATCAATCTGTGACACAGCCCGTCAGTGGCTACCTTGTTGTGTCACTCGCTCCCCCAGCTTCAGCCCCACAGCCATTTCCTGCTAGTCAGGGAGATGGAGGCTATGAGCACATCACCACCATCACAATGACCTTTCCACAAGCCCAGGGAGCACGCAATGCAGAGGAGAGGCAATAAAAGTAATGAAAGAAGCAAAGGCAATTAAAGTGGTGTGTGTGTGTGAGGGAAGCGTGGCGGAGATGAGCCTAACTGGAGGCGGCCCTGGAATGCACTACAGCTCCACATCCCCCATAATCCCTGTGTGATCGCAGAGCAACCCTGGTGTGCTCCCAGTCTGATCATCCTCTCGCAGCATTCACCAGCTAATCCGTGCAAAAGGACAGCCACGCACAGACACACAAACACGCACGTGTAGTCATTCAGAGATTGATTGATTTACACATTTCTGCACTCACTGCTTGCGTAATTATTATAGGCTGCATACAATATGTACTGCACGGCAAAATGAGGAAACTAAACTATTAAAAATAAATGACCAAACACAAACACATTCAGGCACAAATGCACACACGTTTAGTTCTAGAAAATGAGTTGCTCTCCTCCCGCCCTCTGCAGCGCAGTGCTTCCTCACGGCCAGTGAGAATCATTAATGCCCTTCCTCTGATGCAGCCACACAACCAACAGCAATTATTTCTAAAAGCTAAAAGTGAAAACAGACAGCGAACGCACAAATATACACGACACATAATCATTATTTTTTTGTTAGGCTGGCTGTGTGGGGGTTGAGGAGGTGGCAGCAGCTTGGACTTCATTTTCTCTAGCAGAGTTTACTGACCGCAAAATGACAAGGATGCTTTTCCTAAACCAATTAAGAGGCTGCAGTGCTGCTGTTACCATGTAACATTGACAGGAGGCTGACGCCAGGCCTTAGAGATGAGCCAGAGATGTGCTCTTAGCTCAGGAGTCAGCACACACACACACACACACACACACTCACATACATCAACAAAAGGAATGGCACAGCAGAGCAGAGAGCAAGTAACAATGTGTACACCTGGAGCTCCAGACCAAAACAAATATATAACTAATAAAATGCTAATACATGAGGTCCGCAGTATGAGGTCTGTGACTGGCTAAAGTCAAATTGAAAAAGATAATTTCTAGCTGGAAATATCAGAACCCATTAAATACTGCTGAACATTCAGGCCTTGTGTCATTATCTTATCAGCTTTAAGAATACAGAGAGACGGCAAAGTTACGAGCCTCTCCTTGTCTCGACAACAGAATATGATCTCGCCTGTAGCGTCAAATTAGTGAACAGTGTGACCTCTGGAGGTTAAGACACCCCTTGAGAAGAAAGCTGTGTGGTCCACGCTAATGACCAGAATGGTGTGTGAAGGAGCCAGCATTGTGCCCCATTCTTCGCTCTGGCTATCTTAAACTAATACCCACTGTTGAGAAAGGAGATGAGACTCCTTTTCCTTCCCATTATAGAGCTCTCACATCATAGTGGTGCTTGGGGCTTTTAGGTCATTGGCTGGTCAAAGTGATGCTTAAAGAGGGCAGAGCTGGTGTGTGTAACTAGGCCTGATCAGTACAACTGTAGCCCCGGCTGCTCAGATGCTGGGAGCAGTTGTGGGCGACAGAAAGTTCATATTCTGAATCTGCAACTCACCATGTGAGTTGCTACGAGCCTTGCTGAGTATCCAGATTACAGAAATGGAATTGTCTACTGCTCATTCTTTTTGTAGATGCTATGTTGATTAAGGCTAAGTGCCATGTCCCCAAAGTAAAGGAAAAAACAACATAACACAAGTTCGAGGCTGGTCCTCAGTTGGGTTGAGTTCTGGTGAGTGAGGAAGCCATAGCACATGATTCACATATGCACATATTTATCATAACATCTGAATGTTCCTCCACTAAGTTATTCAGGTTTTTCCTTTAATTTGTCTCATCTGAGGCTCTCGAAGACAACTCCGACATGAAGAAGCTCAAACCACTTTCAGATTCATCCAACAATAGTAGGAGCAGTTGCTTGAGAGCCTATGCACCTAGAGCACTAACTAAATTGCATATAGCAGCGTAATGTGTTCATATGACACATAATATATCAATTTTCACCTGTAACGTGTAATATGCAAAAGTGGTTCATTTGATATAAGAGATTTTCTTTTTTAAAAAGGGAACATTTTAATCAACATCGCTAAATATCTGTAGTGGAAATCAGCTTTATTTCTGGCTCTGCTTTGCACTACTGCAGCTGAAGCGTACCTGCAGCTCCGTCACACACTTCTGGAGACTGCTTACAGTCCTCCACCAGTTACAGAGATAAATAATGGGCGGCTGTCAGTTACGCCCCTCTGTCCTCATCTCCCCTAATCAGCTCCCCCATCTCATGGAGCTGCATGGGTGTCAGAATTTCACGTAGGAATAAGTTTGAGAGTCACGTTCCATCGTAACTCTGTGGCGGAGTTTAAAGCACATAGGTGGGCAGATGAAAGATACCCCTTATATGCATGAAAGAGATCAAATTGGGATTAAGGAGATTAATTTCAGATGGTAATTGAGGGAGAAACTTTTTCATCAGATTTATCTAACTTTCTAAAAGATGTCAAATGTGGTGTGATTTAATTTGATAACAGATGAATGGTTGGTAAATTGCTGTGCTTCAGGCTTGTGTCCCTGGTTAGTGTAAAATCATATATCATCAAATTTCATGACTTGTGAAGATCTGACTCATTTCTCTTGGCTTCCTCTGGGGTTAAAAAATAATTACTAGTTTTGAAACACAAATTTAGACTGAAACTAATTCAATTTGTGAGCATGGCTGGAGGGTGACTTTGAGTGGTGTATAAACGTTGTAGCAAGGCTTCAATCAGAAGACAAGCATGGGGGAACAATCCCCCTTCAGAGGTGACTAAATGACCTTGGAAATCACACAGTTCAGACACTCATATGAGCATATGAATCCCAAACATGATGCTCACTTTACAGTCTGGTGGTCATAAATATCAACAGATAAACACTGACCAGAATGCTCTCTCCTTAGTAACACAGATCTACATGACTTACATGATCACCTGATTAGATATACTGCAATGAAATGTATTTCTTTCATTGAAATGTTTTTAGATTATGTTTGGATTTGGGATTGACTTCAATTCTTGCTCAGTATAGTGTAGTGTAGATGCTAGCTTTTTTCAAACCATACACTGTATGTACACGGTTTCTACTGTGCAATATGGTAAAAATAAATAAACCAAATGGAAATTTTGAAACAAACTAAAGTTTCTTTCATTCTTGACATGACATACAGTATGTATATAAAAATATCTTCAATGAATGTATCACTTAACATATATAGCGTTGGTGCCAACTATGATGGGAAAACAAGTTCAGCAGATGATTAAATCTAAAGCAGAAGAAGTGGGAGCTTCATTTCTGATTCATTCAACACATTTACATTCTAACTTATTCAACTCACACTTTATGATATGACATTAAGATTGATCATTCTAGTAAAACAGCAAAGTTGGAGACAGTATACAAGTTTGATTTTTTCTTCTTTCTATTTCTCTATCTTTTGACCTGGCTGTGAGCTACAAGTCAACACTTGTCTGAAGTTACTCTCTAACCCCTTCTACTTGAAGTTCTCTCTGACCTGTTGCTCCTGCTGCCTGGTTAGTTTTATGGTACATGCGTCAGGCCTTAGTTTGCTCTTGAAGCTGGCACGCAGACCACAGGATTCACCATTTGTAGAAAGTTCAAAGTCAAAGCGGCTCACAGAACCCTGAGCATTTACATTTCTAGGATGGCTGGAAGCCAGTAGAAAATCAAACATAACCAACCTTTGCATGCAGAACCTTTTTATCTGTACATGTGAGTCAAACACAAAATAAAAATACATTGTAAATATACTCTTTAAATTGTTGTTATTTTTCATTATGAGAATTGGCCAAATATATCAGAGTAGAGTGAGTGGAATCTTTGGCTGGAAAGCCAATAGTGCCAGGATTAAGTGAATTGAAGATGAAAAGATTTAAATCCTGATAAGATTCAAGCTGATAAAACATGCACAACTGAACCAGCCGTGTGTTTACAGAGCAGTGCACTGAGACACTTGCTTCAATCAATATATTGATGTTTTGTAATAGGCTCTAAATGACTCAGGTTAGAGACTGCTGTGCAGCAAACCTTCTCACTGCTTCTGCAATTCATTTCAGCGCGAATATAAAACACCTTAGCTGGTGTTTTATATTCGCTGGCAGAGAAAAACTAAACTGAGTCAACTAGATAACAATAAAAAAAATTGAAATCCATGTTTTGTTCATTCAATTGACGCACATGCAAGTAGCCTGTGTGTGTGTGTGTGTGTGTGTGTGTGTGTGTGTGTGTGTGTGTGTGTGTGTGTGTGTGTGTGTGTTTCCACATGTCCCCTTCACAGGTGTCCTTCAAGCAAGAAGCCAATCCACTGATTGGAAGCTACTCTAGATACAATATGCAACATATTTGAGGTGACGGTCTAATGTGAAATGGAAATAAAATGAAAATATGGTATTCTTAATAAGTGTGCAAGCTGAGGTCAGAGCATATCTCCCTACTTTCCTTCAGCTCTCCCTCCAGCTGTAGCACTTCAGGGCTGTGGACTTTCTATTCTATTCTATTATCCTCAACCTCTTTCCTCAGAAACTCCACCTGAAACTCCACCACAAACTATAAAACAATTCATCCTGACATCCTTTAAATAACAACCTCAAAAGTGAACATTGTAGGAAAAACTACGTTTGTTCCTGAAAACATACCAAAACACAAACTTACAGTGTAAATACAAGTTGCTATATTAACATTAAACCTTTTAATAATCCTTTTCCAACACATCTCCTAATCGATTGCTTTTCTATTCAGCCCAGTCGTAGGAAATTAATGAGCTGTTAGTATGTCATGCATGGAACTAAATCAATACACAGCAATGTGTGCATGTGTGACAGAATCACTCTGACCGGGCAGAGCTTTAACATTTCATCTGAGGATTCATAGTAATGCTGCACGCACTGTTGTTTTGTGATGCTGACATGTCACTGGTGTGTGTGTGTGTGTGTGTGTGTGTGTGTGTGTGTGTGTGTGTGTGTGTGTGTGTGTGTGTGTGTGAGCACTAACCAGGGTCTGTTTACTGCCAGGTGATGGAACTAATTAAATGTAAGAGGGCAGGCAAGCTCAGTCCCCTCTCCCCCTCCAACACTAATCAGGACCACAGCGATGGGTCAGAGCCCTTACAAACTCAGGGAGACAAGTTGTATGAAAAAGGAAAAAGCACAGAGTAGGGAGAAAGATGGGGCTGGGTGGAGGGTGACACTTTAACAGTACATAAAAACACTGCTGGTGAGCCCTCTACAAAGCCCCCCTTTTCTGCTGCCAGTTTCACCTCTGGACTGTCTAAGTGAGAATAAAGTTGGCTTACAGATATGGAGGAGGAGGTACAGGGAAGTTTAGAGAGTGCTTTTATCACAACATGCCGTGTCACTGACTCTGACTGTGTATGCGTGTCGGGAGCTGCTGGTGGTGAGGGATACTGTGGGAAAAGCCCCGGAGCCTTTCCAATGCTCACCTCCCTCTTCCATTGACAAGTGAGGTGCAGTAACAGCTAATCGATGGCTTGTGAATTCCCTGTGCACCCCCCTCGCCAGGCTGATCAATATTCTTGGCAATTAGAATCCCCTATCTGCATGGCTGTAGGGACCTAAGGGGTGGCTAGCCAGCCCACAAACACCCAATTTAGTCCTCAGCCTATCACTTAATTACTAAATCCTCCCTAATGCCTATTGGCAGGTGGCGGGCGTACTCACAGCAGCCCCAGTGGCTGAGTGAACATGAGACCTTTGGCAAGGTGGTGGTTAAGATGCTCCTGTCCCACTTCAGCTGGCCAGTTAAACATCTGATTTCACACAAGGGCCCCGACCTGAAATGATCCGCTTATTGAGCGCCTGGCCCACACACAGCCCAGATGGATGGTCTGGAATGGGAGGAATGGGATGGGCTGGGGGGCCGGGGGGCGGGGGATAGAGGGATACAGGAATCGAGAGTGCTAAACATCTGTCAGCCACTAGTAGTGTCTGTGAGCACAGCAGTGTTTTTAAAGCATTCACAGTCAGATGGCTTCCTGGTGTCTCATGATAATTCATATCTTAACGGCTCTGAGAGATGCAAATATTTCAGGTTTAATCTCTAAACACTATGGGGAATATAGCATACCTGTAGCTTTGCGGTTCCTGCTCTGGAGCTGCTCAGTATTCACCAACTCTGCCGACGCCCACCTGCTGACAACAAAGTCTTCTCCTCCTGCCCGCTCCTGGACTGATGTATGCACAAAAAACAGACAGATCTAAAATGAAACATATACAAAGCTAACTGTATATGCACTCTCACACAAACACATATCATAAAGACACATTTGTTTCTCTGGCGTCACTTTCCTGGATGACAGAGTGGCTGCCTGAAAGTGTTGAAAAGTGTGTAGAGTTTTATAAAGTCTCCTACCAGGTACACTTACTTTTTGAACGCAGCATATTTTGTTTCTGCACGTCTTTTTTCCAACTAAGACGTCACTTTCTTTGCACATCTTCTTTCTGCGTGCATCCGTTATGTAAAGATTGCTTTGATATGTTTAGGTATGTTGTGCAGATGAGGGTAGTGTATCACACAAAAGGCCTGTGCCTGTGAATTGATGGGCAGTTTCCTTGCAGGTGAGTGGCTGAGGCAGCTGCCACATCACGAACTCAGGTGACTCACGCAATATATTAAAGCCAGAACTGGAGGCTAGCTGACCTGACACGAGAGCCTGTCACTCTCCCTCCTTCATCCTTCTCTCTCTGACTTATAGCATTTCAATCATTCTCTCTCTGTTTCATTTCTTTATTTTGTAATTCTATAGCCTCTTCTTATCCGTCTCTCTATTTTTCTGGTGTCTTTAAGAAGCTGACAGTAGATCAGTTGTCTGACAACTTTCCCTCTTAAACACTTTTTCAAGATTCAAGACATTTCGGACCCATCTGACAATGAAGGATGACAGCAAAGGTAGAACAAAGGGATGAAGTGTGATGTGTCACACAAGTGATAGGCTGCACCCACAGACACACTTAAACTATTGCAATTTACTTAATACGCATTTCACAACAACACTTTCTCAGTCAGGTAGAGGGACCAACTTTGCAGTGGTCTTCCTTGAGCTCCTGCATAAGCTGCAGCAGCTGGTCTGAGGAGAGGCCATGCTGAGTCTCTCTGTGCAGTATCAGTGGAGTACTACCATCTGGCTGAGGGCCTCCAGCTGCTTGCTGCTGTGCCTTCACAGCCTCTCTCTACAGAGCTTCAGGGTGCCTACAGATTCATCTCTGCCCGATGCAGTAGTCCATTACTTTTCTGCCCCGCTGTGGAGAATGTGAGAGGACATAATGAGTGTAGTGTGTGAGATTGTATGTATGTGTGAGCTTAATTGTTCAATTCATATGTAGGGTTTGGCTTCTCACTGTAACATGAATACATGTCCCAGCTGGCACACTGCTTCCTTTCAGTGGTTTGGCTGTGAGCAGCCTCCAGGTCTTGCCCCTGTGTGGTAACCCTCTGCTCTGGAGCTGTTATCTCCTGCTGACTGCACCGGGCCTTGACAGGACCTCCGCCTGCAGCCGATCCCCTGCCACCTGAAAGTGCAACACCTAAAGACAAGAATGCAAGCACTCCGTCAGGACACATATGTAACCTCACACAATTTTTACAGTATGTGGAGATAAAAAGTATTATTTGATAAACTGGTATTTATTTTGCAAATGCCAGTCTACCTGTCAGAACGTCGTCTTTGAGCTGGTTGAGTCTGGACACCTCTACTCCGCTGACACACCTTTGCACAATGCATACTCAACTCCTGGATGCCTTGGGCACACTGGTGCGGGGCCTGGGGGAGAGCCTGCCAACGCATACGCAACACATGCACACACACACACACACACACACACACACACATACGCACAAGGCTGTCACTTTCCTGTCACATACCCATGGAAATGGCCTGAGGTGAAGTAAGGATGGGTGCCCGGAGCTTTACAAATCCTCTTGAAGGACAGAGCAGAGGAGCACCTGCCTTCCTCCAGCC
Organism: Cottoperca gobio; assembly: GCF_900634415.1. Classification (NCBI taxonomy): domain Eukaryota; kingdom Metazoa; phylum Chordata; class Actinopteri; order Perciformes; family Bovichtidae; genus Cottoperca; species Cottoperca gobio. The sequence goes on from NC_041357.1 coordinate 19,945,909, forward strand.
CCAAGCTATCTCCACACCTGCTGCACTGCACTCACTCGGTTGCCTGCCCCTAATTTGGTATTTCCACAAAGATGACATATGTATCAGGCAGACCAGGAAATGTCTTGGGTCGGGAGAGAACAGCTTCCTGACAGGTGTCACCTCCAATCTGCACAGGCCTGCCTCTGATGTGTTAACTATTCAATTAACCAGCACATTGCACTGAGTGGGTGCCAGCACCTAATTACCTCTGAGACCTTGGCTGTGAATGGAGTGAAATATGTGCGTGCATGTGCGTGGATGACAGGTCACACATCATATTATTGTTAAGGGTTCTTCTCACTCTGAACCACCTCGACATTCACATAGAATATGTAGTTTAGAGTATGTGTGCTTGTGTGAGAGAGACAAGGTGTTCCCTTCCATCCTCAGTCACTTCTCTCCCTATTTCCATCTCTCAGCACCAACTAAACACTGCAAGTAAAATAGGTGTTTAGCTTTCAGTAAAATATGAGTGAAAACATTAAATCAAAAAATAAAAACAGTATCATTTAGCCATGTTTGAAAATGACTCCTGCCGTGTGGCCTCTCTATCTCACACCATTAAAATAACGAGGTGTCACTGAGCTCTGCTTCCATGGCTCCAATGTTGACACCCATCAAGACAAATCTATATTTCATGGCCACTTACAGATGTATAAATAGCCAAATGAGGTGCGCTAACCATCTATAAAACGGCACTAAAAGGTTGCCAGAAGATGGCGAGTGTCGTGAGCCAGTTGCGCTGGTAATCAATCTGGGCAGAGAGGAGAGGAAAGGGGAGAAGAGTAAAGGAGTGGAGTGGGCTGCATTGCATGGGTAAGAGGCGAGGCACAACAAGCAGGGTAGTAAATCACATCTGCACGGCACGCTCGCCCCACTGACACACAGCCACTTCAACTGACATGGGCCTTGCTCGACAACCTGATGGATCACCACACTACACTCCATTAAAGGCAAACGGGCACGACAAGCACTGACATAACAAACAATTAGTCACTGCTGTGGGTATGGACTTTACATGCCGAGGGCCTGTCTGGTGATGGGCACTCACCTCCTTTCTTGGGCACTGAGGAACATTAGGTCCCTGGTTATTTTGTGATATTAAAAAAAAGCTATATACTGTATATCATTCACGGTCGTCACAAAGCATGGACAACATGTTTCATCGTTACCAAATAGATCATTGATAAATGACTTGAACCACATAAAACAGCTTCCATGAAACCATCATGTCTAATAGAAGACAAAGCTAACACATGACTACATTCAAGGTACCCTGCAGAGTTTTTGAGCACTAGTGGCACTTTGGAGCAATATTTTTAGTGAGTGTGTCTCCGCTTCATCCACACCGGAGCATGCAGGTGATCCAATACACATTCCTGCCAACAGTTTCTGACTATTCTACTGATCGACAGATGGCAGGGATGTCCCAAGAAGCACAGCAACGTGGCAACAAAGGCAGTGAGGAAGAAGTAAACATGGATGAAGACAATGCAGGTTTCAGAACAATAAACAATGTGGCTTTCAAATGTTTTAGGAGGAAAGAAATGCATTCTTTGTTTTGGTGACTTAATAACAGGCTGTAAACTGTAGCCGTTGTAAGTCCTGACTGTTTGAGAGCTGGGACTCATAGACAGTAGTGGCATGAAGGAGCGTCTCTACACAAATGACCCTGGATCTTCACTACACTCTCCCTTCTGCTGCTCTAACGGCTAGAAATAGTCTTCAGTAAATATCATTGATTCTTATTAGTAACATATGTTTCATATGTTTGGTGGTGTGAAACCTTTGCTCAGACACCAGTTTTTCACCTCGTTAACTGAAGCGCTTTTTCTGTCATTTGTTTTCTGCAAGTTAATTAACACATTTGGTCCTACTTTGGGAAATCTCTCTAATTATCTTCTTCTTGCTATAGTACTTAATTTATAATACCAATGGAATATAGAGCCGAGGCTGTTTTTTTAAAGTACTCAGTGATGTTACTTCTCTAAATTAAATTCTATAGCAAACAGTGCAGGTGCAAAAAAGCCAACTTGCAATTTCAGGACACTTTTAGAGGCTACTGCTGCTGGGGTGACCTTTGACCTACAGTGGTTTATGTCCTTGTGTAAGCTTGTGGAGTTTGGTCCTGCTGGGCCACCGTACTGAGGTATCTGTGGCCCCAGTCTGCATCCAAAACCTGCATATGTCTTTTCTATCCACGTGAGAAGCACAAAGAGGTCCACTCAAATGAGCAGATGCATAGAAAACAGACGCGGGTATATCCTTACAGGATACACACTTTTATTTAAAGCTACATATAGCTCCGCAGTGTATGATAGAAACTGTTTCTGTGTTCTCAATTTCAGAGCAGAGCAATCATGAACGTGTTGTTGCAAACTGTCCTAGGGTGCCTGGAGCTCAGCGCCTGGTCACTTTCTCCTTTCTGCCTCCTGCTGGTTAGATCGCTCCAACAACAACAGAGCTAGCTATGGGAGTGTGCGAGTTTGCGTTTGGCTCTGGTATGTGTGTATTTGTGTTGGGGCAGGTGGTGGAATGGAGCGCGAGCACCGGTGGGGATTCAGAGACAGACAGATGTGTACCTACCATCTCCCTACAGCTCCACTGGCACTTTAATGACACCAGCTCTAGTGTACATTAGATTATTAGACTCCAGAGTACAATATCCCAGACTGGATAATATTGTTTTTCCTCTGGCTGATGATGCATTACAAAAATAAGGAATGGTGTAACAGATGTCTCTCGGGGTAAAAATAATAAATCACACAGACTTGTAACATGGTTGAGAAATATGCGCCCACAAACACACCCACATCCCCGAAACACTTCAGTGATTCATTTACTCTCTTTACTCCAACTGAGCAGCAAGCCGGGAGAGAGGAAATGAGACAGAGAAATGGGGAAAAAAGAGATTAGTTTGCATTTAACTTGCAAACATCATTAAGGCCTCTGTGCTAATTGTGTTGTTTTAAACGAGTGAAATCTGATAATGACTTCATTAGAGATTCAGTGTAATGACGACTCCCAGGGTTTAGAGAGAAAGAGAATAAATACGGAGACGAAGATGTTTGTGTGTGTGAGAGAGAGACAGTGTGACGAGACCGAGGAGAGAACACGCGTGCTGAGGCTGTCTGTTGAATCACTATTTAGATACACACATAACTGCTCACAGAAAAACGAAGAAAATGTTACAGGCAGAAAGGACACCACCAAAGGCTGAACAAGATAAATAGTAATAATAACAGTCATGGCTAAAGAGGTGTATGTGTGTATCACTTTCTTAATATGTATGTGTGTGTGTCCTCTCTAATGCGGAAGGGGACTGCTTGAGAAGGGGAGAGGTCTAATCCATAATACGGCAGCTCGCTGCATGGCTGCATACATTACTGCATCAATCAGTGCTAAGCTGCAGTGTAATTTTCTAACTATTTCTCTCCCTACCCCATCACACAGACAACACCCCATGGCTATTTCTGATGAGATTCAGAGCTGGAGAGAGGGAATGAGGGTGTGGAGGGGGAAGGGTGTTTATGAGGCAACCTACCTTCCTCTCCTCTCTCCTCTCCTTCTATTCATCCAGCCCCCTGATTAATTTCCAACTAGATTGCTTGGCCAGCAGTATTATTAGCATAAAATGTCCATGGATCAAGCCCAGCTATGAAACCCTTTCATCAAGCTGCTTGTCAAACACAACATTTCAAATCTCATTTTGTTTCTAATATCATTTTCATACTGGGGAAGTGATGGGGAGAGGAATCAGGGACTACGACGTGGAGAAACGGAGGCTGCCGACGAGGTGGTGGGGGGTACCGCAGAATTGTTATTCCAAAGATAAACGGAGTCATCAATCAAAATTAAAACCAGCACTACGTTTGGATTGAGATTCTGTACTAGCGGGCACACATATGCACGTATGCGTGCACGCCTAGCTGCATACAGGTCCTCATGCTGCGGGCCAAGGTCAGTGCTAGGTGGATGGGTGGGGTGGCGTCTGTGGGCTTGATCTGAACACTGGGACAAAACAAAACATGTGAGCTCAGCTTAATTTCTCATCTTCTGGTGCTTTAAGTCAGCAGCACTTTCACATATCTGAATCTATCACCACACATGACACCATACCTCCACAAACTCATAAAATGCCTGTCAATGTGCTACTCTCTGACAGCCGCGACAATAAATAATTCTAAGCATTGCTTTGATTACGAAACGAGTAACACTGTCACCGGCGCCTCCCACAAAGCAGCACACTGTGACATTAATTATGAAAAATAAGGAAGGACAGTGGTGGTGGTGGTGGTGGGGGGGGGGGGTTGGGGGATATTTTAATAAGGATACAGAATCAATGAAATTTAATCAATCTGAGCTAATTAAAAAAACTATATTGCGAAACAATCAAGGTGCATAAACAAGATTACAATAAATGAACTGCGGCGAGAGAAACGTGCTCTAATTAAATGATACAAATTGTCATTCCGAGGCTGTACGCTGTTTGTTGACACATTGAATAAGAGAGTGTGACACGCCTGACCACCCCCACGAGGCCCACTACTATCGCATCTTTTACAGCTTTAATTAGACTGAGGGCACATGGTAAATTTTGTCCTGGCCAGACGGTAGACTTGTTCACCTTTTTGAGTTGTTTCAATGTGTAACGCTGCAGTATGTATATATATATATATATATATATATATTATTTATCATAACAATGGATCATATGACTACATGCATGTGAAAACACATAGAGAATGACCCCGACTCCACAGTTCCTCTCAGCTCTACAGAGCGTTTCAGTGCCTTTTAACTCATTGTTTTCATTTTACAGCCCACAAATGTACTTTTTTGTTCACTCTCATCAGCATTGTTTTCGGTCAGGCGGCTAGCAACTAGCTGGTGAACACAGTGGAGCATTTATCCGCTAAAGCGACAGATATTTCCCTGAGGAGTTAGTGGAGACCAAACCAAAGCTATAAGGAGAGTGAATAATACTGAATTTATTTTCATCAGGTGGCAAGAAATACAACTCCACGTGAATGCTAATGATGCTTTATGTCTGCTGGGTGTGTAAACAGGGAATTGTCAACAGGTTCACCATATCAACTTAGATATGAATGTAAACAATGCAGGATTTGTAATATTTCGAAAATCGGCTCTGCAAATGTTTTGAGGAAGGAAATGTATATTTGCCAAGCCTCAAGGATACACATAATGTGTTTTGCTGAGTAACCCTGAATGTATGCATAACACAGTGAGAAAACCTTTGATATAAAGGTTCAAGTACATATGAAGAATGCATTTTGGAAAAGGTCTTTCGCTGAAGCCTGACATTTCTAACCACCTACAACCTACAGTCCACCCAGTGTTTTCATTTGGTCAATTAGGTTTTTCAGTAAAACAATGGCTCCATGTGCATTTTGAAATGTAACTCTACATATAATCAACACCTAGGGATGTCAGCGGTGTGAACTTATGTCCCCTATACGTGTGTCTCCATGCATTATTAAAAACATTTCGGTCTGGTGGTGATATTATTTGTTGCTATTACTACTTGAGACAAAACAGAAAAAAAATGCAAAAAGTAAAAGAAATGTATCGGAGGGATATTTTGGCTTTTTTGCGTTTTACAGTAAAAGAAGACTTCAAATGAGATCAGATAAAAGAATCAACCAAACATGAGGAATAAGAACTGGAGAACATCCAAGATCCTGGAAAACTCTTCTCATTACGTAGGACAGTTATCTTGCCAATGGCGCAACAATTTTCTTTACGCTAGAATTGGCCGTGAATCTGGAGTTAAAGGCAGTTTATATATTTTATAACAGCATATGCTATATTTCCTACTGGCTTCTAACTTACAATTAGTTTTTTAGGAAACATGTCTCACCGAGTACTGAGGAATTTAGAAAAACAGCTTTTTGGCATATGGCGTGGTGACCTACGAGTAGGTGAACGTGCATGTGTGCTGGAGGTTTCCAAACATGAGCTCACTGTTCTCTGCCTCTCTACTTTCTCATTCTTCACATCTGTCCGCAGGATCAGCAGCTCCAGCTTCAGCACTGCCAGCTACACGAGCAAAAACACAGAGACGCAAACAGAAGGTTCAAGGACACAACAATGTCAAAATGAACAAGTGATAAGTAATCGGTGATTATTACAGATGCACGCAGACACACAAATCTGTTTTTCTTTTTATGTTTAATTGGAATTCTATATCCATTACTAGTGTGTGACACAAGGCTAAAGTTGTTGCCACAGAGACACAAACATGCATGCATGCTTGCCCACACACACACACACACACACACACACACACACACACACACACACATTTAAAGTTCAGTGAATCGCTATCACTTATCAGGAATAATTGCTGAATGTTTGTGCGAGTGTGAAATTGAACAAAATCCCACTCTATATAATTAAAGAAAACAAAGTGAGCACACAATAACACGGAGAGGCCAGGAGAGCGTGAAGGCACGGATACAACCGAAGGCAACCGCGGCTTATTATGTTCGCTCTCTATCTGTACCTTTGCCTCCAGTCCAACCTGTGGAGCCCTGGCTGGGTGTTTGGAAAATCTGATTTCCTCACCTATCACTGCGTGTTACCTTAGACCCGGCCCTGTGGACAAGCTGTTCGGTTTGGAGACACACAATAAGTCTCATCACAACTTTACTCCCCGATGCTCTTTCCACCTCTCATCTTCCACTCACTTGTCTCTCTTCTCCTGTCTGCTGACCCATCTGCTTGGATGAAAATGACGTCCTCTGGTGAGTATAAGGAAACACTACATAAAGCAATTACTAACAAGCCTGATGTGGCAACCCCTCCTTTCCCTTTGTGTAGGGAGAGGATAGAGTGGGGCCAAGTGCCCTTCAGCAAAAATGAATTTTCCAATTTCAGTTAGTTCTTCTATGAATAAATAAACAAATGAATAATTGAAAGGAGCAACATAAATAAATAACATCACAAACATTTCACCGGTACTCATAAGTATTCTACAGATAACTCGGGCTGCATGCTAATGATAAAAACAGTACATGTAGCAGGTTGAGATGCATTATTCACTGCTCTGCTCTAACCAAAATTAAATAAATAAAAATCTCTTAAGAAACTCAAAACATCCTCTCAGCATTGAAGTGACAGGCCTGTCCCATTTATAACACACAAGGACACTGTGGAAAACAAATAACTGACCAGTCAGATGCAAGAGGGAATAAATAAACCAGTGAGGAGCTGGCAGCCATTGGCAGGATCTCAAAACCTTCAGCGAGTCGTTAGAAGGAAAATAAATACTTCCAAGTGCTCGGAAAGAAACAATGTTTTCTAAGTCCTGCAGGACGCATTGGTGATTAATTCTCACACTGAACAGGTATTGGAAATAATAAAAGAGTCATTTTCAGTTATTGACAACTTTCTCTGGGCCCAACGTTTTGATTGTATAGCAACAAAGACACTGACAGTTCAGTTAGAGACACTTCGGTCAGAGGATGATGGTTTCTAGGATAAATAGTTCTTCCCTTTGAGCTACACAGAGCAGACACATATCACTGAGACACGGGATACACAAAATGTATAAACGCTAAAACCAGGTATGGTAATAAGAATAGGAGGAGGTTAGGGTCATAGAACGAGAAAATCAATCAAGACAGACAAGAGGAGCAAGGTTTACTTGATTGCTTTTTGGGAGGTCTCAGACACATGTCCAGAAAAACTAAGTATGGTGACCTGGACAATGATGGCTTTCTAGGAGCATGTTCACGGCTCCAAATAAATCTGTGTTAACGCTGTTAGTGTTACAAATATTACATATTTTTGTAAGAAAGGTTGAATAATCAAAATTATGAAGCTGCAAAAGTAGTTACTCTGCACGTGTGAATAGAAAATGACTCAAGACCAGTAGTGTTAGGATAATGATGTGTAGGCGAATGGCTTAGGAGTCCAACAACAACAAATGCGCACAGTAACAATAAGTCCAAATCTAGACAGATCTCCATTCCACGACTCAACATTGTGATAAATAAAGGCCTCATTCGACCACAACTAATGTCCGATTCTACAGAGACAGTGGAAGAGGCGGACGCCATATTGAATGAGGGGTTAAACAATGATTACTAATCTCATTGTATTAGAATAAAGAACATCAGCATCAACACAGGGAGAAGTTGCCCTTTGTCCTCTGTGTGGCTCGTTTTCCACAAAGCTCATTAAGGGATACTGTTAACATGCTTCCTAAGCACAAAATGTTAATTAAAAACACAAGGCTAATATGCATTTTCACGCCACGCTTTTGAACGGCATAGAAAAAAAAAAAACTAATTTCCTCTGCGCTTCTGCTGATTGCAGTCTGATGCGGTGCTGAAGTTAATTAGAACCCTGTGATCTGATGTGATGAGAGGGTGACCGCACGGCACACGGCCACCAGCTCCCCTCCTTCCCCTCCACGACTGCAATCACCCCAAGCCTACTCATCATTACTGCCGTAGATTAGGCCATCTCATCCAGATTGAAGGTCCTGCCTTGTTTCTGCTGTCTCTTTTTAGTCCTTTCCCTCTCACAGTCTTCATCCCTGTCTCTCAGTATGTCCTTCTGGGCCACCAGGCTGCTGAGGCTTCTCTCTTCCTGCAGACACAAGATCCAGAAGGCCAGACAGCTCCTCTACTTCAACTTTAATGCTGCAGCTCCCTATCCCACAGACAATCCAGATCTATCTTCAGGTCATGTTCATCCTTCCTCAGCCTAGCTCTGGAGCTGGGCTAAGCAGCGGGACAGCACACAGAGGACCGGGTCAGCATCACAGTTACTATAGCACAGTTATCCTCAATGATTGTGAGTAGGAGTGCAGCATCGGCCAATAATCCCTTTGGTCAGTCAGAGCGTATTATTTAGGAATTTCATTCGCATTCATATCAGTTTGTACAAACATGTTTTAAGTATATGTTGCAGATTTTTAGAGGCACACCCAGGTCTCTACACCCCAAATTCTGCTATGGACTAATATGGTCTGTAAACTTTGCTGCCCTTTCAAGTCACAGCGTGCTCTCTGGACATTAAAACAACACGTCTGTAACAGCACTGATAAGTTTTCACTAAGAGACGCTCAAAGCGGGGGACCGTTTTTATGAAGTGACAAACTCACACAGTGACAGGATCATCTCATAAAAGTCCACGCGAATGAAATGAACGAGTGTTCGTCGGGTGTGAAAATATACTGCAGCACGCACCTCTGCAGACCCTTCTATTAATCAACCTGTCTGCACTTTGTTTTGAGAGTAATCTCGTCCAACCACCAGAGAAGCACTCAGCAGTAAGTGGCGCTTGGCTGTGCTTTGAAGGCCGTGGTTTATTGCCATCCCAAAGCTCAGCAAGACTGCGCTGTAAAAACACATCATCTCAGCGCTCAACACTTGCCTCCGGTTACACACCTCACACATGGCGATCTAGCGTGGGCCTGAAGACCTCCTTCACAACTCCTGGCTTAGTTTAGCTATCAGAGACCTATTCACGTAGACACCGTCTAGGCCCCTATTCAAGTCCTTTCCTTGTCTTTGTCAATGCAAATGAGAAGTCCCGCTTCTTAGCATCTCCCTTTCTAACACTTGGTCATGACATAAATCTCTTTACAAATAACAACAGTTAGGGGTCATGCCCTTTGTACACCTCCATCCCCACACAAATGACAATTTAAAAACAGCAGCAAAGCAGGTTAACATCAAAAGTTAGACATCTCTCAAAACTCCCTACATGGAGGTTTAAGGATGAATTTAAGATGGCTGCTTATAGAAGCCATATTATAAAAAAGGTCAGTCTGATCTTATTTCCCATCCCAGTCCAGAAGGGTGATTAAACGGATCTCTTTTTAACTGCCTTTTGTGAGTGTATCAAGGGGACAGAAGTGTGTGTGTGTGTGTGTGTGTGTGTGTGTGTGTGTGTGTGTGTGTGTTTCTGAAAGCGTTGTTGTGTGCAAGTTATGCTTGTGGACAAATCCTGAGGGCCAGACATTGTCCTTCAGCTGTCACTCATTAAATCGCTCCATTTCTTCGTATGAATTGCAAAGCTAGGCCAAAGACACGAATGCAAACTTTCCATTACTGTTTTTTTTCTTATCACTGAGTTGAGGTATATCATTGAGACACTGTGGTTCATAGTGCCACACACTGCGTGCCTTTTCAGTAATTCATTTTGTTGCTATTTCACTTCAAATCAACTCAACATGCTTTTTTTCATGAGCAAGGGATGCCGACCCCTCCTACGTACTCCCTGCTCTTGACTACAGTGAGAGGCATCTACAACTTTAACATACCAAAGCGTTTATTTGACCTCCTTTAAGAAAACCTCCTTAAATATTAAAAGAGTTCGGTTGTAATTTAAAGTAGAAATAAATGCAATAGCATCCATCATTCTTTTTATTGACCATATTCATTTGTTTCATTTCATCCTGAATTGTGAAGCACTTTCTAAAGTCAGTTTCCACATGAGCTTTGAAGGAAACCTTGATCATTCCTCTGACGTTTAATAATAATGATGATGATTGAGAATTTAGTGCTATAATGCTTTGCAGAAACATTTGATGAATTAGTGGTATGGACGCTTCAAATAGCCGCAGCCGTGTGTAATGACAGACTTTACCGATGCGTCAAAGTTGGTGAAATTGCAATTTGTTCGCCATATTTCTCATTGAGAGGTCTAATGAGTGGTGGAGCAGACGCAAGTATCGATATGCAAACTGATTTATAAGGGCATTTCTACGTACATTTATGGTTAACTGTCAGTGTGGAACTGAGGCTGGTGCGCAATGATTGAGATTTATAAAATAGTACTATTTTTGTCTTTGTGCGTACAATCTACACAGAGTTTTATGCATGTAGAGCACTTGTCTTTCTGCGGCTATGAGCATCAAAAGTCAACACCATATAATACTGAATGTCGACTGCAAGTGAAATGTAATTTCAAGCTGGAAAGAGTGACATGCATGTGCAGGTGTGTTGTGTAAAGCATGTCTGAGGAAGAGATTACTCTTAAATGGGAGACCTTCTGCCTTTCACGTACAAGAAAGACATTATTGGTCCTCCGTATAATTTGACTTCTGTTTAAACACTGAGAAAGTATATATGAATATAACAATGTACCTTCAAGGACACAACAAATGTTTTTTTTTTCCTGCACCACCGATGAAAAGAGCTGTTGAATCACATCTTAAAGGTAGCATATGTGGCATAGCTACAGCTCCTCTTTTCTCTCTAAAGAAGGAGGTCAACAGGTCAAGGCATGGTGGCCCACAGCACTAGCAGCATTTTCTTGCCTTCTTCTTTGAGCTCAATCAAAAGAAAGGATGAACCGAAGCCAAAGGTACACATGGACACTTATATGTAGTGGGTAAACCCTTCACTCCTGTGGAAAACAGTCGTGTGGATATGTGTGTATTCAGATGTGTGTGCCTTCGATCAATAAGAAAGGCCACTGACCTTTCTTTGCAGGTCTTGCCTCTTATCCTGCAGCAGCGTCTTCGGCCTGTCCATCTGCACCTGTAGCTCAGAAATCATTTCTTCTTTCTGCCTCTTCACCTCCTCCTGCTCAGCACACAGACACAAAAGAGGGAGCAGAGGTGAGTTGTACAGAGGATTGAATATGTCTGTTTTTAAAGGTGTCAGCACACCTTACTTTTGCATAATACATATCACACCTCACAGATGATCCATTAGCAGGTTACAGCGAGAGAGACGAGCAATAAGCTGACGAGATGCACCTGAAGCAGAAGCACAGAGACAGGCACACTGCACAAAAAATACACAATATCCTCCACTTTTACTGCCAGATGAGAGGGTGGGATTGTCCCTGTGGGACAGACTCGTGTGTGGCTGCATTTAAAACCACTTTTACTTCTGTGCTCCGACCCTAAACTGCCTCCGGAGAAAGCGCAAAAGACAAAGTGCGTGAGAGAAAGAAAAAGAGAGAAATAGAGCGAGAGACGAACCTAAAGAGGGAGGCAGATAGAGAAAGAGAAAGAGAAAAGGCAAGCCACTACACCACACCCTGCACTTCCAGACACTGATTTATAATTTTAATATCTCTAATTTCCACAGCAGCGCCCATTTTCCAAATGTCATTTTCCAATTTATGTCAAAGCGTGTGACCATTTTTCTTAATACAGCTTATGACAAGCTCGGTGGCAAGGCGGATATGCAATTCAGATTGAGTGTTTTACAGGCACTGCAGCAGACACACCGGGGTGTTTGTGTGTTTATCTTTATCAGTGTCTGCTCAGTATTTTGGAGGGGAAAGACCAGGAGCCTTATACACCAGGGAAACATCGGATCCCCTGCAAAATATGTGCCCTCAGGGAACAAAACCATAATTCTGGAATAAATCTAATAATTACAGTTATCATAATAAGAATTATGATGGTGGCAATGATAATGTATTAAAATATGCATTAACATTAAGAGCTTGAAATGGAATGTGGGTTGGCTTTATGACCATTACATGAATATTGATGTTAATTAAAACAGAACCTCCCTTTTTATGTATCACTCTATCTTGTTGTAATGATAGGAGTTGGATACAGTCGTGAGCCAGATGGACCAGAATTCATTAGTGGCTGGTTCACCCCATGTGGGACACTGTGGAACCCCTCTTGGATGTGCCAAGGAATTTGTAGGTTGCCTCTTTCCATATCAAACTCTGTGATTGTGGACTAATAGCATTTGAAGTCTCCAGACACAATGTGTTAATCCAGATGTTTAAGGCGTAAGAGGCAGCCGTGATAAGGGTTCCTTTAGCTTTAGATGAATTAGTAATACATTTCTTTACCCAAAATATATTAGTACTTACTTCTTTACTTCTTTTAAAGAAGCTATTTAATTTGTCCTTCAAGTTTTTAACGACTAAATTTTTAGTTTAAAAAATACATTTCGGATCAATTTGTGAAGAGTGAAGGGTCAGTTGGATTCTCTCAACACCACGGTTGTTGTTCTTTCTTTACTCCGGGAATATTTTCTCTATGAATTCTACTTTATGCTTTTCCTTTACCTCATGAGTCATGTCATATATTCCTCTCCAACCGAGCTAAACCACATATATCTTGTTGTTTGGTTTCCCTCTCTGACCCTCGGGAGAACGATGAAAGATGACCATGCACCGTTTATACAGAGCCCTTTGGTGACAGTTGGGAACAATGCATATTTAAATAACAGTATAGGAAATACCTCAACAACATATCTACAGCTTATCGCTACAAAAAGAGTCTGGGTATCGGTGATTTAAGAGGACCTTACCAATGATTTTCTATGTTTCATCACATTAACTTTAAACAACTACTACTGACCTTTTACTAAAGCATGCAATCATTTTTAGATTGATTTCCTTCTTTATGCTCCAGGCAACCATTGATTCCAGTTCATGCAACTATGGTTACAAAAATCAATTTGCAAACACTTGAAATTTGCTTGAGAAAGTCTATCTATTACAGTGGGCATTACAGTACTGTACGACAAATCAATGGGTTTTGTTAAATGTTATTTTATTTTTTTTATCATCGTGTTGTAATGCAGCTGCGAGCAGGGATCGAAAGCTTCCTCGCTTCACATGCTTGTGGAGAAACGCAGACATCTCGGATTAGACAGTCAGTTGCTGAGCAGCAAACTTTTCAAGGCAAAAAAAGTCAAATATTCAAATAATACTTTGATGTTTGATGAGTCAATATCAATGTACAGTAAATGCCAATAAGCGTTGATCCAAGAGAAATGTAATTAAATGTCTGTAACGTGCAGACGCAAGTCGGCCAGCAGTGAGGTTAAGAATAGGTTAATAATAAAAGACGCTAAACCACCTGTGTGTTCAACACATTCATTGAACTGAGGGCTTGCTGCCTGACTTTTAACGGGGCTAAAAGAAACCTAACCCTGAACGCCCGTGAAGTTCTACTCTGGCTACAAACATGCTCTAAAAACCATTAATGATTACTGGGACAGAGCAAGGCCTGTCTATGGTATAGTGGTGTAAAGACCTGCTTAGGGTAATTTAAACAGTCTCAGCTGTATCCCTACGATCCCTCTGAGCCAAACACTGATCGACTCTCTGTGAGTGGCGGCCTGCCAGCTCCCGTGTTCCCTACTATTGAAAAAAGGGTAAAAATAACAGGAACAAGTTGTCGGAAATGAAATTTCAATTCATCCAGTCCTTTTATACACTGGTGCGAGAGCCTGTCGTTGAGAGGGAGGGATCAATAGTGTTTAGACAGCAGGGCAGATTTTCTAAGCGCTGGATCAATAGGAAGGAGAGAGGAAAAAATACCCTGGCTTTTCTTTGGCTGTTGTAGTAAATACGAACAAATCAGTGGCCTTAGGCTAAATGGATTGACCAGCTGTTTCCGAGTTCTGTGTTGTAAATAAAGATCCATTCTGAGGTGTGTAACCGAGGCCCAAAGGCGAGAGTGCCACTGTTCAGGTTGGCCCTGCATGGGCTGTGCTGGACCACACATGTGTCAGGGGGTAAGGGAGGCGAGGTAACAGAGGGGGGACCAAGGGCAGAGCTGCCTGTTGCTATTCAACTGTGTTCATTGTATAAAAGGGGATATACCGTAGGTACGGTATTCTTTTCGTACAACAGACATGGATCCTGTTGATTTTTAGACTTGGTCTCTTCTTTTTTCATTATTGTGTAATAAAGTGATGACAGAACAAGTACAGGGACAAGTAGGTTTGGTAAAGTTTGAAACATCCAGCTTCTGCCACTCCTAGTAGCACGAACGCAATCCTATTCATTTTGTATGTTCCTCCGAAATACAAATACGTTAATCTCTCATACAATACATTGATTCAATTGATTAAATAATTGGCATTTGTTATATGCAGTCATGAATAAAAGGCTGAAAATAAAGAGGTGAATAATTCCTATCTTGTCACACATAAAGCATCTGATTAAAGAAATTGACAAAAGGCCAGAAGCACAAGTATAAAACCGGTTTGTGACGTAGGCAACTGGCAAATTGTGTCAGCCTAAATATCTCCCCCAATATACCGGGCTAATCCGAGGGTACGATCCTGACAGGATGACTGATGGTCTGCTTGCTTTGCCTCACCTCTGGACTTATTAAAGAAAAACACCACAGGCCATGTTTTCACAAAACACATTGGTCAACCCCAGTGGTGAATGTGATGGGTGAGATTCATCACTAAAAACTCTTCAGCCCAAACAAAACACACGTCGGAGCCCCAAACGACACAAAGTCCTCTGGTCCTTACCGATTGCCTCCAAACTCAGTGAGAAGACACTTTGAATGTGTGTGGAAAGGGATGGCTGTTGACTCTTGCTGCAGCGTTGACAAGAAGAGAAGAGAGTCTTTACTGTGCTTGGAAACACGGTCTGGCTCTTAGAAAACGTCTACATGTGGCTAAAATCCCCTTCCTCTCAAAACTCCTCACTAAAAATACAGCACTGCCTGCTGTTGTATACAACTGCAGTTTGGTGGTGCAGCGGCACACGCTGATCTCATACCTACTGTACAATTACAGTCACATAACAGAATCTTCACGAGAACACATAAATAGAGCAGCTAGACATGTTGCACAACTCATTTGAGAGCAATTTCACAATGTAATTGAGGCTTTGTGTGTGCATGTGTGTGTTTGTAAGTGCCGCCTCTCCCTGATTAAGGTGACCTAAGATTGTGCACTTACCGCATCTCAGGCTGAGCAGCAGAGGTTAGAGCACAACTCATTGGCTTCCTGAACACATTACCTTAATGATGCCATTCCTCACGCCTCCATTTCAACACATTTAGAGATGGAGCAGTTACAACGTCTATTAAGACATTCAAATGATTCCCCCAGCTATTTACCCACTGCTCTAGCACAAAAGGGTAGCCTGAATTAAGTGTGACAGCGCTGACTCGTTTCCCTTTCCAAACAGACAAATACATAGACAAAGTCATCATGCAGGAACAGGTCATTAAAAATTTAGATTACAGCTTTTTTTGCTTTGCTGAAATCTCTTGTCTTTTCCTCTGCTTGTTAATGGGCTTGTTTTTCTTTTAATATTAAAGTGTTCATTATGACAGATTGTGAAGCCGACTCTGAAGGCTGCTTGTTCTCATGTTCCTGGCATCTGATCAAACCTCATTTGCTCGACTGGGGGATTGAATGAAAAGTCTCATCATTAACCCCGCGTCTGCCTCTGCAGGAGGAGTGGCTTTTTTCCCTTTTCCTTTGGTGCACCTCAGTTTGCACAGCTGTTGTGAATGTCTCTGTCACCCCATCAGGAACGTACACGGATATTTAAGAAAACTAAGACATCCACTAACCTGTAGAAGACACGAGGTATATGCGGTGTCCTTTTCATTGTCAGTTGCCGTAGACAAAGTGTTTCAAAAGTCTAATCTGATTGTCATCTTTTCTTCTTAGTCTCTAGTTCTCGACCAGTTTACTGTCCGATGAGCTGCACATCTCAGTGAATGCTCCTTGATGTGGTCAAGTCCCCACAGACTATATGTTCCATACTGTGGCCTGTTTAAACGGTTATCCCTCTGTTTTGAGGTATTTGGGGGTATTCTTGGGAGGAGACAAGGGCTATTGAGAGTGTTTATGTTCCTGGCTTGTACAGAGGCTTCTAATGTGTAACACAGGGCACTTCAGTATTCAGACGCCTGGGGCTATTCTCTAAGTGGTCTTTACTTTGAAAACACAGGTGCCCTCCAGGGGTTGATGAGTGGTGGTTGTGTGCGTGTGTGTGTATGTATGAGGAGGCAGTAAGCTGGGAGGGCAGATAAAGGAGCTGCACTGTTCTGAGGTCCATGCAATGCTCTGAATAATATATCCATACATCATGAGTCCATGTCAGACTTTGATTCAGTGTGGTGGTCTTGCAGAAACCACTGTGGTATTATCTTTAATAATGCAAGGTGGGATTAGCCGCTTACTCTCTTCTGATAAATATGGGCAAATCAATTAATTCCACTGACATTCCCCCCCTACAGCACATATATAAATCCAACATTGTGCCGGGTTTTGTTGTTTTTGGTCTCTAAAGCAGGACTGAATAGTTTAGTTTTTATGTCCTTATTCCAAACAAAAACTCTAGAGTGCAGGGAAGATTTGTTATTGTTGCAGAACACTGTAAAATGACTGTAATGTTGATATTTGAAAATCTAATGAGGTTTGGAGGGAGCTCATAAGCTAGACGAATAAAGTTGCATATCCCTCGCTGCTGGTGCGTAACACTTTTTGTGATAAAATGAATCAGAGGTTTGACATATCTCTCACTATAATTAGCAACCAGACAACCATGACCAAACAAGACAATGCATTCTATGGCTTACTGGAATATAAACATGTTGACATCATGTAAATACAGAATGACTGCACACTTTTACTGGTGGAAAGCCAGTTCAAATAAGGACAATGAAAGAAATAAATGAGTTTGTAATGCGTTTCACAGAGGTGACGGTGTCAGTGAGTGCAGTACTGATGGAAAGGCCTCATGGCCATTTTAAAGGCTATAGACCACTTAGCAGATCTCAGCTGGTCCTCGTGCCAGTGACCTTAGTAATGAGGAGCAGCTGGCACAACAGTCATTAGGCCTGGCTATCTCCACCTACAGGAACCATCTTTTATTTCCATAAAACCTTTTATCCCTTTCTCTCTGTGCTGCTATCCCGTCCAACACTGGCCGAGGGCCATTAATGACTACAGCAGTGTAGCAAATGTCAAAGCTTGTCTTATCAATACTTCTAAAAACAGAACATCAATAGAAATAGAGGCAGAGCAGATATAATATGTTTCTGGTAGTGTCACAATCTTGTAGGTCTAATTAAGCTGAGTTCAACAGAATGCAGGAGAGGAGAGAGGAGTGGAGAGGGGGACCCAATTAAAACCAAATCGAAACTCAGACTCTACACTCATGCACACTATGAGCGGAAACCTGTGAAAACAAGAAGAACAAGCTTTATTAGTCCCCGTTACATTAATATTCTAGCCTAATGAAAGCTTAGTTCCCCCCCCCATTTCCCTACACTTGCCTGTCACTGTTCGCCTCATAAATATTGTCTTATTATGATCATCATGACTTTTTTCCTCTAGTTATGCAGAAAAATTCAGAGCCAATTACCGGAATGACAGGTGAAATGGGATCGTGCTGAGAAGAAATGAAGGGTTGCCATGGAGATATAGCCAAAGAATCAGAATGTATGTGTGATCATGTGACCAATATCTGGCTGAACGGCTGCTCCGCTCAGACCCCTTACACTAAAGGACACTTAACCTCAATCGCAGGCAGCAATCGCAGGCCAATCCAGCTGAATGTATTCGCTATTTCTGTCTGGTTGTGTGTCTGGTGCTGCAGCTAGAGCCAAACCCAAGGCATTCTCAACCCGCCTCTTCCTCATGACAGCCCCTGAGAACTGAGCACAGTAGGCCCCCTTAATATATTTTCCAAATCTGCATTAAAAAGGACGAGTGGACACAAAGCAGGAAAATAAAGAAAGTCAGAAAAACACTAATGTAAATTAGGACATTTCTGTAAAAGCTATAGACTAAAGAAGCTGAAGGACTTTTCAGTATGGAGGCGCAGCAGAGTGACACACTGTATAAGAGGCTCACCGGCACAAGGCTGCTGTTAGGAGTTTGTTTTGTCAGTGACAGTGATGTTCTGATCTGTGTGCTGTTAATAGAGCACCTCTGTACCTATATGTGCTGTGTGAACTGTGTCCCACTCTGTGATCCCTCCTATTACGAATGCACTACCTTATGCACAGACAAGGATTAATAATTGAGAATGTGTAAAATGGAATTGGAAATGAAATGACTTGGATCAAAAGTTAATTAAGAAACACCTTGCACAAATATATCTTTTTAGATTGTGCCTGCTGATGTGACTGAGCGAGTCAAAGACTTAAACAAATCTACTCTGACACCAGAGATGGGAGAGAAAGTGGTCTTTCAGTCTTTGTATTTGTCTTGATCGGGAGACAAAGTCTACTTGAGGATGTACTTAAAAATGTTATATATTCTTAGTGAATCAATTAATACAAAGCAAAAGAGTGAAGCTCAGTGGCAGCTCGACAAAGATCACCCTCTATTGTCGTATTTAGAACTCCTGAATATGTTTATCTTCTATTACAACTGATTAAAAGTCATTCAAAAGTGAAATGCAACATACTGCAATGCAGATGTACCCCTGATAATGATGCTGGAGTGAAACGTGTGGACGGAAATTACACAAATAAATAAATATGCTCAAACAAACGGAAAAGAAATCATCCCACCAGAGCAATTATGGATCTAATCAGAGGCTTCTGCGTAAAAGGTACAGCTCTCCTATCTCGCTCCCATTTGCATCATAACACAGTGTGCAATATTAATTTTCGAGTTTACTGCTTATTGGAAGTGCAAAGTATGAAAAGCCATTAAGGCCCCAAATAGGAAAGCAATTTGCTGTCACATGGATTCGGCTCTATTAAAAAAGAAAAATCTTGTTAACCATTTGGAATTAGAGTCATTTGGCAAAAGGCATTCTGCCGCACTCCAGTAAAATAAGTAATTATGCTTGTCGTCCTTCTATCCCTCTCTTTCTTTCATTTGCACAAGCGAAGTGGGGAGTGGTGGATAGGGAGAGCGACTGGATGCAAAGGTAATTAAAGTTGTTGGCTATCTGTTTGGTTAATGTAGGGATCAGGCCAGCTGAGAGCTTTGGAGGCGAACGCAAGATGAGAAACACATCCATTTTTCTGTCCCTGTCTGGCAGCCCCCAGGCTAACTCTGATCTGGTCCATACATCACCTATTCCCGTCCTGCAATCCACAAACTAAACGAGGAACCATCCATATAGAAAAAGTGAAAGTGACTATTCCTCTGAGCTTATCTCAGTTTCATTTAAGTTCCAACTGAGTAAAATCTCATTAGCAGTTCTCAGTCGTGAGTACCCTACTGTTTAAATTAAACCATCTCAGCAAGCCCTGATGTCTTCGCCGCATACATACCATGTACTTTAAATGCTGTGTGTTGCATACGCTCACAACATTTGTCACGTCCCTAAGTGTATCACTCCCTCCTCAACTTTTCCTTCTTTATCAGTTAAGAAAAACAAGCATTCCTGTAATGTGATAGCATGAAAACAAATGGTGGACACACGTTCTATTTTAAAGTGTTTATCAGAGAAAAACTAAATAACAGCTCCAAACCTGTCTCCATCCAATTCCTGTGCCAACCAGACTCATTTGTAGTGAACTCTTGCCCTGGACCTTTAGTTTAGCTGTATTGTCTGACCAGTGTCATGACCTCTTAATTGTCAGTACCTCTGCTTATTGGGTAACCTATCCAACAAGGCTCGTCTCCCCTCACTCCACCATAGAAATTAAATCAAAAACAAAAAAGGCGATTTATGGGGTGGCATGTACGGCCTCTAAGGTGTTTTATGGTCGGACCTGCCGGGCCTATTTACGAAGCACTGCGTGCTCCGTCCTGACCACAGGTATTGATCGTCAGCAATGGCCATGGCGTGGCTGACTTGTTAAAGCCCTGCATGTGCCCTCACAGGGAGATGAAAATGAGGCCTCTGTGTGTAATGATCTGTGTATGAGCAGCGAGAGGAGGCCACAGAGACAGAGAGGAGAAGAAATTAAATCATTCCTTTGCTCTTTCAGTGGAGGCACTGCAGCCAGCCATGCGAGGCTGCTTAATGTGGGATCTGTTTTTGAGAAGAAAATTAAAAAGAGAGAGAGAAGAGAGTAAGAGGGATAGTGGGGGAAAGAGAGATAAATGGCTGGATGTGAAGGCGGCAAATGAGAGCATCCTGATGCAGAGAGCTGTGTGCGGATGTCCCTAATGGGGTAGGCTGATGTGAGCTGTCTGGTAGCTGACCACCATCGCCTTCCTGCTCCCCCACACCAGGCCCTTCCAGCGCTGAGACGCTCCATGCTAATTGGCAGAAAACGATGGTGCATAAGTACAGAAGAGACATTGGTCTAATTTGAAAGGGGGTGAAACGATGGATAAAATACTTCTAATCATATGAGGTATTTTCATGTCTGTGAGGCAGAGACTGCGGCTCCCCCCCCCCCCCCCCCTCCCTCCCTTTGGAGAACCTTGAATCACACAGGGACAGAGACTACATGAGCAAGAGGATTGTGAATCCACACAAGCTTGAAGACAAAAAAAAGCAAGCAGCAACACCTGAAATCCACTTACTCAAATTGGTCGGAAAACAGCCAGACTGTGAAAGCTGCGCTACATTTTTACTTAACTGACATTAGTCCCAAAAAAACATGGCTCATTCAATTCCACTGTGAATACCACTTTTTGTGAGTAGTCTACAAGATGTGCGAAATGGACAATCAAGTGGTGTCAAAATCACTGGAAGAATGGGCGTAGTTCAAGAACAGAGTGACACTTCCTCTAGAACCGTTGAATGAACCAGATTAAATAGAAGTGATGGTGGGTGTGAAGATGCCAATCACTGAGAACAACTGACATTGTATTGTATTGTTTTCACGGGAGGGAGTCAAACAGGCACAAACAACCTCTGCTGTACATCAGGAAACGAAGTGTTCAAAAAGAACTGAAAAGGGTCATTTACCTCAAAAGAACCATTTTTTTTTAAAACGTGTGAAATGCAAAAAAAAAAAAGGTCTTGAGTTCGTGTAAAGAACGCACCTCTATAAGACCTTTCGCATGACCCCCATCCTCAAAGCCTCTCACTTCCTGAGTGCCTGTTCATTTCACCTCACCGGCCTCATTAACGCAGCCCTCTGCCATCATTAAGACGTTTGCAGTAAAATTAATTGAAAGACAGATTAAAAATAAATTAAGAAAAATGCGTTGCAGAATGCCTACGTGCACTTCATAAATCACCGGGGCAAAGCCAGGAGCTGGCTCCCCATAATTAACTGCAGACTATTTATTTTATCCTGACGGTATAAATTAGAATTCAGACGCACAGATTATATTAGGGCTGTCTGCCATGCGGAACTGCTGAGGGGTGTGCAGAATATTTTAAGGATACAAAGAGGAGAACAGAGAGAGAGAGAGGGAGAGAGAGAGAGAGATAATATGTAGAAAGGCAAACAATATGTAAATGCATACATAGCGGAGAGATAACATTTGTGTCCCATGGAGAAAGTATTTACTCAGGCAGTGCATAAAGAAACAATAGACAAAGCAATTAACAGCAACAATCAAGTGCATGATTAAAAGAAACAACAAATGCCTGATTAAATGAACTGTGCCAATTGTTCTGCTCGACGGTAAGAACAGGATACAAGGAAACTGGAAGTTGAACTGGAAGTTTAACCAGCGTTGCTTGTATACACTAGACCTGTGATCGGTAACAGAGCTGGTGACATATCACTGCCCTGGAAATCTCCCCCCATTCTCCCCCGTGCTTTCCACTCTCCTGCTGTATCACTACCTGGCCACTTCACATGCAAATGCAGACTAAACCTCTTCTGCAAGTCAGCCTCAGACACCCCCCACAGACACGTTTGTATCTCTGTGTGCCTTTCTCTCTCTCTCTCTCTCTCTCTCTCTCTCTCTCTCTCTCTCTCTGTGCTACAGTCAGTGCTGGCCACACACTGCCTCCTCGTGGGCACAGTGCCCAGGCTGGCACCGAGCCAGACCTGCTCTGCCACACTGGACTGGCAAAACGCTCCCTCTGTCTCTCTCTCTCTCTCTCTCTCTCTCTCCACACTCCAGATTCCCTGCACATCCTTTCATCAGAATGCCTGTGGCCCTTGCCTCCTCCTCTCTCCGTCTTTATTCTGCACCACAGCTGAGATCCACACTTTGAAAGTATGCCCTCCAACCAGCCAGACAAGAATAATGCTACCACGACTACTGCCGGGGAACAAATAAAGCACTCACACATTTGAATGCTTGGTTATTATGCAATCACACTGAAGGCAACACTGAGTTATCTATAAACAATGTTACATCAAGGCAGCGTACCAGGTATCAGGTGCATAGTACGGGAGCATGAACAAGCACTGTAAGCCCTGAGATGTATTCAATGTTGTACATTTTTATGAATCAACACAAAAAGAAGGAATTTGATCCTCCTTGTTGGCAGTCGTTACACTGCCAGATATGACAATATGGGACTGCCAGCAGACACAAAGTTGCACTTGATAAAATATCTGGTATGATATGATCTGCATTGCAGCCCACAGCCAGGGGGCAGAAGCTGCACTACACTACTGAATACTAACAAAACCACCACAGTAAATATTTTAAAATTAGAATGTCAAAATGATTAAGTAGTCTGTATAAAAGATATTTGTACACTGTCATCCAGTGTAGTAATACATAAACATAACGCAGACGGTCATCGAAAAGTGGAGTGTAAATTAGCAAGTGTATTTTCATTTCACAAAGTATTGAACGAGCGCTTTAGTTAGTCTTTTATAGCAAGACAGCTTAAAACTCAAATAATAATTGACATACACACTGCATCATTAGTACATAATCTCTGCAGTAGGCGTCCTGGTTTTGTTATAGTTATTGATAACACCTACACGTGTCCTGCTCCTGTTTCCTGCTCCCTGTGGATGTGTTTAAAGTCATCCACAGTGAGCTGGGAGGAAAACTGGGATTTATGGGTGGTAGTGTGCATAATAACAAAATCAGGTAGTGTATCTTTAAGAATTAGGTATTTTTTGTTATTATTGTTGGTTATGCAAGTCTACAAGTGTCCTACTGTGACAGCCTCACAGAGGGACACTTGTACACCGTGCTGCTCCCAACACAGAATCCATTTAATTCCTACTGTTTCACAGGGTTAGATCCACTTCCCCTCTGACTGTAATGTCAATTTCAGCCGTGTCATGCCACATGCACAACCAAAACTTTAGCCAAACTGACGTGAGCCAGGCTTTTACCCCAAAATACCAAGCAGGTTTTTAACAGTCATAGCACGAAAAACAACCAGCCTGCCTCAGATGTATAATTTTGTTTCCCCGGTGAGTAAAAAGCCTTGGAGGCGAGTGCATACGCAGCAGTCATGTTTGTTAAGATACATGGCTAGAGCCGGCCTTTTTTCTCAAGCACCGGAAAATACAGTAAATCACCAGCAAAGAAAATAAATATATACTTATTACATTCTGCACACTGCATATATTTACCTCCTTAACATATTGCACAGGCACAGTGCAAATGTGCAGCGCTGCACACGGGCAAAAACATGCCATGAAAAATGACAGCAGGGAGGGGTAACTGCGGACCTGGAATATAATGGTGCGGTGGAGCGGAGGAGAAATAATCATACCTAGTGGTGGGGGAGGAGGGGAGATGGGAGGAGCAAGAGGAAGATGAGTCTGTGCCCTGTAGCAGGGAAATGGAGCTCCACTGCTCTGCTGCTGGCTGCCTGATTCCCCAATAACGCTGCACAAGAGCTCCCTTCAGCAAGGGGCAACAGCAGGCAGGGTCTGTATTCTAGAAATAAATTCCCTTGACACTCCACACCCACAGGAGACACATACAGATGCTGCAATATTGCACTATGTACATTATTGTAGACACTGAGGTGCTAGTTACAATTAAACACCACACAAAAAAACACAGTTATTAAATACAAAGGAAATGATCAGGCAATGACTGATATACCACCTGGCTTCCGTCCTTCACAGAATTGTGATTAGAGCTGCAGTTCCCTCTGTGGCCGTTAGGTGTCTCTCTTTCACTTCGCATGGCTGAAGCTCTCTCGCTCTCTCTCTCTCTCTCTCTCTCTCTCTCTCTCACCAAGTGGAGCTCCTCTGCTCCTGAACTCCCATCTACACATAATATATACACCATCATTTGAAAATGGCAGCTTTTTGAAAATTCACCTTGATTATCAGACATTAAAAGTGACTTCTCCAGAGCTGAGTGTCTGGCTAGGGGGATGGCTGCAGACAGCAGAACAATGCAGCAGGCTTGATATTAATGCCTGGCTGGGGTGTGCAGGGAGGAGAGAGGAGCCAGCCCTTTGTTCTCTCCTACAGCCAATTATTTTTTACGTGTGCCTCTTTTCACAACAACAAGAGAAAATTTAATTTTAATGCACTCTCTGGAAGAAAAAAAAAAAAGGGAAGAAAAAAAACCATCTACAGTATTCTTTAACAGAGATGGGGACTAGCATCAGCGGTTAAGTATATATGCACACATCTCTGTATGAGGCACAGACAGATGACAGGAGCAACAAGAATGACATCAACACAAACACACACAGCAGCATGAATCCTCTCATGCAAAATGCTAAAACACATACTGTCTCACTCCCAAACCAAAGCAGAAGTGTACACAGCCCTACGTTTCTAAAAGAAAGACCAACAATGAGAAGAGAGACACCGACATAAAACCATGGCTATTTCATTATACATCATTATGGTGCAGTGGTGGGGTGCACATTAACTTCTGCATACCCAGGACACAATGATAAGAAAGCACAAATAGCAAGGATTCCTGATCAAATAGCATGAAAAGTAAAAACCCAGGATTGCTGTTGGTAGGTATGTGGCCAAATATTTTTCTAATTGGAAGGGCACTTTATCTTGCTGTCAGAGAAGCAGTAAAAAGCTTTGCTGTTCCCAGAAGGAGAGGAGCACAGCTTGCTGGCCTTTTATTAGTGCTGGAGCTCTGATATATGCGTCTGCTCTAGGCTTTCATCAGGAACCAGCACCATAAACACTCACGTACATACACACAAAGAACTGTTACAATCTAGCCACACTGAAAACCACCACTGTTAAACAATTCAGCTACTTTCTAAACATGCAATCAGCATAAACTTAACAGAAAATTATTGCCAAAAGGTTTTCTACAACAAACTGATAATGCTGACAGTACCCGGGGGGATCTTTACGTGTACAGTTTAACACAATGATAACACATCAATTGCACACAACACTAAAAAGCATTCAAATCCAGAAACAACAGAGCAGTGTACGGAGCAAATAACCGCCTCGGTACAACCAGACAGAGTAAAATGGTACTGTAACAACCTGGCAGTGTAACGATTAAGTCACTAGAGAATAGGAAAGCAGAAACTACAGAATGCACACACAAACACTGCGGCACAAACTCCTACATATGCAATTCATGCAAAGCTAGTTTTTGCTCACAGAGGCACTCCAAACTGACTCATGCAGACAGACACAGAGGCTCAGACAAAGACAGTCAGACTGACAGACGCATGCACATACGCACATACGCACATACGCACACGCACACACACACACTCGCACACCCACACTCACAACACAAATTAAATTTCAGTCCTTGGGCAGACAACTAAACTGCTTGTGTGTGGGACCTTCTCTGCAGCGCAGCAAAACCAATTCTCTGACGATGGTGAAATTAAAGGGCAGAATCCAGTCGGTTTATGGCGCTCACTCTCTTCTCCTCTCAATCAAATGTTTTATTAGCAATCATTTGGTCCTAAAAGTCATGTTCTTGGGAAGCAGCCGGCATGATGACAGCAGCCGCTGGACAGACAACACCACTTCAGCACATACCACTTCCAATTATTTACACCTGGAGCTACGGGTCTGCAAGAAGCTCGAATTAACCACAATATAACCATGTTTACCTACACCCTCTGCTTCCATCATATCCATGCTTTTATATATACTATATATATATATATATATATAGTATATATATTATAACCCTTCATTCTTATGTAACCCTTAAAATCAGATGTAGAAGCACATGACTGAGTGCTAAGTAGCAGCTGACAATTCAAAACAGGTTTACCAGTTTGTGAAAAAGGAAGCAGGTCAGAGGGTGCCTGGAACTGTCTGAGCACATATAAAGCACATTGTGATCCCACAAAGGAATAATAATGTGAACAAAATGCAACAATAACATGAGACTTTATTGATCTGCTATGGAGAACTCCCTACCTTGTAAAATCACTAGTTTGATTCTGTTGGCTAAGGTATAAGCAGAGTGGAACACTGTACCTGCTTATGATTAAGGCAGCCATGTTGGACAACTCTGCATGTAGCAGCAGGGAAGCTGAGCATTCACTAAGATGTCCAGTGTTTTGCTTTTACAATGCTCCCATTTTACATCTTACACGAGGCATTTGGGGACAAAGCTCTTCACTGCACATTGTATTGTGCTGGTATGACTTGGTTTATGTGACAACAAGTCAGTGCTCATTTCCTTTTAAATGGGCAAATGAAAATGAGTATGGGGTATTAAAGAACAAGGCAATTGATTGGAAGTGATTATATTTCTTATGGAAAAACATCTTGGTGGATTTTCTGCTGTAAATATGTTGACATACGTGCATGTTCACACGCATGTGCTGGACCCCTCGATCTTTCTGTATATTGTATCACTGACGCATCTCTTTCTACCTTTCTACCCTCCAACCCCCACCCTGCTCTGCTCTTCTCTCCTCTGGTGTCTGGGAGCAGTAATCTGTTCCTGAGCCAGCGCTGCTGGGATTAGGCAGCGACTGGAGATAGGATATATGCGTCATTAAAGCGGAGAGCACCACGTTACAGAAGGAGAGAGACAAAGTCAACAAAGGTGACACAGAGACAGAGGAGACAAATAGCAGAAACCCACATGTACCCATACGCACACACACACACACACACACACACACACACACACACACACACACACACGTGCATAAATAAAATAAAATACAACAAAACCTCTACTGTATGCCTGCAATCCTATACACATGTCTGCTTGTGCCAACACACACACACACAAAATCCTATTTTATCTCACATACAATTTCCTAAACCTCCAGTGAATAGGAATAATGTAGTGTTGCTGTAATGGGTGTCTTAGGGAGAGGCACTGCATTAAACCTAAGGCTCTAATGTAAGACAATGTATATACACAATGTAGACAGACAGTAATAACTCTGAATACTTTGTGATTTAAAGTTGCCGCTGGTGCTTGTTAAAATGCTGCAGATATGTCCTTCTTTCCCAAAGCAATCTATCAATGAATCCATTGAAGTTTTGAAGTATGAACACAACAACACAACACAACAACCATAGCATTACTTTAGCAGCCTACAAATTGGCTGATAAATAGTAGTTATATGCTAATAATTCTACATTTCCAGGCATTCATTTGAGTTATCTACATAGAACATTTTACTTTGAGTAACTGATTCATGACAGCCAAAGTAAATCTCACTAACACCAATGCGTTAAGTTATATTTCTTATTATAATACAGCACAATGTGCAGCAATATCTTGCATGTCATTTTGAGAGTTTTGATTTGTTTAGGTAATAAATCCTTGAATATCTTTAAAAATATAATCTTAGAAACAAAAGTCATTACCCGTGTCTCTATGTAGCACACGTGGTTATCAGGCCAAGCAGAGGTTGGTGCTCCTGGTGCCCTGTGTCCTTTCCTGGTGCCCTGTGAAGCCGCGGTACGTCTTTACATATGTGCCACACCTGGGTGTTCTCTACAGCCAATCTGCCAAATGCTGCACTCTGCAAAGAGCATTTCTCTGGCATTACTGCTACACCTGAATAACACAGACAAGCATACAATGCTTAAAGGAAAAGTTTGACATTTTGGGAAATACTCTTATTTACTTTCTTGCTGAGAGTTTATGAGAAGATTGAAACAGATTCTTATCCTATCCTGGTATAAAGACTGTAAACGGGGGAAAAAATCAAGCCTGGCTCTGGCCAAAGGTAAACACTTTTGACTAGCAGCATCTCTAGAGCTTACTTATTAACACTGTATTGTATGTACTGTAAGTACTGTATAAGGCCCCCACTAACTATCCATCAATTACTTTCCTGACTGAGACTTGACAGCTGGCGATGGCTGTTCATCCAGATTAAGGAACAAACTTCCAAAAGGGAATTCACAACTACAAAAACTCTTAAGACATACAGGAGCAAACACGAGGCCACAAGCACAACCAACGTATGTGTCACAAACATCACACTTATATGTGTGATTGTTCTCATTCCAAACGCAGGGGCATTAATATGGAGAGTAGCCCTGGTGCCTTCCTTTGTAAAGGCAGTACCTACAATTGACTAACACAAAGCTAGCAGTCCAGAATGTTGAGAAACTGATTTATTGTAAAGATGGCTTATTATAAAAATGCAATGTTCAAAAATAAATCTAAGAAAAGCAATGAGCGCTTCAGTGTGGCCCGTTGTACTGCTTTCCATGGCTGTATGCATGATTTTCTGCACCTAAAGTATGAGCAGGCTGCTGAACCCACAAAAGGTATGGACAAAAAACACACATGGTGTATATTGGGAATAGTGTTGCTAATTGTTTTTCCCCCCCACTTGACAGCATTTGGAAAAACTGTCAAAAAAAGTCAGAACATCTGTGTCAAATTGATGTGAATCAAACATTTAGTATTCTTAATGTGTGCATGAGGGGTTACAATCACATTAAGAACCAACACCGTTATAAAAGGAAAGAAAGAAATGCACAAGTACCAATTAAATCTAAGTCCATGATGGTTCTTTTAGACATTAGTATTCAGGCACAGAGCTCAGGTGAGGCCAAACTTTTTCATTAGCACACAGAGAACATGTAACTTTTAAAGTGAACATCTGACTTTCCCCATAACTCTTGAATAGTTCGCCACCTTGATTGCAGTCACGTCTAGAAGGTTATTATGCAAAGGTTTGAACCAAGGCTGACTTGTATGGCTGACCTAGGATCTGTTTATTAAAGGTTTCCTTGACTTAATGGTTTCTGAATTCTGTGTTGCTGAGGGCCATTACAGATGAATTCTTTCTTTTTTTTTACCCGTTTGCCACGGCCAGTTATGATTTAGCAATATTGAGCGTGAAAGTCTGGAACATACTTGCATTACATATAAAAAAGAAAAGCTAAACTGTAATTAAATTACATTGTATTTTTATTTGAGTTATCTACAATGCTGATCATTGTGAGTGCTTATTTTCACTAACAATAACAACACTCTTCCTCACTAGTTACACAAACCATGGCTTGCTTTGTGCATGTGCTTGTCTTACCATACACAGCTGAAATGCTTATCAATAAAACAAAAAGTGCACTTTTACTTAATAAAACATTTTAAATCCTAAAGTATAATGTAATAGGCAGTGCATAATGAAATAACCTTACATAAAAGGTTCTGCAAAAAGGTTATTATGTGGTTTAACATGGTATTACATCAAAGGGCAGATATTTACTTTTATTATGACCCGCTCGAGCTCATGCTTTTTAAGGTGTAGGGAAAACTACATAACTATAAAACAAATATAGAATGTACTCATTTCACTTATAGGAACGCACATTGCAGATGGGTATGCACAGTAAATGTTACAACTATGGATTTATAAAGTTTAAGAATAAGAAATATGACTTTTATGGACCTTTACATTGGATGTGGATGCACTATGTTGGATCCAAGTCTCTTTTTGATCGTGATTGCTTTTTTTTGTTTCCCAAGTTTTTACATTAAGTGTGTGTAGCCTGCGAATGTGAATGTAGGTTGGGCAATGTGTGTGGACAAGTGTTGATCAAAAATGTAGCTGGACTGACCTGATCTCTCCACTCCAGTTTACATTCCTTTTCATTAGTGCTTCACTCTCTGCCTCCAGACGCCCTTTAACTGCAGCTGAGGAAGAAAAACTGCCACATTACAATCCAAGCTATACATTTTCAAAAGAGTCTCTGATATTTGACATGTTTATCGTGCACTTTATATGACTGAAAGCATTTGTGCATCACGTATTTAATAGAATACAATCGAATTTGAAGACAATTTACTTTCAATTTTTTTTACAACACTGTAAACACTGCACAATTACCCGTTTCACCTTAACTATCTATTTGTTCTATTTGTATACTGAAATGTATTAAGTGGCTGGTTGATGATCAGAAAAAACAATCATGACATACGCATCATAAATATTTGGTGTCCAGCAAATGTTCTGGTCCTGTAATTGCATGTTATAGACTAATAATCAAAATCAAAACAAGGACACCTTTTTTGATATATCAGAACTACATTTTCTATCTGTTATTCATGTAGAAAAGAAAGGAAATGTCCATCGTGATGGAGCAGGCTACAGTGGCCTATGTAGTTACAGCATGGGCCATAGCAATTCTATGTCATTAGGGTGACCATAGGTTACAAGTGCACTTCATCACGTCTGTGTGATTTACAGAACTGCCACTGAGCAGAATAGTTTTCATCTACAGTGTGTCCACGATTTGACAAGAAACAATCATGATTTGCGTGGAATCACCCAATTGGACAAGCACCGACGAGCCACCTAGCGGATGTTTGTGAGTTAAGTGGCAACGACTTACAACTGAAATACTGAAAAAGTGAAATGCCACAGCAAAATTTTACAGACCAAACTATTGATATTCAAAATAACTTAGCTCTACCAATACCACGTTGGGGAAAACATGATATCTAACTTTATAATCACGGTACAAAAGCAACAAGATCCCAGAGGACGTTCTTTAAATGTTAAATGGAACTGATAATGCCTTACCACTAAATATTTATCCCATGGTTTTTATAGGTGCAATAAAGCAGACAGACCAAACTGTAATAGTGCATTTTGAATGACACAAACTAAATGTTGATGGAGATCCTGAGTTAAAGGTTAAAGTTAAACCTTGGAGAGTTTTCATTCGAAACAAAGATGTCATCTTTTGTATTTGACATTTTACACCAAATCCTAATGAATAAGTGTCCTCGAGGCCAAACAAATATGTTGACTCTATTTCCTATCTACTACTCTTACAGGCCTGTGCAGTCTGTAGAATCACATCATTCTCATGCTTATTTGGTGCATATGAATCTTTATAAAGACACACGTTAAAAAATAAGGGGAACAGCTTATAGAACATTGCTCTACAGTTGCTTTAATGGTCAAAAACTCCACAGGGTATCTTTCATTTGAAAAGGACTGAAATTAAATCATAATAATAATAATAATTTACAGTCAGCAGGTCCTGGAGAGTTTGAATGAGTATCAGAATGGGTAAGAAATCAGTGAAAACGGTGGGGGATCATGATGGTCAATGACGTCTGGAGGAGCGGTAGGGAGACAGAGAAAATAAACATACCGTATTTTCCGGACTATAAGGCGCACTTAAAAGCCTTTAATTTTCTCAAAAAGCGACAGTGCGCCTTATAATCCGGAGCGCTTTATATATGGATTAATTCTGGTTGTGGTTACTGATCACGAAGCGATTTTGTGTGGTACACGGCGCTCTGTCAAAATGTTTTAGTACGACTTTGGTAAACTACAAAGCCACACCGCTTGCAGCATTACGGCTACCGTAGTCCGCGTCGCGGAGTAATACATACTGTGCTTCACCATAATATTACAGTGTGTGTGTATAAGGACCCCAAAATGGCACCTGTCAAGAGACACGCTTACGACGCGGACTTCAAACTCAAGGCTATCAGTCACGCAGTAGAACATGGGAATAGAGCAGCTGCGAGAGAATTCAACATTAATGAATCAATGGTACGGAAGTGGAGGAAGCAAGAAGATGACCTGCGCCAAGTAAAGAAGACCATTTCGCGGTATCAGACTGTTTTTTTTACGTGTTACAACTGAACAAGGTTGGGAGTTATTGTGAATACGCTCATTAACGTTTGAACAATGTTGAGTTATTGTGAACACGTTTAATAAAGTTTGACTGACTTATCTGACTGTTTTGTTTCGCTTAATGCGCCTTATAGTCCGGTGCGCTTTATATATGAAAAAAGATCGAAAATAGACCATTCATTGACAGTGCGCCTTATAATCCAGTGCGCTCTATAGTGCGGAAAATACGGTAGATTCATTCACAGTGCAGCTAAGGCAGGATTGTTGTTCCAGTCAACAATACTGAGAGAGTGCGACTGAGATGACACCTCAGGATCTGATTGAACAACACAAACAGAGTCTGCCCAGAGGCTTAGCAACAAGTGACACAGACACCATCAATCAACACAGTCAGTGATTCAGATTGGTCAGTGTTGTTTTTCTCCAGGGAAGGTGGCAAACAGCATATTTTCCTTGAATATATGTCGGAAACCACAGTTATCAATCATCAGAGTGCTGGGTTTGTCTTGCCTGTCAATGTGACTAAGTGCCTGTTTGTCATACAGAACATGTTTTTCTGTTGACCCAGTGGACATACATTCCTGCCTACCTGTCTGTGTGAGGTACACTTTTTTCATTCTGTGTAACACTTGTGTACTTGCATGCATCACAAATGGAAATAAATGCCATAATGTTTGCATTGTTGGTCATCTGTCCTATTAGCCCTAAATATACACACACACACACACACACACACACACATATATAGTTATATACATTTTCACTCTGACTCCACAAACTGCTTCATTCTAGGTCAGATTGCACAAGCAAAACTACATTCAATCAATAAGAAGCAAAGCTGGGATGGAAATATTTTAAATGTGCTCCTCAAAATGCTATTCTGCTCAAAATGCATTGATAGGGATGGGCACATGAAGCATGATGAGTCTGAGGCCTGCTGGAAGACCCAGGGCCTAGCAGTGAGCACTATACCTGACTCTGGAGCTCCTGGGCCTGCTGAGTCTGGCTTTGAAGCTGCTTTTGGTATTGCTGCATGTGACTCTGTTCCTCCGGAGATACAGACGGCTCTCCTGCAGTTCAGGCAGCGACTGAGAGATCCTTGCTCCTGGATGTCCAGCTATTGAACCACAAAAGAAGGCAGGGCAGCGAGAGGAGGAGAAAAATCAATCCAGCACACATAGCCTATCCTCTCTGCGCAGCCACCCTGCTCACTCTGTAGCTAAGCCTAAGATGCACCATGGTTCCCCGTCCTCCTGAGCAGATACACAAAAATAAAGCCGGCCAGAGTCCTGTCCCGTCAACGGCAGGCCTCAAATCTGCCTTCATCTGCTAATTCTGTTCCAGGAGGACTGCTGAAGATAAAGCTGAATTTTCTTAAAACCAAAATCAATACTTACATTTGCACAGTGAAACCACAAACAATACACGATGTGACACCGAAGATTCGGTCTTTATTTAAAAAAAGTTGATCAGTAACTCTATGTAGCTTATAACATTTAAGGAACAAATGATAAATAAATGTAGCCTGTATTTGTGTTTCGGGTAGATTTTCATAGTTCTTGTTAAAAAAAAGTACGTACAAAGAAATCACTTAAGAAATGTACTTTAAAACATAAGTGACACATTTGCTGTTCCAAGACAAAACTACACTAAGAATGTTAAACGTTAATGTTTAATATAAAAACACTGAAGCAGTGCAACTATAGAAAACACAGCGATGCAGCTATCATCTTGCAAACAGTGAGATAAACTGTTCTTACACAACTGGCAACAAACAGTAAGTGCGGCAACAATAATAAACAGGGAACTAATTAATACTACCTCGCTGTGCTAAATCACAAGAGGGGAAGGGATGGAGGGAGAGAGAGAGAGAGAGAGAGAGCCGAAGACAGTGAGAGAGAGAGGAAGAGGAGGGAGCTTGGGAGAAAGGAAGGGAGGACAGTAAGAGGAAGACAAACAGACCTGGCTCCTGGTTCACTTGGACGGAGGCTTTAATCCAGTGTGCCTGATGCTGCTGCGGTGTCGTTGTTACAGAAGGAATTATAACCAGACAAGATGGAGGAAACCAGGACAAACCATTATTCAACCCTCTGCATACGGGCTGGCAAATCCTCCATGAAATCAACAAAAAGCAAGAGTAAAAAAAGCAGTTATTTCCATTCCTGCCCTGTTCAAAGCACTGTTTCATCTCCGCGTCCATTTTTCGCTTCTCGGAATAAGTCAAACAAAAGAGGCTGGCGGTTATTCCTGAATTAAAAGTACAGATTATGCAGAAATCCATTTCACGGAATCGCTTAAAACGTGTCTCCTCCGTTAGCACTCTCTTTCTGTATGCGATCCACACCGATAACCCTGGTCTTGCTTTCTTTTCCTCACAATCGCTCCCTCTCTCTCTATTCTCCCCTCCTAAACTGATCAATACTTCATTTAAATCATGACATTAGCACACCACTACTGGAAGAAGAGGGCGAAAACATATACAAATGAGCTTCTTATGTTACGCAGCAACTGATGTTCGATATCCAAGGATTGTAAGATTTTCTTCAAAATATAATGTGAAAAACAAAGACAGAAATATATGCAACTGTGCGGGGGCTGCACTGCTGTTTTGATTTGAGCTCCTGAGCCTCACGATGATCAATACACATTTAAATCCAGGCTGAGGAGAGCTATCACAATATCTCGTCTCATCAGAAAAGGCAAACATGCTATCCCAATTATCATCTCAAATTACTAGTGTCGAGGGAACACAAGTTGGATGCTGATAGAGGCATATTTCATATTTATTCAGCAGAATTTTTACATTAGCACCTGAGCGCATAATTGCCTAATATATATGCACACTCACACTTTTATCTATTCACATAATTCACAATGAGCACAATCAATACTGCCCTCTCCATACTCTGCTCTATGCCCATAAAGTGCGTCTGCATTAGATCATATAATAAGCCGTTCAGAAAACCCGAAAAGAACGCCGGCTAATTTCCTGGCGCTCATTGAAATTGCGAGCGAGAGTAACTGGCTAATCTTCCTGTTCGTCATTAAACCCGGATATTTACCTGAGCAGCCTGAGAGTCACGGGCCTGGTGAGGGAGCAACACATCTCTTTGGAGTCTCTGGATGGTCTCATCCCGCTGAGATAACCGAGAAGAAGCCGATCAGGTCAGGTTTTCTCCATTCCGAACATGGGTGAACAGAGGCGAGGACAGGAGAAAAGAGAGAAGAGAGAGGGGCAGACCGTGAGCCCAACACTAGGCGGGAAGTGGTGGATATAGAGCTGAAGTCGATCACTCGGGGGAACATGCACTTACATATAGTCTGGCGCCAATGTCGACCAATGAGCAATTAGGCAGACAAGACTAAAGTTATTGATCGGGGGTTCAGGCTCTTTTCTCAGGGCTAACTAGCCTGCCTGAGGTTGTGTGATGGCTGCTACAGCTGTGGACTGCAATACAAGGAAAGGCAGTACAAGAGGAAGTGGGAGGAAGGGCAGGGCAGGTCTTTCTCTCCTCAGGCCTTGAGCTCTTGAGTTGGTCACTGGACATTATCATTTAGGCTGCTATTGATTGCCACAGGCTTAATAAGCCTTCATATCAAGCACTTAGGGGAATGCAAACATTCACTAAAATACATTTTTGGAAAGCAAACAGTCTTGGTAAAAGCTTCAATGACAGTCAACGTGAGCTTTTTGTTTCCAATTTACAAGATAATGACGGAGAAACATGTCACAAAACAACTTTTTTTAAATGAATTTATGTAATACCTAAGGTGACAAGAAATCTTTGATTTACAATTTAAGCAGTGAAGGTCATGACAAGCGGCCTTCTATAGATTTAGCTTTCAATTGTAAATAGATATTGTAATGCTGCAATTTGGACACTTTAGCGTGACGCCGCAAACAAACAATGCTTTTGCAGGACTACAAATACGCTTTAGAGTTTAGAGAAGGCCAGTTCTTTCAGTTTTGATCAATGCCAACCCTTTCCCCTTGCTTCCAACATTTAAGCTAAGCTAAGCTAAACATACAAGGCCAGCTCTGTGCTTAACGCAAAAGATTACCACAGCTAGGTTAGCTAGCTAATAACGACACAAAATCTGTAGTATAGCTCATAAATGACTGACCCTCTATTTCAAGTGTTCATTTAGCTTATAAGTCTGGTTTTATTGAGTTAATTGATACAATAAAAAGAGGGTGAGATGTCATGATTGCTCTGAGTGAAGAAGTCGTGGAGCCTGAGGATCGGGAATTGTACAAGAGAGGAAATGTAACCGGCACGAGTCTGTGTAATAGAAGATGTGTCAATTTCATCATAAATATATTTATAGCAATCTTATGGTTAGTTGTTTTTTTCTTTCTAGCCAAACAGCTATCGTTGGGCAAACCTAGCAGCTAGGTGGTTCACGCTATATCGCAGCCCCCCGATCACTGCTGCGCTGACTCCAAATGACATCAAAATCTTAAGATGACGCGACCGTACCCGGAATATTTTGACTTCACTTTTGTACAGGGGGAGGAAGTGGAGACACGTCGTTCATCTATATGTACAGTCTATGGTTATTATGAAGACCCACTCTGCATAGGTTTTAAGCGCTTGAATTGGCTCGCGCGAGATCCTATGCCCTGACCAATGGGCTATCCTGACCCTAACCACTCGTGGTCAATGCCGACACTCAACCAGCTCCACAGAGCGAGTCTTACAGGCAAGAAAAGCAGTGAGTTGTATAAATAAGTGGCTGTTCTATCCTCCATATAAAGCATTTGAAGCACTACATGCAAGTCAACCATAATCATGCTGATTTGGGTGTTTCCCTGCTCTGGTAAATGTGTCTTCTTTAGCTTATGTAATTCCAGCATACTAGACAAGACACACTGCAGCAGCAAACGGTCGATACCACGTTTCTTTTTTTAAAATAACTTTGAGATACAATATGTACCGTAGTGTGAGAATGCACTTAATGTGAATATCAGTCAGCAAAATCCATCAAAACAGAATCTTTAGAATGAACACCATCAAGAGTTTCACTGCAAAAAGACATTTCTGACAAATTGTGCAAAAACAGGAGATCAACAATAGCACCTGTTATTTTCACAGCATTCTGCATGTGTCCTGCAGGGCAAATGCCTTCCATGAACCATCTAAGGAACATAACTTAACATCATTTAACCTTTAAGGGAGGTTTGACAGTGCAGAGTGAAAAATAGATGCAATAATTCCTTCCTGGTTTCCTTCTTGAAACCAGAGACAAAGGATTTATATAACAGGACTTGTCTGACAACGGTTGGCCTTTTCTTTTAGGTGTTTGATATTCATGTGTTGTTGCAAAAATGTCTCCATTCTTTTGTCTAGCTTTTGTACATTAATACACATTTTAATTCATCACTGCATTTTAAGAAAGACCCTTCTAGGAGGTCAAATAAAAAGAGTTGCTATTACAAAACATCTGTAGACCGTGGTCACATTAAACGTCCATTGTCATTTTAGCAGATCAAATGAAAGTGTTCATTATGAGGAGGATGCAGAGAATGTTCTGTCCATATATGAGAAAAGTAATGAACATGTATTATACTGTATGCAGAGGTAGTGTTCTCCCCTTTTGATTTGACTTGTGCCTTTGTATGCAGTCCTTTCTTGTGTTTTGAAAATCAATTCTGATATTTCAAAGGAGAGAGGCATGATAATGAAAGGGCACATAAAAAAAACCTCTCTCTGAGGCGATTGCTCATTCCTCACAGCTTCCATTGCCTCTGCATCAGAAGGACACCTTTAATATTTGGACTTTCCACGTCACTCTAGACTAAATCCCTAGCAACCACCATAGCAACATACTCTGAGTTCAACGTGAAATGCATGGCAAGTTCCCTGCTGCCACCAGCTAGAGAACAAAAAGAGAAGAGGGGGAAAAAAACAGAATAAGAAAGAGACAAATATGCTTGAAAGACCAACATTAAATGGAGCTGAGAAGACATAACGGCACACCAGAGAAATGCTCATATCAATAATCATATCAATAATCGCACATGCTTGTGTGTGTGACATATGCCAAACGAATCACTGTACAAACTATAAAACACACAACTTATGTGTAATACAGACAAAGGACCTTAGACCAGTGGGTACCCTGTTCACATATGGCAGAGATACATAAGTATTACAGATGTTCCTGCTGTAAATGAGAGAAGCATCTCACCTGGGCAAATACATGAAAACATATGTATCGTATGAATAAATAGGAGCAAACATATAGGAAATTAGGTTGTTCATAGATTAATAATTAAAAATAAATCTTGATATGGATGAAAAATAACTGTATTGCATACCTTATAGTAAACACACTCAATACCTATCCAACAAATATGCATTTATTTAATGCACTTATATTCTTGTAATTGCCATATAGAAACATCACAGTATCATGGTATCATTATGGAATAAGACATAACATGGATCATCAAAACTAAGCCTCAACTCTGCAATTCTGCCCAGCCATCTTTCTACATTTCTGTGACATGTTAGAAGCCGGAGCAGTGCTTTCTCTGCCACTATTCTCCTTTACACCAGTAGTATCTGTCTCTGGCCCCGATATCAACTTCACAATATTTCACAGAAATCCTTTGTAGCTGCTTAGTATTCCCTTTAAAGGTGGCAATGTGTAAGATACTGCCAGCATTTAGTTTAAAACATTCACAAAATGAACTAACATTATCAACAGAACGTGAAGAGGTTACAGAGTTGACGTTAAGTCAAAGACGTGTGTGTGTGTGTGTGTGTGTTGTGTTACAGAGAAATGAGCATGTTAAGCAGAAGTGTTGCTAGGCAGCTAGCCCCGGCCTGTCCTGCCTTGTAATACCACTTGTACCTAGAGAGGCGACAGTGAGTCACTGTAGTAGAGCTGAATAATATTGTGATATTTGATTTTCTCCATATGGCCCGGCCCTACATTGCAGTTTCCAGTCTGCCCTCAGTCCAACATGAGAGGGCGAAGAAGCACAGCTCCCCCGAGGTTAAAGGTACAGGGTCCCTGTACGTGTTGATAGTTTGTTTATTGGATTAAATCCAAAGTGGCAGAAATGAGTAAACTACCTGTGTTTTAGTTTCTTCCTCTCCGTCGCTGGGAGGCTGATTCGCCGGGACGAGAGCGGTGGTGGCTTTGTGCAACAAACCTACAGCTAGCTCAAATGTAGCCAGGACAAACCCTAGTACTGGGTCTGATCGCAGAGCTGAAGGTGAAGGTGAAGGTGAAGGTGTGGGTTCATGTTCTCTATTCAGCCACTTTGGATTTAATCTAATATGCAAACTATCAAAATGCACACGGACCGTAAAGCCCACAGTTAGTGGCACACACATACAGATGGTTCACGCAAACTATAGGCAGACTATTTTTTGAGCGGCTCTCAAAGTTTCAGCAGTTTGGATGAATTATGTGTATTATTGCCCTGCTGTTAGCTAGTAGTTTTCTTTCATAACTGATAACTGTAAATGCAGATTATATGGACCCAGGAGTGGAGGTGAAATGCTGCCCCCTATTTCTTTGGAGCATGAGGCTATATCTTACACATGACCCCTTAAAGATTGTCGGGGACAGTCGTCTGATAACCCTACAATAGATTTCAAGCTGCACCGTTGTTTGATTGTGTTTTTGTGTGTTATATTCCTTTTAAAAGAAGGTATCTCTTTATAACACAGAGAAAAGATAAACCCAGCCCCGTCCGTGAGTATTTATTGCCAGTCAGGGCAAAAACACACTCACTAAGGTGCTCTGAGTAGCTATTAAACAAGTGTGGAGGTGACCTCTGGTTTTAAGCGGCTGTATCTCTGACAGCAAACGCTGCATAGGCCATCGCAAATGGATTTCCTAAAGTTTCAATCGGGAAAATAAAAACCGTGTGAAAGAAAGCTGTCTATGGATCATACAGTGGGCTGCTTGA
Source organism: Cottoperca gobio (assembly GCF_900634415.1). Classification (NCBI taxonomy): domain Eukaryota; kingdom Metazoa; phylum Chordata; class Actinopteri; order Perciformes; family Bovichtidae; genus Cottoperca; species Cottoperca gobio. Next base: position 19,986,389 of record NC_041357.1, read on the forward strand.
GTGCTTCACAATTCCTTGTCTTTCTCTACGGAGGACCTGACCCATTGTAACCATGGGTCAAAAGCAAGCCTTCGCAAAAAGAATTAGGAAACACAGAGGCTGGAGGGACTTATTGTGTATATGGAAGTGTGGTTGTGTGTGTGAGTATCCACATGATATCCATAAGGTCAACTAAATAAAACACCTTTGTCTTAATGAGTCACATGACATCTTCGACAACACAACACTTTCTACCAGGAATGCTCGTACATTTAACAAACAACGTTTGGTAACCATGCAAATAATGCATCGCCATAGAGATGACAGTGTAACCACCTCCACTCCAATGCAGTAATGCTATAAATATTCCAGTGCTATAAGCAGCACTAGAACTGCAGTATACATATACAAAACATGAAGTGTACATGTCCTCAAGCTAATTCCAAATATATTTCATATATTGTAAAATAGTGCACTTTATGATTCAAGGTGTATCGTTCCAACACGTGAATAATCATTGTTGCCCTCAGCTCAACAACACAAGTAGCAGTGTATAGTAGCAGCTGCAGTCTGAAGATGGCTAGCTGTTAAATTAATTGTGTCACTGTACACACAAAGCAACCACAGTATTATGGGTTAAAGGGATGAAAAAGCATCTTTACCCGACCCTTTTAGCCTTTGAAGCGGCGGGGGCTTTGTGCAGCAAAAGCAGAGGAAAGCTCAAAAGCAGGGCCTGAATCAGCTAGATTGCATCCTTTCCTAAATGCAATTAATGAACCTCACAAAGGAGGATTATGCTGACAGGATTATTTTTCAACAACAATGCAGCACCCGCAGCCAATTACAGACACACACACACACACACACATGCTATTCATGGGAACGCTAAACCTCTTCAACACAAGCACACAACATCTTTCGAAAAAACACTATTAGCACTAGCATAGTCCACTGACCACTGCAATCTCAATTTCACTACGACAGTGACTTTTAGAGTTTTCTGTTGATCTACTTCAATATATTTTGCGACTTTACGATACCCTAATTCATCTCTAGTGTCTTTGACTTTGTCTGTGACTCTCCGGTCTCACCTAAAATCATCTGTCATGCACATATAGCGCAGCACCAGTAACTCAATCAGTTCCTGTGAACTTTGCAGAAGAACAGAAATGTTTACCTTGCGCCAACATTTGATCTCAAGCCCCTGACAAGGATCTCAAACTGTCTGCAGGCAAATGAGAGCTGTCTGGTATTTCTCTGGGCAATGCTAAATCAAATTAGTGAAAGCAATGTTAATTTCAAGCAGCATTTCATTAAAAAAAAAGTAAAAGATAATCAGAAACAAAGACTCCATGTCCTTCTGACTAATCTAATAATGCTTCGTTTGTTTGCTTTAATCACATTTAACGATTAAGAAGCAGGGACGGGGCTAAGTCATGTAGACAGAGGGATCTCATAATCTGCCTGTCATGGCCACCATCTGATTTCCTGCCATTAGTCACAGTATGGACGGAGGGATGTGCGGGTGGTGTGTCAACCCTCAGATGACGTCTTTTGAGAGGTGCACTAGCCCCAGGATGGGGATGCTCATCTTCAGAAAAGAGGGGAAGAGGGGGATTCAGGTATCGCCTTACCTTAAAGAGCTGCTGTACTGAACGGGGGCCACTGGCAGACACGGCTATTAGCTACGGATTCTGGGGCCTGGACACTAAAAGAATAATCTTCTTAGCCAGAGATCAGGGGACATCTGTGTAATGTTAAGTTCTGTCATGTCAGTTTTCCATCTTTGTACAACGATTGACCAACAAAATAAAAAACATCCTTTACAATATTCAGTAATGCTACACAGTAGAAAAAGCCTGCCGTAAATATTATCATTATTAAACATTTTAGTTGACACTGTAAGAGAGGTGTTAAATGAAGGACAGTGTCTATGGTGGAGTTGTACAGGAAAACATATTGCGAGGTAATTTAAATATGTTTTGTACTAAAGAAAACACTACATATAAGACTGTAGCTTGTTTTTAAATGATTGAGTAAAGATTTAACATTCAGAATTATATAATTTTGACTGTTGCTGATAATATTTAAGGATGTAATGCAACCTAAAGTTTGGTTGTTTTCTTTATTAAAGTATCCGTATTTTGCTGCATAACACAAATTTACAGTGACTATTTATTTTTGCAGCTGGAACTGTAAAGGTGAGCGTTTGCTGAATAAGGAATAGGGAATGAAAACACTTATGTTGAATTTTAAAAAACCTCATCAGATCCTCCTCCCTCAGAAAACATTAAAATAACTCATTCCTCATCAGTGGGTGAGATCACTTGAATGGAATCAATCAATTGTGTTCCGCTTGGCTTTGCTCTTCTTTGCTCTACGTTTCCAAATCCAATCTCTTCCATGTCATCTCAGAACACATTTATAAGGGCCCAGCCTCTTGATTATCTCCCTCCCTCGCCTCAACTCCCCCGCTGCTGCATGCGCCAATGTATTAAATTAAATGAGGTGTCTGTCCAGGTCACCCTCGCGCCAGCCTCCCACACCCACCGCTCTCCCTGCTGGTAATCAAGGGAGAGGACCCCTCCCTGCTGCTTTCGTGCCAGCCAGGCTGCATAAATTAGCATTAATGAGGGCTGGAAAGACCTGCAGTAAAGGAGGGAGGGAAGGACTGAAAGGAATAAAAACAGAGAATGGGGGAGAGAGAACTGCAGTTACAGATTCAAACCAAACACCCACAAAGGGTTACATTTCTCTGTCGGCTTACCGTCTTCCTCTTTATACCCATATTTCCCTTCAGTAGCCTAGCCTCTGTCTTTCCACTGGCTATCTCCCACTGACAGACTCAACAAAGCTCAGAGGAGTAAAACAGTGGTGGCTTGGGTTTTGGCAATACATGAATCATAGATGAGATTGTGTGAACACTGTTAACATAATCCCATGGCTCAAGCTCAAAAATACTGCAGGGCGCTAACGTCTTTGTTGTTCATCAAATATTGATGCAAACATAATTATTTAAGCATAAGTGTGCAGATGGTGGGAATATGTAGATACATGTCAGTGGCAGGGGCATTTTTAGTATTTGCCGCATGCAAGCAAATTTGATTCTGGTGGATCTTATTAGACTTAATTACCTTGGGGATACATGCAATTATCTTGTCACAATACAGAGTTGAACATGTCATGTGTTTTATATTGACAGCATTTGAGTGTATTCAGTGATTATTTATGAAAAACTGTCAAAGCAGCATGCAGATTGCGTTTGCTCCTCTCTCACTTGCTCCCTTGTAATCATTGGTGATAGCTATGACAATTACAGTAAAAATCATCTCATCAATTCATTCTGCTGCTCCCTAACTTTAATTGCTTAATGCATCCTTTACTGCTGCACCGCTCCCCTCCTCTTAGTTTCCCCCTCCATCTCATCACTCTTCCCTACCCCCTCCTCCCTTTCTCATCTCCTCCACTGCCACCTAATTTACAACCAAGTTCGTCCTGGTAATTAAAGTTGAACTATATGTAGGCCTCAAGTCTGAGGGCGGCAAAGAAGAACAATCAGCCAATAACTCCCTAGCGGAGTGTTTCGCACAGGAGCTAGCTATAACGAGATATCCCGTTAGCGCCTGTGTGAGACTGGAGTCCCAAACACTATATCATCGCCACGGGTGTGGCGTTCCTGATGTGGTCGTGTTGTAGATATTCGGCCAACAGTGTGAAAGTTTAACGGATGCATCTGCCACATCCGAGTTGCAAACAAATACCTTTGTCTTTCCAGAGAACATGTAGAAATATAGCTAACACAAAATGAGTTGACCAAAAGCATATGAGAAATACCACCAAGTAGGATAATATTACTTTTGAATGAACTGCAACATAAGACACTATATCTACTATTATGGACATCCTAAGCAGGGTTGGGATATGCACTGTAATGTGATGTGAAGTAACTTGCATAACACTGTTCCTGAGGAAATCTAGATGAGTATGACTGAGGTCAATGGATCAAGGTCATTGTTCATTGAGGACTGATCCCTTTCTACTCCTTAGGTTAATGTAAACAATTGGTGTTCGGTTACAGAAGATGTCAACTACATTCCACTGTGCTCTATCAAATCAATGGAACTGTTTCCTAATGCCCAGTGTTAAAAAAGAGCCACAACACTAACAACACTGACAGCGAGCACTAGCAAGCAGAGCTGCTTTTCGTTAAAAAAGTAATAAAGAACGAGAGAAGAATTTAAATATGAGGCAGAACAAGTTTTGCTGAATTGTGAAGCAGAAACTTGAATGTAATGTATATCAAGGTCAAAGTTCCTGTCTGCCAATATGGAGACATTACTTTTAGAGTTATAATCCTTAACATTTCAGTGCTGGCTGTGCTGGTTGATTTGGCGACAGCTGTGGTTACTGGTGGCAACAGCAAGTGCGGTTATATACTACAGGTCCGATCTCTGACAACGCTTAAATGACCGATATGTTGCGTCTCCTGCGACTGCTTCACAATAAAATGCCGCCCCAGCTGAAAGATTTATATGTGAACTAGCAATAATGTTTGGTTTTGGTCTGCGTTAACTTCATACACCTCTTGTACAGATAGAGTGAAAGTAAACAGTTAGGCTGATATCAATGCAATACAATTACAAACAGTAACGCTGGATTATATGCACGCAATGTTTTCTGGGAATCCATATGACATTTTAAACCTGTGCAGGAACGGCAGACAACTAACTATGATGTGAATGAAGTATGATGAAGTACAGTAATGTATTCATATACGCTACATGCTGTAGGTCTTTTTCTGATTTGATGCTGTCCTGTTTTAATACTGCTAAAATGTTCCATATAGGTAGCCATATTACATAGTAGGATTCTTGATTAGTCCAGTCTAGTACAATGCTAAGTAAATATAAAATGTTCCTTCTAGTATGCTTGCTATAGTTGATTCTGTATATGAGCAAGTTATTCTGTGAGTTTATGTTCTTACAGTATGTAGAACAATGAGCGCTGCTGTGAAAGAAAATTGGCCACACTGGTCCAGATCAGCCAATCCTAAAACTCATAAGTCCCATAAAACATTCTGACAGTGTACAGCACACCCACAAAAGGACCAAGAGGTCAAATGATCCCATGTGCAGTTTTCTGGACATGCCTACATTTGTGTCACAATTCTGAAATTGACTGTCAAATAATGTACGTCATCTATGGAAGAGTCATGAATGGTGCATTTCAAACACCAAACACGGGAGTAGATATAGAATAAGGATGAATATCTAGACTGAAATTGAAGAAAACATGCATACAATTAGCAGAACCAGGTACTGTACACACCTACGTGCGATACACACGTCTGCAGTCGGCCATTACTCAGATATACACCTCTCTTGGCAGCTTCAGGAGAGGTTTCTCTGAGGGCTCCAGAAGAGATTGTTATTAAGCAACAGCTCAGCCTGTGCTTGAGCAACAGAGCACAATAAAAATTCCTTTTCTTTAATTAACTTTTATGGCCGGCCAAGAGCACACACTGACAGCTGAGTTGTGCAGTACTACCGATTATTTCTTGCCCTCCACATCTGTGCATGTAGTATAGGTGGTGTGTGTGTGTGTGTGTGTGTGTGTGTGTGTGTGTGTGTGTGTGTGTGTGTGTGTGTGTGTGCCTGCATTGAGACACTGCACCACGAAACATGGCCTTTTCCCTTCAATGCCCCTGAGGTAAAAAATAACAGTAATAGACGAACATATCATACAACAATAATCTATATAACTATAAGCAAATATAAAGTATATGGATGTGTACTGTCACTTTTCACTTATGCATGCAGAAGTGAGCAAATAACATCATAATAAATGTTATCAGACAATGTTTCTTTCCAAGTGCTTTACACACATACGCTTGCACACACACACACACACACACACACACACACACACACACACACACACACACACAGTTTGCAGGGATGACACAAATTGGATCATCTAAAAATAGAAATGCATTTCAAAGTTTAGCAGCAGCTAGAAAAGTCCTAGCTCTACAGGGATTTTAATTAGTGTTGCTCAGTCAATAGTATAGCAACCTACTTCTTTCTTACTAATAAACAAAGCCAAACTTCTTTAATCATGAACTAAAACACATAGTCGGTGCTGATAGGAACTACTACTCTTTCTCTGCTTAGTTTCATCTCCTGCATCTTGTCTTTCCTGGCATGATAAAAGAAACGTTGTAGGGAAGCGGAAATTAAATCTGTGACAGATTTTAAGACCTGAAAGAAAGAAATACTGCCCAATCCTTGAAGAAGGTAGAGCTTACACCAAAATGTATAGTAGTTCTCTTTCCAGTCAGGGAATTCAAAAGGACGTCCCTGTTGCGAGTCACTTCACAATAGAGCTATTCTGATTATTACACTTTATTAATATTGTTCTTCCAAAATATAAATGTATATGCGTTTCAGACGCCTATGATTCTTTGATTTACAGCATTGCATACATTGGGAAGTGACGTAAAGCTACAATGTATAATCATTTTAATAAAATAAATAAATTGGAGTGAGTTTGAATGTTGAAATATGTGCGCAAACCAGATACTAGATGAACCAGCTGCCAGCACTAATCATACTGTACGCCCTGATGGCTGAGTAGGTTCAGGAATATACGATGAGATTGTGATGTCCTACAATTTGCTAAAAGCCCCTTGTCTCCATCACTGTACACTGTCAACTGTCTAATAATTAAATATTTTAAAATCAAATCAATATTAAATATAAATAAATATTAGCTGGAGTTAAATATTAAATATGCTTAAATATATATAAAGCTGGAGTTAAATATTAAATATACTTAAATATATATATAAAGCCTGAATTTAGAAATTAGACGCATTTCCATCAACTGGTTTGGAGTGAATAAACTCAGCTACACAAAGCGTAGTTTCGTTAGAAGTTGGCAGTATAATGGCATAATGGCATTTAATAAACAAGTAACAAAAGTAGAGGTTGAACTGGAAACAAAACAAGTCTTCCCCATCTACAAGAGACAAATGGAGAGAGCTCTACAGGAGTTTTAATTGTTCTTTCATGTCCGTGTATCCCAATGTTTCAGTATTGGCCATGTGTCATGCTGTCTGGAGACAAAGACAAGCATTTGTGCGTTATGGGAATATCCAGGAAGACGCCGACAGCGGAAACAGTTGATCATGTGAGTTAAATGCTCACTACGTTAGAATTATTCAACAAAAGCATTTCCATAATACATTTAGAGCATCGACTCTATTTCGACAAAGCCAGAAAATGTTTCAATACAGCTTCAAAATGCACATAACAATACGTGAATGAAAACTCAGCTACTATCATCGTTTTTCTGTTATCACTCATCTTTCTCTAAACTGATCTTTATTGCTACACTTCCATAACAGGAGCTAGCCTGCAGTGAAATCTCCCACTTCTGACACTTCTCAGCAACCTTGAAGCTACAGACACAAAACACCAGAACCTACACGTTTGTAGAATTCCATCTAACACACAACACGAATAATGAGAAAACTATTTAACAGGGGTTGATGATTATAAGCATTCTGGGAGGCCATTAAAAGTGCCCTTGTAATGCGGACTTCAGAAGTTCTGTGGTGGTGGGAGGAAGAGGGGGGGCGAGGCCTTGAATGATGGCCAAGGATGAGCGATTAGAGCTGTGAGCTACTATAATATTCTCCATGGCCGGACATGCTGCAGGAGCCAACCACAGCACTGTAAACATTTCACTGCATGCCAACATGCTTTACTGCCTTTAAAAAGGGAAGGAGATGTGCATTAAATACTAAAGCAAACTGCTGCCAAGGCTCATTACCACAGCCCTGTCCTAACACTTCACCACATTCATAGACCCATCAACAAACACACACAGGTGTACCTTATCATCCCATGTAATGATTTACACACACTCTCCCAGTGTATAGTGTGCAAACCTGCACATTCACAAATGCAGGAAAACACAGTACATTCTAGCCCTTTAAAAATGCATCACATGTCACTTGCATTACGAATATCAAGCCCTCTGAAAACTATTCCTTTAGCTCTGTCCATGTAGCTGTATGTCATCGCTGTTGTGCCTTCCATGTCTATCTGCTGCCTGAGCATTAGGTACATTCTTTGATTGATAAATAACAGCGCCTTTATTTTGTTACGTAAAAGCCAGGTTGTGCAAAAACATTACACACACCAGCAGACAGCAAATAAAAAAGAATATATATATATATATATATATATATATATATATATATATATATATATATATATATATATATATATATATTCTGTATATATACACAATGTAAATTCTCAAATGGCTTTCTAGAACTTTTATTTACCTAGAAAGATCTGTGCCTTTTTTAGAGACAGGCCTTTATTACTATTCCACGAGCACACTTTCAAATGTTAGGAGAACAACAATATTTGTTTTGGCTCTGAACTCGGATTTGAAACGACTGTGAGGTTAAAGTGCTGACTCAGCTTTAACTTGAGGGTGTTTATGAGAGTTTATGGTTACTGTGAATCTATTATACATATGTGCCCCAGGTTTAGTGGAAAAGTAGGAAAGTTAACCTAAACTTAAATAAAGCCATAATATTTAATATTCTGTTGCAAATCTTTTGCAGGCAATGTCTAGCTGAAGTTTAAGACACACGGACAAGCAGATGTTTCATATTTCCCTTGGATGTTCTACCAACCCTGTACTACAGCCATGAACTATTTACCTACAAGACATCGGTTAATAAATACGATTTCTCTAAATCAGAATTTATTTTTAATATTTATTGTTTGTTGATGGGAATGTTTTTTATGTTGGGAAACATGTAAAGATTAGAAACAAGAGGTAGAGCGGTCGTCCGCCAATCGGAAGGTTGGTGGTTTAATCCCCAGCCCCTGCGTTCAACATGTCAAAGTGTCCTTTAGCAAGATACTGACTCCTAAACTGCTTCTGATGGTATAGCCAACAGAGTGTGTGAGAGCTACATAAATGCGGTCCATTTACAATTTACCAGAGTTTAACATAAAAACAAGAACTCAACCAGTAAAGGAACAAGCTTGAGAATGACCTCCAGTCATTAAGTCTGTACGACATGTGTCCTGTGAAGGCTATGCAACACTCAGATTCAAGTTTGTATTGACCACCATAACAATTACTACTGTCTAACAATACAATTATTTATTAGCGTGAATGTAAACCTCCTTTGAAATATTTCATATTAGAAAACAAAAACAAATTCTACCTACCAGCCTGCAGTAATCCATAAAACATTGGAGGGCTCCTTTGAGAGATACAGCATGTTTCACATATATGTGTAAGTACAAGTATGTAAGCATGCATTAAAAACAAAAGTACAATGTATGGCCTCGAGGTGCATTCACTTTCCTCATCATGTTAATAGTATAATGTATAATGCACAGATTTCCAATTTGAGGAATGCCATGTACGGAGAAAGCAACATGTAAATGAAAACTTTACGATTACTGATGCACAGTTGAATATGTGATGCATTTGGATGTTGCATGTTGCATTCAAATTCAACACACACCCAGAGACAAATAGTGACCAGAGAACTTGGTTTTGCTGGTCAAATAAATAATGGGCCCTAGACTAAATCGAAGCTGCCATAATGACAGGTGTGTGCAGGCTCTTTTAGACCCATTTCAGATGTTCAAAGGATGATGATCGAACCCAAAAATGGTTACCAACAAGAGCGTACGGCTAAACAGCCATGAATAGTCAAGACCATTAACTGAGCAGCATGATACCCATAACATGTAATCTAAATCTGATAGCTTTGCGAGAATACATTACGTGTAATATTAAGTGGGCACCTTCCTTCAGAACTGTTTCAAGACACTTCTGGAACGTTCTATCAGCACAAAATGCCCCTTCACAGAAGCTGTGAACACTTATATCCATCCATCTAGAGCCTTAACTTCAGCTGAACAGCATATTTTAGGACTGTCTGCTGAAAATCAAAATCAGAGAAATCAGAAGAGGTCAGTCAGTGCTAGCCATAGAGCAACTGTTTTGCTGGCTACATGTAATCACTAGTACCATTAACATACCTCTAAAATCAGTGTTTCTTATTACAAGACTTATGGAACCATCATTGAGTCTAGCCGCAAAATTATTACAAAGATTTCAATTGAGCGGATACAGTTAGTATGCACCATCAAGTTTACATAGAGGGATCAGCAGTCTGTGTTGGTGCTAAGCACGGGACACAGTTGCTGTTTACAGCGATAAGGAACTGAGACAATGAAACAATGGTGTGTATATTGGCATTGCTTACTTGCTAACCTACTATCCCTGAATTACTTTGGATCAAGGGACTTCAGGATGAAAAACTACAGCCTAAAAGGCATCGGGTTGGCACTGCTCCTGAACCCTGTGGATGTTATGAGAGGTGAATGGAGACAGAAAGAAGGAAAAGAGAGCAAGAGCAACGACTGCAGGTAAATAAAGAGGAGGGAGAGGAGTGGAATGAAAGCGAGAGGGAGGGAAAAGGGGTGAGGGATGGAGAAGAGAAATTAGGTTGTTATGTATATTGCTGGCAATTCACACATGCACATTCCATCTGAGATCCCATCAGCTGTCAAATTGGGAAAGCGATGGGGATGTGAAAGCGGCAAGAATCTCAACGAGGCCTGAACTTGGCACACCACTGAGACCTAATCAAAACACAATCACGTTCACTGCCAGAACAGACGCACACAGGCCCGCACCCATACACTCATTCTCCCCAGTCACATTCACACCCTCTATTTTTCACACAAACACTGTTAAACAAATGTACACATAATCATGCACACACTCACAGAAAAACATTAACTTGCAGTCACACATGGGCAAACACATTCTGTCCCGTGCAATCACACGTCAGCCTATTTCAAACTATCCACTGCTCCAAGGCGTAGAGATGATGTATAGAAACTGCCCAGTTAAATACAGGCTCTTATCTCTCTCTATGACCCGTGACTTGAGTTTATCTCCATTATGCAGTGGTTCATTTCAAAAGCTTCACCTTTGTTGGAGGTTATTGGTATGGAAGACACAGACAGGAACTGTGGTTGCATATAGGGATCAGCCCAAATGCTTCTCCAACTGAGTTTAGCCTACCTCCCTAATGCCCCGGCCCCCTAGACGGTCTATCTGCAGCCCTAGTCAAGCCCACTCACTCAGGTGTGACAGCATCACGGCTGACCAGCTCCCAGGTCAGCATTCTCACCGCTAATCCACACAGATAGGCCAAATGCTGACCACTAGCAAATAATTGCTTGCGGTTGACTCTGCCAAAGCCACTCTAATGTGGGAACAGGTGTCTGAAAGTAAAAAAATAGTATTTATTTTCCCTTGTGATTTGTTCAGTTCTGCTAATCTAAGAGATTCTCCTGAGTAGATGTCACTGATAAGATTAGGTCTGGTATGGTTGGTGCAGTATTTGTGACAATGCTCCAGCTGCAAAACGAATATTGAATGTTTATTTTTCTATTTTATCCAGGAGCCAAATAATCTTACTGTGTGCCAAGTGAACAAATATGTCTGTTGCTTCATCGAGTAGGAAGTACTGACTTTGAAGCATTTTTGTATTTACTACCTTCCATTGAATTTGGCACCTTTTCCTGAGAGAACAAAGGAGGTGAGTTTCCAAGGCTCAGCTGTGTCAAGCGTCCTATCAAATACTCTTGACTTGAGCAGCAGGCGAGCAGACAATGGAGAAGCAGAAGATAAACTGATGACATGATAGTGATGCACAACAAACTTGACTTTATAATACAGAAGCACCATAAATAAAACAGAATACAGTATATCCCTTCAAAAAAAGTAAACAAATACACCGTCTGCCTCCTTCTCTCGACATGATTTACATTCTTGTAGTTATACTGATAAGTGGATCTGTCAGATACAGCGAAGAAAAGTCAGCCCAGTTCCAAAAACACAGACATCTTGTGGGAGGTTTGTGTAGGGTGTTTATAGTTTGGCACTATTGCAGACGACGACCAAATCTTTGCCACTAAACACAGGATGAGAGCTACTGTAAAGCATTGGTCCATTCATTAATATTGTGTACGCCAGGCACACAAAAGTTGACTGAAAGTATAGGTTTCTGCTTAAATCCGCCAACAGGTCTTCAGTATGGCATTGGGCCTCCGGGAACAGGCAGTCTGCCAAGTTAAGAGAATGAGCTCCTTCCTGGCTAGAGTCCCTCTAAAGGAAAGGATAAATGCTGGATTCACCCATAGGTTTTAGGGGGTCCTGTGGGGCCAAGGAGCAGACTGGCAACACAAGGGAATGGGAGGAAAGAAGAAAGAATACTTTGATCAGAGAAAAGAACATTGAATCTCCAGCACATACACACTTAACTGTCCTAGGATTATGGGGCGCTACAGTGGAGCTGCAGATGTGCGAGTCCACAGACAGAGGCCCAAAGCTTGGTATCAACTTAACACTGACACACCACGCCATGGCTTCAGAGATTACAGGGGGCTAGATGTGCCATTTCTGACACAAAGTGCAGCGTTGCCAACTTTAACACACCCCTCTCACTCTTCATTTCTTTTTGCTCTCATCTACTCTTGTCTCCTTTGCAGTCCCTTTCTGTCAAGTGGCACAGATGAAAAAAGAGCCGAACGTCTGTGTCTGCTTACTGGGGCAAGTGAACATTTGAAATGACAGAGGGTGACGTTGGCTTGAGTGCTGGAGAAGATGCCTCAGAGCTAAGTGAAGGACCATTAGGGAGACGGTGATAAGATGCACGCATGTAGACAGGGCTACAGAGTGTTCACCTTGAACAGTCTGGTGTCATCTGCTGAGGAGGGCTATCACACAGTGAGAGCACAGCATCAAACTCCAATCAAACTCCATCGCAGCTGACAGAAAAATCAAACTGATGCCCACACACACGTCAAAAGGTGCTGTGACCTCCACACCCCGTTATTATTCATGCGCAGTGACTAGCTTTTACTTTGATGCCTTCTCACTTCAGTTGGCATTCCTGTATTGGTCAACTAAGCAAAAAGCTTTCAAGAGCTACAGTAACGCTGATGAACCTGAAGGATTCTTGTCATGGGAGACACTTTAGGGAAAGACAAAGCATGAGAGTGGAGGCATATAGCAATGGGGTAATGTAAACATCACAGCTTCACAGCTTCACAGCTCAGGCACACAGCTGGATAGTTACCTTCCTTGTGATGGAGGACTGAGCCACTGCGACATTGATTTTTATTTAATTGAGAGAGAAAAAAGCTCTTTTCTGTCATATACTGTGTGAGTTACACTGAAATCATCAAACATAAGCTGTTTGTATGTATGCATTTACAGTATCAATGACACTAGTATTGTTGATTCTTGTATACCAAAGCCTGGACTAGTTAAAGACACATTTTTCCTTTGGGGTAGTAATATTATATATGTGTGAAACAGTCGGTCAAAAAAGTTGCTTCACTTTGCTTCTGCGCTACTGAAACAGTGCAACAGTTAAACATGTGCTGTGTGTAACTTTAATGTTAATGTACTATGTGTATGTGTTTGTCTATAGCTTCTGGAATCAACATGAATGACCAGAAATATTGCACAAGCATGCTCCCTTCTCAGAGAGCTAACCTTGGTCATGTGTAACCTTGTTAGCTGCATCAGTGCAGGAATAAGGAATCAGGCAGCAAATGGCCTTAGTATGTCCCTCATGGATTAAACACATACACACATTCTGTCTTTCTTGCATCTTGTCATCTTGTCTCTTCCCACCAGTGTTTGCAGAGTTGGAAATTTCTTAAATAATTTATGCTGTTAATAACCAGCTCAGTCTCTGTGGTATAGAGCAGTCCTGTTCAAACATAGCTATGCATTTGTGTGTGTGTGTGTGTGTGTGTGTGTGTGTGTGTGTGTGTGTGTGTGTGTGTGTGTGTGTGTGTGTGTGTTTGTGTAGTGGAAATGGGACAGTGTTTGAACAGTGAGGTGAAGGTGTATGTATGAATGTGTATATGATTGCAGTGTGAGTTATCACAGACTAGGCAGAATTGACTGATGTGATAGTTGAGGGTGGTCATAGGATGGGCTCCTGTGTCAACAAAGCGGAAACCACAGATTTCTTCCAACAGTGTAGGAGCTGAAGGTCACACACTGAACTATCCTAGAAAGCAGAAAGTGGAGGGAACATTGAAGCATATTGTCAGAGCATAGTTTGTTGCACGACAACTAGGTATTTCATGAGAACTGATACCAAGACGATGGCAAAATTCTGAAAACGTGAGGGCGCGAGAGTAACGGCGTCTCGGAGTTAGAACATGTGTTAGGGACGCAGTAAACTCACGATTTCGGCGACCAGGGGACGCACCCTAATTTTCCCTGATTAAGCTACATTATGAACAACAAATCCATGTTGAAATCGGCAAGAGGAAATCTCATTAATGTTAGCTGTTCAGCCGTTATGGTGCGTTCAAGCTCTACTTGAAGGTCGAAGGTAAATTATAACGTTATCATGATGTGTTCAAATTTAGTAGCAATTTAAAAAATATATAAATACAGTTGTTTAGAGATGTTTTCACAGCCATAACAATAAGATATTAGAGAGAAAATTACGACCTGTTTCGAATCGGTATCGAGAAACATGGAGTTTCACTGGCATTGTAACATCCATAACAACAACATAATAACTATATGTAGTAACTATAACTACATACACAAACCCAGACTAACAGTATCCACAAAAAAAGCAAAAGGCAAAATTCAAATACAGCAATCGGGTGACAAAACACAATTTAAATGTATGGTGCAATTAAAGACCTTCTTTAAAAAAAGAAAAACTCAGTCCTAATAAAGAAGTCAGTTAATGAGGGTCTCATCATTTTTCTTTGTCATTATTAATATCATCGTCATCCTGCCATATTCCGGGTTTTAATTCTCCTGTAATGTTTCTGTCTTTATTCTCTTTGTTACTTTGTTACAGTCGGCCGGTCTGTCTGCCTGTGAGCTCACCATTTTTTCAGCCTGTCTATCTGCCTCAAGATGGGAGGTGCAGTGAAGAGGCGGAGCATACTCTCAGCAAGGATGACCTTGGCAAAAGTCTGATGATTTGAGGCGAGCTGCAATATCAATAATAATGGAGAAATTAATAAGCTGGTGCATTGGCCTGAGGGTTAGACTACAGAAGGTGAAGTTGGTGGGGGAACAGTGGCAGGCTGTAATCGGCAGGTTGGGGGGGCATGGCTGGAGGATGGCAGGAAGAAGAGAAGGGAGAAAGGGTGGGGGGGTTTGGAAGAGGTGGTGGTAAGTGCACTATTTCCTTAGCAGCAGTGTGGTGCTGCAGTCCATGCTGTCACACGTCAAAGAGGGAGCAAATCAAAGGCAGCTCTTTTGATGAATATAAAACAGAGAGTCCTGCTGAGAAGCACTCTCCCTCCCTCCCTTTCTAATCACAGAGCCGCAGAGGCGGCGGGCTGCACCAATCCCCCCCAGCCCAGCACAAAATGAAAGGAGAGCAGAAACAAGGAGAAAGGGACAGAGAGCACACACGATCACAACAAAGGCTGCTTTATAATAGCAATAAACATTTGTCCTCTCAAGACATTTGCACAGAATGATGGGTGCGGTGTGGCGAGATGCGAGAGAAGCTGGAATGGTATCAATACATTTCTACCCCCCACCGAACCCTGAAAAAGGTTCATCTCCTATCTCTACAAGTATGGTACATGCATTTTATCTGCAAACAACGAGTCCATTACTTTATCATGCACTGAAGCATGTTGCTTAGCTTGCAGGATTTTGATACAATGTCTAATATTCCCCATAAGATGCTCAAAAACCACATTACCTTATGTCATAAGTCTAATTACCCCATGCTTCAGAGAAGCTGAAATGCTGACTGGGCTTCTGTTGAATTCATAACATCCCCTTCCCCAACTCTGAAAATGCTATTCAGGTAAGATTATCACAAATGACCATTAGCTTGTTCTCCTTTACAGACTGGAACAAAGGCAGACAAACTGTATACAGCTTTGTACATCATAGTACAATACATAATGTCTTCAGTATCGCTAAAAACAAACAAATAATGTGTATTAAGAGTAAAGTCCAATAACACCCCCATGACATGGAAGTTAATGTGATATAGGGCACATCTCTACCTCTCTCATGTCTCACGAATAGTCATCACTGTATTCAACCACAGCTCAGCTTGTGTAGCACTGCCTGGCCTCTCCTCCCCTGGGCAGAGCTCCTCTACTGCTCCCCAGGCAGCATTAGTATGTGACACCAAAGCCCACTCCCACCCAAGCCCTGAGCCCAGAAAGTGACACATGCATGGGTGTCGCTGCCGTTTCACCTCCTGCCTGCTGAAGTATGAGGCAATTTCCTGCGAGTGGTGCATGGTGAGAGAGAGAGAGAGAGCGGGAGGCCAGCCGCAGCCCAGCTCTGCTGCTCTCTTTGATACTGTCAGGGAAGAGTAATGGCTCTTTGCAGCAACAGCCACCACCAAACTAATGTAGTGTGACTTTGGTTCTCCTTTCCAATGCATTACCACCATAGAGAGTAAGAAGGGGATGGCAAGAAGACAGCCAAACTGTGACAATTGTGGGAGGAAGCATAGGTCTACACAGGGACAGACAAAATCCTTCACAGATAGGATTCAATTTCATTAACTCCTAAATAAACAAAGACATGACAGGGATGTTTCTGTAAACGGAACGCATTTGTGCAGTTGCCCAATTCCTACCAACCAGACAGGATGCTACTCAGACTGTAGGCCTTCTAGGAAGCCTGCACAAGCAAAAGCCAGCACTGTTAGTGAGGACAGCTCTAACTAATCTTTACAATGATTTCAAGGTCACAGTGCTTTAGTACACAGAGAGAGCAGCTTATCACTGGAAGGACCTCATCTAATTGGGGAATCTACTATCTCAGCAGCTAGTACAGCCTTGTTCATTGTGCCTGACCTTGCAAATTTAATAAGCAGAGAATGAGTTGTCTCATCATTTTTTGCACAATCTCCATATTAAAACAAAAAAGGCAAAGAAAGATGCTCTATTGTCTGACCCACAGACTTCTCTGATTGAACTCTTGCCCTTCTTTTAGTTACATGTGTTATTGCAATCAAAGCCTTGGAGAAATTATACTGTAATTATGCAGAATTAGAAGCTGATTCAAATTGCACAATATTATAATTCATTAGAGCTAATTGAATGTCATGGTCTTTAGGCTGCCTGCCAGTTGTGTGGAGATGTTAGGAGATAGTGGGTCCTCTGTGAAGCCTTCAGGCTGGGGGTTGTTATCGACGGACAGACTGCTATTCTGCTTGGCCTTGGCTCTCACATTAAGTCTAACATGTGCCATCATTAGAAAACCATTTAACAGGCAGCATTTCAAAAAGCCCCAGTGCTGAGCCAGAGCAATTACATCTCTGGCCAGTAATAACATAACTGTGCGACTTATGAATCTGTATCAGCTTTATTGGCCAAGTATGTGTACCCATACAGGGAATTTCACCCCAGTTTTATGCATGAAAGTATGGAAGTATTGATCATGTTAACAATTTAAGAAATTTGTGCACAACACTACTTGTTCGTTAAATCACTGAGGTGCTTAAGTTAATGTACAGGTGCAAGTTATTTATGAGTATATCATTCTTTTGGAAGTGGTTTTCAGTCAGCACACAGTAGTAAACATCCTAAAGCAACAATAAACATGTGAGCATACATTACCCAAAGCTCAGGAAATACTGCTATAGAAATAAAATAAATAAAACAAAGATTTTAAGATACGTTATAATTTCCTATTTTATGAAAAGAACACAGAACATTAACAAAGCGGCACTTTAGCTGCCTTGAAGGATGTCCTTCAAAAATCACCAAGGCAGTATGGATTAAGAATGTTTTCCACAAGCAGAATGAATGCACACACGGATGTCAAGCATCTCTTAATGCCAGCCGTCTATGGTGCTGAAGTAGACAATGAATACATTTCAAAAGAAACTATGACACAATACACACATCTTAGAGATAGGGTGCATTATGAAATTGTAGCTTAATAACCAGTCAACAGTCAGAGCTTGTAGCGTTCTACATCTGATATGATACATGTTGGTTATTGGATGTTAGTTTAAAAAATTACATTTAGTGCACAATGTTGCCGCTGCATAAGGAAGACACAAATCAGCCTCAAAGCCTTGTGTTTTATGTTGTTTATGAGTATGTTCTTGTAATGTGTGGTATGCATCACCGCTGTGTAGGCAGTGGCACCTCACATTACCAAGGGGAGGACAATGAAATCCTCAGGAAGTAGAAGAAGTAATGTTTGGCTCTTATCTTGCAACAAATAGGTAAGAGGCACTTGTTAATCTACTATAACTGGTTTTCCACTTTTCCAAGGCCATTTAAAGTTAAGATGCTTTTGTAGAAACACCGTGGTCAGTTAAGTTTTATAAAACACAGTTACAGTGTGTTTTTCTTTGGTCAAATGGATGGTATTAAGAGGGACCCTGAATCTTAAAGAATAGCAAATAGAAGTTTCAATTCCATAACGACCTATAAACTTAGAAATATTCGAGTCAAAAAGTAATCTCGTTTTGAAAACAAGTACGTACACGGGGTTGTCCATATATATTCAAAGTTCATATTCTTAACATTTGTACAACTTCTCACTGACTTTGTGACAGCAGTGAAAACTTTAGAGATGCCATAACATTGAAAATGTATTTTTCCGTAGACAAATAAATAAAGAATTATGAGAAACATGTATTATAATGGATGGATTTGTCCTCTATTGTATGTTATACACAGACACCATGCAGCACAGCTGAGAAATGCCCAATATGTTGTTGTCGACGCGCATTGTTTGCTCAGGTGGTTACACGCTGTGATGTGTTATTACTTTATTCTAACTGTATGCATATGTGTTGAAAGACATGTTTAATGTAGGAGACCACGTGCCAACACAAATGGATACATCCAGGATGAGTAGTCATGGACTGAATTGATTTGAATCAATGTAGAGAGGGGGGGGGGGGGGGGGGTATAGAGAGACAGAGAAAAATAGAAACAGTGCAAATGTGAGGTGGATAAGGGGAGTGTAACGAGGCAGGGGTTGTCTGGAGCCTGTGGCCTGGGGCAGTGCATGGAGAGAGATGAGCTGGTGTGCACACTGCAGGGTATCGTCTGAGAATGGTTGGGCTCCTCTAACAACTACTGAGGCTAGGTTTGTAGCACAGTGGGTCACAACCTACTAGTGTCTGGCGTGTTTATGTGTGTGTTTGAATGATGCATTTCAAAAAATAGGGAAGAAATGCAAGATAGTAGATAGAGAAACGAAACAAAGGGACGTCTAAAGGAAGAAATAAAATACACCTACGGTTTTGAATGAAACATTTACTAAGCACACCTTTGCCAATGCTGTGTGGTCCTAAGATCCCTTCACTGTGAACTGTGGGGCAGATGTCTTCAGCTAAGGGCAGCCCTCCCAGCATCTTCAAACAGACTCTTTGAACACATAGCACTGTTTTCCCCTGTGAAGCCAGTCTCTGTGTCTGCCCTCTGCCAAGGCCTCCCACCCACCCTTTTTATTTGTTCATTGTTGACTTGTGCAGCACTGTGACCTGGCCGTATGTATACCTGTGCTTCGCTTTATCTCCAGCTTCCCTGAGGAGAGCTCCATAAAGCCCTGCTTCCACTGTATAATGTCCAAATTTGAGGAGTTTTGTGTTTCTAAAGGGGCTATTATACTACGCTCATTATTTCTGACCTGATACTAACCGCAGCAGGCCCAGCACACTGCTTGAACTGGGTGTTCGAGTTCTTCCTAAACCTCAGCATTAAGTAGCCTCTTTGATCTCTCACCACTGTGACAAAGCAGCACCACCAGGCCTCCTAAATGAACCACTCAGATTTCAAGCAGCGGGCAACAACATCAAGTAGAGCTGGGGAGAAAATATGCAGATCCACTAAGAACGCACCAAAAAAAGAGAGAGAGAGGAAAAGATGAGAATACAGGGTCCTCAGTATAATTAACTACAATGAGCTGGAGGCAGATGTGTGACTCCTAAACATAAAAGAACAGATTACTGCCAGTATATTTCACAAATTGCTCTGAAAATTAGGAGTTTACTCAATAGAAGCAGAACATTTCATCTGTTAAAGGTTATTTGTTATCTCCAGGCACCCAGAAAGTACTTCAATTGTCTTGATCTTCACAGGTTTCACTGCCTGTCATTAGCATGCTAATCACAGATGCTTTTCCAGACCTATAATGAAGAAAGAAGCACACGGAGAGTCTTTGTCATCCTGGGCACCTGGAAGATCTGCCCCATTGTATGGAAGAAAGAAAGTAAGCGTTTTGAACTAAATTACAATACCTCCTCCAAATAAGGCCTGCAAAAAGCATCTTGAAGTAGTGCAGGTGCTCCCTGGACTCACTCACGAGAGGCAAGCCACAAGGCCATGTTTTGTGATGCTATAATTTATCACAGGCACTTTATGATAAGCCGTCTAATTAAAGACAGTGTTGAATTTAGCCAGCACTTTTGCTGAAAAACATTAATTTAGTCTTTCCTGTCTCTAAGCAATAAAGCAGATAAACCACATAACTCAACTTCTTGAACTTCAACAATGTTTGTAAGAGATGTCCTGAAAAATGCTGCCTTTATGAAATCTCAACTGATTGTATAAGGAATTACGGTTCTAAGGTAGTACATATATAATTTGCTCTCTCTCCACTTCTCTCTCCTGTGTGCACTTATGTGCCATATCTATATTAAAAATGTAATAACCGAGACAGGCTTTAAAATGCTGCAATTGTATTGAATCGGAGTGGAATTTTACCAATTACTAGCAATATTTTATATTTAAAATATAAACAACGATGGAGTCTGTGTGTTGGTTGGAAAACCACAACAATAAGCCAGAAGCAGCTTAATACAGGCTTAAATTAACGTACTTTTGTGTACATGGTAAGCATTTTTGCCTTAATGCCAGACATTCAAATCGGCCTTCAACTCACCAAACCTAAAACGTTTCACATATCATCACCACCTCAGATAGTTCTTCTCCCCACCAGGTTGTCTGGGCTAAATGCCAGAGGTCAATCTTCTCATTCAGCAAGAAATCAAAATGATAATGACTTCTTATTAGAAATTCTATCTGGAAGTGCACACAAGAAACATCAAAAGGTGCTGAAAGGGTGACCGGGGGCAATGATGAGGCTCAGTGATAATCCACATCAAAGCAGAGGCCGAGGGTGTGGCGGCATCCATCAGGGACTGTAACACATGTGCAGCAAAAATAAATACAAGCAGACAGCAATTCTCAATCTACAATTGGGATAATTCACCACTCTGAAATTGAAATGTATTATTGGTAACCATTCCCAAAAGGAAAAGACACAATTTTGGGGGCTGATGAGCCCAGTTGAAGGCAAGCCAGTGCAGATGGGATGATGTAGTTCTGTAAATTATAAATGATAGCCCCACTGTAAAATGACATAAAGGAAATAATCAAATAAAACATCTAGTGGAACCATGATGAACGTACACTGGAAATGTGCACTTCAGTAAACAATCAGCCAATGTCAATTAAATGAAATTGGGCTGGCTATGGAGCATTTCTATTCCGGCAGTGCCACAGTCAACCTTATAATGGCAAGCTGTTAGGTAATAGCCATCTGTCTGTTGGCCTCCAGTTTGAGTTCCCAACAAATCCTTTTCACACTGACCTATTACAGAGTGACAGAGCTGGTGTACAGCTACCTGTGAGCGGCCTGTTTTACAGGGAGTCTGACAAACCCATAACTGTTTCTGGAGATTGATGGAGTTCACAGTGTCTGTAACCCGAAGGTAGAGGTCAGTGGCACAGACCTGACCTCCCTCCATCTGGCCTCTTTCTCTATCCAGCTTTGCCATCCTGACAACTGTAGCTCAGGCGCTAGACAGTGCGATGTACGGCCCATTTAAAGTAAAACTCACAAAGCTAGAGACTCAGAACATCGTTTTGACAACCAATAACCTCACCTGGCTACCAACATGGACTGACACCACAAGACTGCAACAGCAACACTAGCAAAGTCTGTCTCACAGTGTCAACAACACTCCTCATCCTGGACCTTCTAACTACTAACAGAGAAGATCATCATGTAAGGAGTACATGATTAGACTTGACTTTGATTAAAAATCAAAACATAATAATGAGGACACGAGCAAATCTATTAATAGAATGGATATGCCTACACCTAGAAAAATAAAAACCTGTCACAATTAATGCAAATGATTTTTGTTATGATAATGAGGATGAGGCGTGGTGTTTTCCATGACAGACAATACAAGCCACTACTTTGTATAATCCCACTGCTGTTGCTCACACGATGTAGCCTAAAACGAAAGATTAGGCAACAGGACTGCTGACTTCTGATTTTCTTACATCCACAGGGGCATAACATTAGCTTAAGACCGCACTTGGCTTCCACATGGCTCCTACTCCCTTCTTTCATTACACAAAACCATCCATTTTCCAATTATGGAGTGATATAATTATATTATACTTTGACAGCTAAGACTTCATCCACACATGGATTTGACAACATTATACCGTGAAGTCAGCACAACACCAAAATTGCTCTGATGGGTAATAAAGAAATGCATACTTTATTAAAGTGTAATTTAATTAGATTTTCTATAAACCTTTGATTAAAAACAGGAGAGAAAAGACAAAGCACTATGCTTATTAAAGTTAGGCAATGACTTCATCATCATCATCATCATCTACTAAGAGATTTGCCTAGCCAGACAACATGGAAGATGCTACGGTTTAGGCACTTCACTACTACTGTTGTGTTAAGTCAACTATAATGTTTAAGAACAGGTTTAAAGCCTGTCAATGGAATCATGTTTGAAAAAAATGAATGGAGTTTGCACTGGCAACAGTCTCTAGCCTCTAATATCATGAGTGCCAGTCATTGCACTGCACCCGTTTGTCTATTTCCTGGCTCCAAATGCTTCTGTTCTTGTTAACTATATGTGCAAGTCATACAAAGACATTTACACCATCAAACAAACATCTATAAAATACAAAGGCTTGCTGATTCACTGAAAGCAATTCTTCGAGTGTACATCGTTACATTTGTGCATACAATAAACAATTTGACTTGGCAGAGTTTTGCCCTGCATGAGATTTGTGAAAGTTTTGCTAGTGAGAAATACAGTAGCACGCTACCTTGCGAACTGTAAAAAGTCTGTAAGAGATAATGAAAGCGGAATAACAAAAGCTTCCCCCTCTACCCCCTGTCCTGTGTACCTGCAAAAAGAGCAGAAGAGAGAAAGAAAAGGCCTCCATCTTGCACTCGCATTTTTTATTCCATATTCTCCTCTCACCCTTACTAACCCAACCCTCCGCCTACAAAGCCCATTCTTAAACACAACTGGGGAATTTCAATCCTACTTCATATCCTAGAACAAATTCCTTCTCTGATTACTGATGCATTTCAAAGCATGCATCATTATTTTCCGACCATTTTCTTTTAAAAACGTACTGAAAACCTTTATGCTGGTTCCCAAGGGCCCCCTTCCCCTCTTCTGTTATGCTCTTATTAGTCTGTCTCTCCGGCTGTCTGCTGGGGGATCCACATTGCTATTCATTTTCTGTCTCTCTGACCTCTATGTGGATGGAATTCATCTGGCCGATCCCTTGTTCTTTACATTACTTTGGAGACAAGCAGCTACTGTCTGTTGCAGCGATTAAAACATAAAACCCATTAAATAAAAATGTGTAGCAGTGATGCCTGTGGAAAGAGAAAAATAGAGAGAACAAATACTTTTTCTACTGTGCTGATGGTCCTATGGAAAAGAATTGGGTGAAATGCTGTGCTATGTATTGTTTGAATACATTTGGAATAGTGCTGTCATGACCTTTTTTTTGCCTTCGAGGGTTTGCCATAGTTTGCCAGCTATTGTGGATGTCAAAAACATTTTAGGAAACGTATGTCTCTTGCAAGACAAGAGATGAAGTGTTTTCTTAACTTTTAAAAAATGGCGTGATGTCTGAAGACCAAGCTGACAGTTAAGTTCCTGCTGCTTCACTCAAAACATTGGATTAAATGACATGTGGTTGAGATTTTACAAAAATGCAATTTTCCTTAGTCAAGTCACTTTAACAGTAAGGAATAAAATGATCCAAGTTAAAATACATGGGAGTACCAAACATTTCCACACTTCCTATAGGCCTTCTGTTTGACTGCACCTGTTTGCCAGAAACTACATCGTCAAGGCCTTAAATCTGCGTTAAATGTTTTTTGACAACAAACATTTTTCACAGAACCAGCCTATACAACATGTTCGGGTTTTTAAGCTGTTATATTTAATGTTCTACATAACAACTGCCAACTAACACATTTAGCAGACACACACAAATATCAGAATCACAGTGGAGTTGTGAAATACAATATTGTCTGGCCTTTTACATTTGTTTTGGTCTACCCCCTTTCCAAGAAAAGAATAAAAAAGGTTTAATTTCCTCACTGGCTACTCGTTTACTTCGACTTGTTGCTCAGCATGTCTGAGGTGTCTGATGGAACGAGCTTTCTGCAGTTTCATACAGAAAGCTGGATGAGATCTGTGAGACTCAACTACAGTAAATGATAAAGCTGCAAAACATATGCAATGAGCTAAAAGCTGCATAGTCGAATATTAATATTTTGTGGGTGTGGTAGCGCTTGTAAACCGTTAAGAGCACAAGGAATACTTTGATTGAAAGTTATTTTAATAATGGTAACAATTAAAAATAATATAAACCATGCTTTAAGTTGTCATGGTCTTTAAATAATACTGTAAGTGAGTGTCTAAATGAAGGATTTACCGACAAAATAAATGGGTTGCGAGAAAAGGGAGATGGACAGAGAAGGAAGGGAGGGTTTTTTATTGCAGGAGTCTTTAATGCAAACCCCGAGTGGCTGGTCTGGCTAGGAAGCCTTGCAAAGAACTGTTGGAGTTGATGAGGTATTCCAGCTGAATGATATACATCGCCGGCCATAGGCGAGAGCTGTCCATTAGTTACAGGGTTCCTGTAATGCCCAGCTCTAGTACATTATTTTGAAATGCATCAGTCAGCGTCGTGCAGCACAGATAAATTCTAATGCTTAAGATATGTAATGCATACTCTCACCTCTGCTATATTACGCTGCAGGTTAGGAGGGCAGGAAGAGAGAGGGGGGAAAGATGTAATTTATTTTTCACTGCAGCCAGTATTCTTCCCATTAGCTTCAAACGTGAGATAAGTTATGGAGTTTAACGAGCGCCTTTAGCCACAAGAGCACGCTGCACACAAGACTGCAGGCAGAGGAGGTGGGCTCAGTGATAAGGGAGGCGGCAGGAGAGACTGGCAATGTGGATGTGTGGCGCTACTGACACAACACAAGTACCTCACTGTTCTCAGTGAAATCAGAATGCAGCTTTAACCAGAGTATTAAAAAGCACCAAATCTCATCTTTCATTATTTCAGTGCACCACATCTGCACAAACGCAACAAATACTTTAACCGGCTTAGATATGCTCATTATAACAACCTGCTGTCCAAGGCAAACAATTTAAAACTGTGCCAATATGCAACTAAAGCAAGAAAAAGAGGCGACACTCCAAATGTTACACTGCAAAGAGGAGGGCTGAAAGTGGGTGGCTGCCTAAGGGAAGCGACCCTTCACCTCTTCCATTCAGATGACTTTTTTAAAGCATGTCGAGGAAGCTTTGGCTCATCCCTACCACACTCACATTTCTACCTTCGCCAATCAAATGTCACGACTGGAAAAAGCAGAGCAGTCCTGACCTTTTAAAGAGCTCAGGGATCACTTCCTGTGTTTCTGAAAAGCAGAGACATGCCAAAGCAGGAGTTAGAAGAGAACAGTCTTCCTATGGCTAAGACTGCCAGATTATGCCGGAAAAGGTCATACATATCTTAATGTTCTGGATTGTGTGCTGCTGTTTATTAAATTAGAAACCAAACCTTCAAGACCGTTTTTTTACAACCTGTCGCCAAAGCTTTGTAGTTTTTTCATGTGTCACATCTGGAACAAACTGAGCTGTTGTTGATCATCTAATACATATGGATACATATACATATACCTACATTTGTTCACAATTAATATTCTGAATGACTTCAGCAAACAAACACTTCATTACATGAAGTGTTGGTTACCTGATTGTAGGAATATATTATCTCTAAGACTATTGAATAGACATTTGCCATGAAAAAAATAAAGTATTACAAGGCTATCAGAACTTCTACACATCTACCTTTTACACGTGCCTTCTCTGGCCTCCAGGTATTGCAGCCTTGAGCTGTATCTGCCTATCCCCTGCAAAACATCTCAGTGTCAGTTATCGACAAGTGACTAATTAGCTGTGTGCCTGTACTGGAGTATTAAACATGCATAATCAATACTCTGTCTAAAGCCCAGCTGTCATCTGTTGCCATCTGATTCAAACTCTAGTCATTCAATCATAAACTATGCATCTTTTTTTTTTATCCAAATCAGTATTAGCACTTTACAAAAAAATGTGGTAACGCTATTATGAACTTATTATGGGATCTTTTGAAAAATTAAGCCAATTCTTTGTAGTTGCAGCCCATCCATTTGCTTATTTATAGTATCAGCACAAACAAGTAGTAAATATCTCAATTGGCTATTCCAAGTAATCAACAGTCAAAAGCAATCATCCATCCATGACAATAAAGAAATGAACGAGGAAATTACAGTGAGTGAAAATCCAGAAGCATTAAATGCAACAATTCTGACTAGACAAACTGTAGGGGAGGAAATACAAACATGGAAACTTAAATCCACTTCTCGAGCTCGGACCATCATCTTATAACTTATTTTATTTGACTGACCTGTGATGCAAAAGATATAGCATAATAAAGTTCTACACAGTGTTGTATACTAATAACAACTAAATTCATATTAAGCCAGATATAATATTGTTCGCCGTCTAGTGTGGTAATTGCACACAATAAACAACAATAAAAGAAAATGGTATTCTTATGCAAATAAAGCTTTATATAGTAGCAGGTGTTTTCATAAAATGGAACTCAGGATTCATTTTTTATGTGTATTTTATCAGAACCACTAACTGGTGTTTGTGTGAGGAGAGGCGTGTATGTTGGCAGATATATATGGAGAAAAATGGCTTTTTTTCATTTATGGCCTGCTACTATTCCTCAACCCTAACTAGCCACAGGCTAAATAGGAAAAGACAGGAATTCTATGCACAAGTGCCATGTTGTCTCATCGTACATCACATCATGTGCCAGCTCTGTTTATCCCAGCAGAACTGCCAGGCCTTTAACGCAGATAAATTATGAAGTGACTACAAGACTCTTAATTACCCCATCCACCCAGTCTGAATAATGCACGATTCTGCTTACAACCATGTTAGTGCGCGTTCATTGCCTGCAATAGTTATCATAACTGCTTAACACAGCCCTGGGCTCCCGAGGACTGGTGTGTATTTCAGGATTAAACTCATTAGTGATGTGTCTGCATGTGTGAGTACAAAGATGTTTATGCTCCCATTGACTTCGGCATGTGGCGCATGCTTAATGCAGCCATTCAGGAAAGAGACATGTGACAGTGGACATGTTTACCCTCTGGCACTTGTCTCTGGTTCATCAGGCGTGAGAGGGCAGGGGCTTTGGAAGCATCTGTTAGTAAGAGTGGAGAGGAGTTCAGTGAAGCAGAAGACATACACAAATACATAGACACATGAACATACCTGCAAGGACTGCCACTAAGAATGTGAAAATATAATTATGTTGCCAGGACAGTGAATTTTTCTGCTGTGCAATGATAGACGTGAGGAAATGATAGATGCTCAGAGCTTGGCCTTCATGTTGACATAGCAAAGTCTTTCTGAGCTGCTGGTCCATGCACAGATGAACTGTTTTGTGTACGGCTTGCTAAGAAGCAGTGATCCAAGCTGGCTACACTCAACTGTCAAACACTTTGTAAATATCCACGTATTTGTGTCAAGTTTGTATCCGTGCATTTGTCCTGCAAAAGTATTCTCCTCGGTGACAGATAGCAACTGGGCAGGAGGATTCTGCAGTCAAGAAAGGGCACATGCAGCTCTGACCTGGTGAGCTTTATCAGCTCACAGTAATTAAATGGGAGGTGTGGACTGTGATGGAATTCAGTATCGTCCTCATTCTCCCCTTTGCTACTTTGTTAGTGTCCAGATGTTTATTTGGCCTGCCATCCATCTCTTGGTGACCACAGCTGACATTGCCAGCTGTTTCAGACAAAGAAAGACTTTGCTCTCTGTGTTGTCAGGGGTGGTCCTTAGTTCTGCTGAAGTTAAGCAGCAGCTTCTCCTTAAACCATTTAACATCACTATCCATCACCCGGGAAAGTTCTGTTGGTTGGTTTGCCAAGCTTTGTGCACATCCTTAACGCTACCGCAGACAAAGTCTGTAAGGATTATGACCATGTTGGGTTTGAACGGAACAAGTGAACAGAAAAAGTGAACTATAGCCTCCTGAGACCATACAGCAGGACATAGTTTGCCTCCTAGTTCTAGAAGCAAACTATGGCCTTTGCAAGAGTTGAGTCTATCATTTAGGAAAGAATAGTTATGTACTTTTAGCCTTTATTTATTTATACTGTGGGCTTATATAAGTCCCTTCACTGGGTCACAAATACACACTTGTCCTACAGTTGCGCAGTTATGGCTAAAATTATAATAACGATTATTGTGAAAAAAATCCAGCTACAAAACAACAGGCTGCTAAGACAATGCGGATGAGTAAGTTTGAGAGGTTGTGTGTTAGTTTGAGTGAGTCAGTGAGAGACGGCATCAGCACACCAAGTTATTGTTAAGAAACTTGATGAGCAAAACATCATTTATACAGGGTGTGGGCTTTATTAAAGCTGCGAAAGACCAGATTTAACAAACACACTGATAAACATTCATATACACAACTATCAAATCAACAGGTCACTAACAGGTGACTACATACTCAAACCTTGTCCAAAACAAAATTCCCGCTGACATAACACAATAATATACACACATTTATCTTTTCAACTCTCATCAGATACTAAAATCTTACCACAACCAAAATGGTGTATTCAAAATGGAAGAAGCGCAATTACACCATGACAAAGAGAGAGCACAGGCTATTTTAATGTTGTGTGCTTTTACATAGGCTGGCTCCATCATTCATGGTTGGATTGTATTTATGGATAGACCCATTTGCGTCTCTGTGATTTCAGATGCTGTTACCCAGAATGCTAAAACCTTCATGCTAGTGAAACAAGATTGCCACTTTTATGGGAACATCTTGTGCTGAAATAAATCCTCACCTACTAATGTGTGCTGATGGGTCAAGGGGGGCAATGAATGTGAAGGGAGCTTTCAGTTAGAGTAGCATTCTAGCCTTGCTTCTAATGTATGCCTTTCCTTTAAAACACAATCAATTTGTACCATCATAATTTAAATGTATATTCTTACTATGCTCTAAACTTCACCCACCTAGCTCCTAAACATACAGGCTTATTATGATAACTGATCAAGGAGAACAACACTACCGACACAATGGTGACTTTCATTAAATATCATAATGCTATTAATGATTAGAAAGATTCAATGTGTTCATAGATAGAATTTAAAGATTCTATTTTGTACGTGCTTCAACCTCTAATGGGTTTGGCTGTTGGTGTACCCCATCGACACTCTTGCCTTGGCACCCTGAGACAGATCTTTGCATTTGCCGCCGGTCAGATGGTGGCCCTATAAAACAATGGCAAACCCAAAGGTCAGCAGTCTTTTTAACTCAGCCGCCTTGAGTGCAGACACAACACTCATCAAATCCTTTGTCACCCTCCGGAGTTGATCTCCCTCTAAGTAAGTCATGTTGAAGTTCTCAGCCTGGTCATTCCTTCTGCTTTCCAAAGGCAGACAGCGATGGCTAACTAGCTAGTGCCACAACGAAGATGACCTACGCATCTGTGAGGAAGTTCCTGCGCTCCCTCTGCATCTTCAATGACATACTGATACCAGATACTTCTGCTAACTGATCGGTTCGTACAACTCAGGCTGCGACAGTAGCTACACGAGCCAGCTATCTATAGCTACATCATTACTTGCTAGCATTTGCAGGGTTTTTCCTGTATAGAGAAATAAGAGGGTCCCGCCTCCGTAAAATGTTGACCCTTGACCCAAATTAAGACGGGTATCTTTATGGAAAACAAAACACATTTTCTGACAAGCATTGCACTTAGTGGATTTCTGTCAATTGTAATTGTGTCAAAATGATAATTGACAAAACTGCCAAAGAGGAAGAAAAGGCTGGCAATTATATTTGAAAAAAGGATAAGCTATTTTAGAAAAGACTTGTGTGTGAGAGAGGATTACTTTAAATATAATTATTTTGAAATGCTTCAAAAGAAGATTGTGTGAATAATAGTTTGCCAGTGGAATGAAATTGTTCTACAAGACATTTAGAATATCAGTATTTATGGTTATATCCTCAGTCTCAACCATGTCATGTGATATGCTACTTCAGTAAACTTTAGGAACAAATATTACTGGGATCACGATAGGTTTCACCATCAGGTGGTACGCGTACAGCCCACGTCGGCTTCAGGTTATTCTGCTGGGCTTGTCAACAAGAGCCACCACACCTGGAGTGGGGTTGGCTCTTCACTCCCTAACTCAGGATGGGTGAATGAGGGCGAGGCAATGTCGGATGCACACAGTCTGCACTAGCCTTTATCTCCCGTACCTAAATGCCTTATTTCACCAGTAAAAAGCTACGTTAGCACTTTCAGTTAGCACAGGCTGTTTTGCTCAGTCAGGTAAGGGGAATAAAGGGTCTCTCATCTTTGTGTTTTCCCTACCATACCTTCCGCTTGCTATGTGTTCACCACACAAGGTGCACAGGAATGTGCAACAATGCAATAGGTCAGGTCTGACTAAGTTTATCACAGACATGTAACATTGACCTTTAGTTACTGTTTGCATACAGACAACAAAGCGGCACCAGGAGAGTAATTCTTTCTTCCCATTTCCATTATTATCTTCTGCCTTCACAACCAGGCTCCTACATGGGTAATTGGTGATGGTTCTGCCCATGTCTACAGTCAGAAGTGGATTAAAGGGGAGTTGTTTTTTCTACTTATGTCTCAATTTTTCAGTCTGCCATCAATTGACAGTTAGCACCAACACTTTGGTCTGTTGCGCCTCCACTGGGGGTCATCGTGTTTGTTCAGTATGTATATCATCCAGTATGGCTCTGCCTCTAAGGGTGATGATGCAATTGCACTAGGGGGTATCAAGGCCTGACACACGGCTGATCTAAGACCTGCCCATGGTGCTGATTTAAGCACAGGTTTCTCTGTCATCGTTTTCCAACCAGGTACGCTGCCTCATAGCTGAGCAGCTTATCTGGTTAGTACATCACATCACTAACAGCCTTCAACTCCAATGTTTTCCGATTGCAAACCCCTTTTCGGGGAGAAGCATGTATGGGGCAGAGAGGCATGCCCAGCTGGCTCCTGTTGTCAGTTACTGAGCAACAAAATGGAGCCAAGAGATGGGCGCACAATGGTTGGGGTTGAGACAATAGAAAAGCCTGTTTGAGGGCTACGCACATATTCATAGAACTAAAGTTACATCCAGGTAACTGGTTTGCAGACTTGAAGCCATGTACTGTGTGATACCAACCGTAACAAAAATAATACAAATAGCTAAAAGTTATTTTCCCTTTTACCTTATGTTTTTGGTGTTTATTACTACATATTAGTTTTTTAAGTTTACTTTACTTTCAGATGGATCAACGGGTAGTTCCTTCCTTAACAACTTCTGCCCAATATTGTTCATAGACAGTCAAAAGCTAATGAATACGGCGTATTGTGTATTTTGACAGAAAAGCTAAAACAAAACAAGAACAAAAGTATAGAACACATTTAAAAGATGGAACACTCCTCTTGAATTTATTCGACCAAGGACACTATCAGTTAAAAAGCATCACATTCATACAATGCAAGATTCATTATTTCCAATCAGATGACAGAAAAGGACAGTGGCTGTACTCATCTCCCAGAAAGCTGAATAGTACAGTTAATATGTTGCTCTTTGGCTCAGCACACCAGACACAATTATTTCTGCAGGCTGGCTCAGAGAGGGATCTTAGAAAACATCAGAGAACAGCCTGATGATAACTGTATGACTTAATGATATACACTGTGAACCACAGGAAACCATAGTATAAAATATCCAAAATGTATAAAATAGTACAGGTGGATCATAAGCACAGGATGTCATTCAATTGTAGCATAAAATCACTGCATATTGTGCCAGTTAGTAATGTTATTAAGATACCTCGCCTCGATGCAGGTGACTTCTCTGTGGAAGTTTGTTTTCCTGTGCAACCAATGTACAGTTTGAAAACAGTTCCAGTGATACATGCATATGCACCATTAGCATTAGCCATTAGCTACTTCAATATCTTAATGCTAGTGTGTTGTGCACAGAAGTCACAGGGACCGTTATGAAGAGAATGGTTTGATTATTTGACATGTTACTGTTTGACATAAAAGTGAACAGCTGCTTTGGCTGTTCTATTTATTTCTCAAATGTATTTCTATGACAAGAAATATGTTCAGACACAAAAAGGTGCCAGTCATGCAAAGAAACCTGTAACTGTCATAAGAAACTGGGGTGTTACTCAAAATACTTCATATGTTTAAGTTTAATGTTTTATTTAGAGATAATATTGTAAGTGCTGTTTTATAGCCACACTGTAAAGAATCCATTTTTGTAGGACCCACTTTTTTTCTGTTACGAGAATGAAATGTTAATATTGGCCTTCAAACATTTTTTAAGGTTTACTTTTTCTTTGGAAACTCGCTGTTTTAGGCAAATCTTATGCCAAATGTGTCGTTACTACTTTGATCAAGTGTACAGTACATGACATCATAGAACAATAACAAAACATATGCACGCATATACCAACTGCAAGCACGCACACGCACGCGCACACACACGCACACACACACACACACACATACGCACTCGCACACGTAAACAAAACTAAAGCTTTATTTCTTCTTTACTCCCAACCTAAACTAATATAATGGTGAAGGGCCAATAACATATCAGTGTATTTCTGTCAACGTTCAATTTCTTAACAGTTTTTGGTGGCTTTGTTTTAGGAGAGATACAACCAGCAGTGGATGTCTCACAATAAACAAATTAACAGAACTTCAAAGTGACGTTAAATAACATTTTGAAAGTTTCAATTTTGGAAATATAAATAAAAAAGTACCTCCCAAAAGAGGCCAGGCTAATTTAGGTTTTACTTTTACCACTTCAAAAGGTTGTTCAAATGAAATGTAATATTCAGTTACCATTATGTTAAAAGCAGGTGTATGATGGAAGGATAATGAGAGGCCTTTATTGTTTTAGGCAATTCATTGTTTTCTCCTTTTGTATTTACAATTGGTTATTTTAATTTATGATTTGTGAACAGAATCAGCAGCATAATGAAATCTTTCTTTATCCTACTTGTTCCCTGTACGTGTCAGTATCCTTACCCCTTGTTTCAACCCTCAACTAGAGCCAATAGAATCATTCCAAACCCTACAATGTTCATTAAACATGAATTAATTCTTAATTTCTTTCATTTGCTAATTCCTGTATCTGGTCACACTTCTTTTTTTTTTTTATTGTTATTATTAAATAATAATAATATTATTACAAATCTTAATAAAAGCACTGCAACTACAATATAAATTTAAAGTGAATCACTGATTTATCCAAACATGTGCTAAGGTGATAGTGATAGTTTAACTCAATTTGTACACTCATAACAACCTGAACGTGACATTTCGATGCATATTCAGATACAGCATTCAAGTCCAAATATCAGTCATTCATTAGAGATAATTAAAAGGTCTGTGCGGTATAATAAGCTGCCAGTTGAATGCTAATTCAAGAAAAAATAATTGCTTGCATGAATACCATGCATACAGAAAATGAATCTTGGTAATTTCACTGCGTTATTATATACAAGGAAAAAAAACGTTTAAATAAAAAATGCAAACGGAGAACCTTGTCGACATAAAATAGATTGGATAATGATCTTGACATTCTACTTAAGAAAGGTCCGAGTCGGAATTAGCGACATCAACCACATCAAGTGCGAGAGAGAAAGAATCACAGCCAAAAGGGGAAATTACAGAGCGCTGAAGAATGGTTGGTATTTCCATGGGATGGTCCTCTTTAATTCTTGCAATCCAAAGTCCTGATACAGCAACTGAGAAGGTGACACACTCCACTTCTTTAAGCATTTGTGTGTGTGCCTGTGTGCATGTGTTAAAGAAAGAAGGAGAGACATCATGCCGACTTACATAATGTAATCTCCTTTGTCTCTTTCTGCCTCTCATGAGTACACGTGCCCTCACGCACACATACGCACTCAAGTACACATGTCTGCTGCTTTACAATCACTGTCCAACAAGGAGGGAACAGATGCCCCTTCAGGCTGAGGGGGAGGCGGGCACACTCACTGTTGTTTGTGTGCAATGGGGTGCTCTTGGTACAAACACCTTTCTACCATCAGAAGCTCTGCAGTGTCCAAGTGTGAGGAAACGTAGAAATTGTGCATTCCGACTTCCAGCACATTGTCAGCTGATGCAAAAATATGACGATATGAAGTCTGTGAGAACAGGCCTCGAGGAGGAATTCAGAAAAAAACAAACACGTTTTCTTTTTTTTATTCACATCCTCAATGAATTGTAGTGCAGTGGTGGAAGCCTTTTCTCCAACGCAGTCCCCTGTGGCTTTTTTTCTCCGGAACAATGTAGAATTGTCTCTTTAGCCATTAGCCTCACATCAACTATGCAAAGCAGGCCAATCATCACAAACGACTCGTAATAAAATAATTGCAGCAAACAGAATCCTGCTGGGGAATGAGAAGCCCAAACAACTGGTGTGCAATTTATATCACACATCAGGATGTGCCTGGTCCGAGTTTCCCTGGATACAGCCTGGATGCTCTGTGCTGGGCTTGGCTGGGCTGAGTGGTGGCATCCCAGGGTACTGGTGGAGACTGACTGGAGCCCACACACGCATGCCTTGAGATTCAGCCTCTCTCTCCTTCTGTGTTTCTCTCTCCTCTCCATCCCACCCAGCTGTATTCATCCAACTGACTCATGAGGAAATCCTCCACAAGAGGTAAAAACTGCCAGCTCCTATGACATGAAAAAGAAATCTCAAAAGCGGGCATCAAAGAAAAGGGAAAGAGCGCAAAACCAACGCTCACACAACAAGACAAAAATAAGTCAGAAATTGCTGTCGCTCCGCCCAGTCGAAATCTTCCGCCTTTGTTTTTTGTCTCTCATTTTATTTAGTTTCGCAGTTGTTTTAGAGAATTAGCATCTGCTACTGAGCCTTTGTAGAGGGATTTACGTGCCCCCCTACATATTTCTCCCATACCACCCGTCTCCGCCCCTTGCCTGCCTCCTCATCCCCCATCAGTCTGCCAGACAAGTTTTTCCCACCCAGTCACAGTACCCAGCCAGCAACCCTTTTTTGTGGGTGTGTTTGTTTAGTGTTGGTCTGGTCTGTGAGTGTGGTGCATGTCGTGCCATCTTGGATAGGAGGAGAGATGAGGAGGAAAAAAACTCTTTGTAAGTTATGGGAACACTACGAGACAGACGCAGGCGCTCATATATTATACGATTCATTTGCATATTCCTGGCATAAGACATTATGCAAATACTGGTCAATTTGCATAATGGATTCCTCTTGTTGCCTCAATTGCCCAGTTGCTGTTTTTTTATTTAAAAATAATTATAATAATTATAATAAAAGAAAAAAACAAAAGTGTGTCAAACAAGACAGTAGAGCCAGTTGAGCCCTATGAAGCCCTTTGCCACTGCATTCCTGAAACACCGGACAAAGAGGCTTCGAAGAGGAACATTTCTGTGTTCAGATCATCTTTAATTATACAGCCATGCAACTGTCGAACATAAAATGTGTACAGTACATAAACAGACATAAAAGAGAGGGAATATGTAAGAATTTATATAGCAATTGCATGTAGTATGTCACGCTGTGTTTGAGAGCATTCGTAAATTCTCTCTTAATTAGTCTATTTTGCCTCGACTATTAAAGCAAGCCACAGCATTGCTCATTAACAGCAGTGTGCATACACTTCAGAGGGCGGGGGATTTTATTAAATAATTAATTAAACACATTTTTTTTTCTTTCTGCTTTTAACCTCATCAGCTCCGTCCCAAACGACCGGAATAAAAAATCTACGAAAGAGCAAAAGCAGATGTGGCCGAGATAATTATTTAATCGAATATGCGCTACCGACGAGACCGCTAATAACAAAACCGCTAATGAGGAGAGAAAAGATAATTACCACGCACACAGAGCTTTATCGGAAATGTCCGAATCGACCATCATTTGTTAACAAGCCGTTTGTGACGCTCCTTATTCATGTCCCACAAAAGTAACGGCAAAGCAGATGGTCACAAATGCAGCTTAAAAAGTGATCGGGATACAATTAAAGACAATTACAAACAGAGGCAGAGAAAGGAGGAGTGTGTAGCGCTGGAGGAGAGGCAGGTAGAGTACAGTGGGAGAGATGTATATAAAAAAAGAAAAGAATGGAAGGTGGTAGAAGGAGGACTTTGATTATTCATAAAATGCCAGGACAACATTGTGCGGTGGGATCAGCCAGCAAAACGTCAACTTAAATCAGCTACAGTCGGATAAACAGCTTGAGACTCTTCACTGTACTGTGGCACTTACAGGCACAGCTCACCCCGTTTTATTTGCACTACACTACGGCTGCTGGTTGTGGGTTGAGGCTCTCTCTTTCTCCAGCTAGGACCAATGAAGAGGTAGGGCAAAGCAGAGGCACAGCTAATGCCAGGCACCGAGGTTACACGGCAGGGAGCAAAACAGTTAGCCAGCCGGCTTACGAGAACTGTTAGACGAAATCATCGGCTTTTAGAATCAATTAACCCAAATGTTAATTAATGTCAAGCCCATAGAAGAAAAAATGGAGATGGAAGGCAGGTGTACTGGGCATGTGGAAGGAAAGCTAGGGAAAGGAGGAGGGTGGGCAAGAGAGGGACTGAGAGAGAAAGGGGATGGGCAAATAAGGGAAACAAGGAGCGAATGCGGTTGATGGCAGAGAGAAGTTGGCACAGTGCCATCCATTCAGTGGTAGCACCAAGGCAGACTTCTGTTCGCTCTCTAGGGTAGGTGGTTAGATGAAGCCTGGGAGACAGAAGGGTCCTGTCGTCATTTTGGTAGCGTCACACGTTTTGAGCTTTTCTTTTATCTTGTTTTTTAGATATCATTTCTATGTGAACGGGGCGCTGTCTCATAATTGAAGTTACAGTGAAGTTACGGGTCTTTATACACATTCATCCTTACTTCAGTACCACCTTGGAGGACAAGTAAACATCTGCTGAAGAAGACTTCAAGACGTGACCTACACCTGATTTAATTTTGAGAGCTGCCTTTCAGATGGATGAGCCTTTGCTGCGTGTCGCCATGATGGAGGTACAAGGATGGATATCCAGCACTCTAAAATACAGCAAAACTGCATATCACAGAAGAAGTGAGACAGGAAGTGAACCTAGAGTGATGGGTGCCACATGCAGAAGAACGGGAAATGGAGGCGACGTCACATAGGATTAATGAAGGAGATGGAAATTCAAAGAAATTAAATAAACTGAAACTTGAGGCTGTTTTGTTGTTCAAGAGATAACTGGGGGGTGTGGCGGTGACACAAAAGGAAGCTCCTCCCACTCGCTCATTCTCACTCTCGCTCTAACCATCTGAGGCACAGCTCTCTGTGCCAGCCAGCCAGCCATCTGGGCAGGAGACGCCATGCCAACTCATTCGTTAGCAGTAAAGGACGAACCCTCGGAACATACGGGCGATGACAAACGCCATTTCCATCTCAGTTGACATTTATGGACTTGGGTAAAAGCCATTGGTTTGGAGGATGCCCAAGGAGCAATAATTTGGCACTTGCAGGTCTCAAGTTGTGTGCCAGCGGGATTGTGATGGCATCTGGCACGAGAACTATGAAAGGACGGGAATTTATACCACAATCGGATACCCTTCACGTTTCAGTTGCCAAAAAACGAAAGAGAAAAGAACAAACAGAGACATTACAGCAACTGATATGACTAATTAGAGCAATATTTGCTTCGTTAATTAATTAGGGTGACACACTCAAGGAACGACTTGATTTAGGCTATCAACAAAAGAATCCATAATGGGAATAAAACAACAACAAAAAACAAGACGAAGACAAAAGCGGCAAACTGTTCAACTATTAGTAGAGGGTGTGAAGGGAGTGACTCTTTTTGTGCCAACTCCCTTCCCCCTTTACACCCACATTTTCCCCAGTGTAAACTACTATTTCTTATTGCACTGGATGGCAGCCACATTGACGTCTACCATAGGCACTGCTGCAACAGACGCTGCCAATCTGCCAATCGCTTGCGTGCCTGCCTACAAGAGGAGGAGGGCGGAAGAATGGACCTGAGGGACTGTGCCTGAAGCGCAATAGCAGCTGTTTACAATGTCACAGACACAAAAGACAGACAAAAAAGCAAACATGAGGATGCATACTAATGAACTGCCAAAACAAATTCTAATTAGAGGACAGACAGGAATTAATTAACTTTCCACTATTTGAACTTGTGCTGATCAAAATGAATCACAGATACTGTTTTCGGAGCACCACATTTAAAAGAAAAGTCATAAAAGATCATGAATTTTTTACATCTGCAACAAGCCAAGCAATAGCCGAGAGGAATGCAGGCATTTATGTGCTTCATCTATATTCACAGCAATCATATTGTTCAATATGTTATCCAGCAGCATGAGAGCCAAGTGAGAGAGGTGGCACGGACACAACAGGAACTCAGAGGAATTGGTACAGAAGGCACAGAAACAAGGAGACAACCTGAGTTCAGGAGACACTGAGGGGGAGGTGCTGGCCTGCCTGCAACCAAACTGGGGGTAGTGAGGCCGTGGGAACTCATTACATCCTCCACACCCACACCCCACATCTCCACGACTTTTTTTGACCCCTTCCTGCCAACCATCCAAAAGAAATGAACAAACTCCACCCTTTCAGGATTTTCCTTCCTGCGCTAAACTATCATAAACAGATGCAACGCAGACTTACCAACTGGTTTGAGTTGCGGTTCAGGGCACTCTCTGGGTCCGGAGGAACGTTTCTGTGGTTCCCGCGAGGTCTGATGGCATCGGGCACGGAGCCAAGGATGGGCATCGCTGCAAAGACAGACAACGGAGGCTTTCATTAAGTTCGTTTTCATCATTAATATGCACAGTCGGAATTAAAACAGTAATTAGCAACGCAAGGATCCACTGGCATCCAACAATTCTTGTTTTAATTTTCTTTTCCTGGATTTCTTTGGACAAGACGCATGGTTGTGCAATATGAATCATTAAGGAAGTCATCCAAAGGGAGGGATTATAACATCTTTGTGCTTGCTACCCAACCTTGGCACTACCAAGATGTCTGAATGTGGTTGTACCACCACTGAGGAAGGACCGCTTGAAATATGGCATCTTTTTGGGCATCTCAAATGCGATCATGGTGATCGCAACAAATACGATTAGCGATTTATCTAATTTGTAATTGGTGCCGTGATTTTTCCATATTCATCAAGGGGAAACACATGGATATTCTAATCTTTCGGAGCTAATGAACTTTGGATAATCACCCTTTTATTTAATTCCATAGGGGATGTTAATTGTGCGTCTTCATTACACAAATGGATTACAAAAAAAGAGAGGGCTTGCACGAGAGAGCAGAATGGAATGGGGGGTGGAGTGTGTGTGTGTGTGTATGAGAGAGAGAGAGAGAGAGAGAGAGAGAGAGAGAGAGAGAGAGAGAGAGAGAGAGAGAGAAAGCAAGATCGGGGATATTTTTCTTCCTTCGTTATATGCCAGTAGTCAAATAATGCCACAGTACTCACAAACAAGCAGTGAAAAGCTTCTGCATTGCCAGTGATGTTCAAGTGCTCCCTGTTGGAAAACCTGGTCTCTTTGCTCTCTACCTGCTCTCTAGAGCACCATCTCTCACATATGAAGACATCTGCCTTTCCTGGTTCTGGATCTTACAAAACTGGAGCGAGAAGACACCTTCCTGGAATCTAATTTCTCTCAAATTGGATATTATTTGTGTTATTCAAATGATTAGCGCATTAGCGGCATTGATCTTTATTAGAGTGGTGTTGTTGGCGCCTGGCCGAAGCGGAATGCAGAGGAGACAGCAGACACTGTGGTGGGCACTGGCTAATGTCCTCTGTGCTTAATCATTCTACAGCAGAATGGTTTTATGCATATTTCATTTGCATATCATTAAATCGCTAAGGCATATGGGCAAATGGCAGCAGAGAGCGAGGGACTGGAAACAGAAAAGCATAAAATATAAAAGAGAGAAAAAAAAGCAACTCATTATGCGATGACAATCTTCAAAGCTGGGTGCCTGGTTTCTGGCAACCTGCCAATTCGTTTAATTCAACATTAATTAAAAAAAGTCAGTCTGCTCAACCTTTCTGACACGGACTAATTGAGCACCTTACAATCTGTGCAAGGAGCCATCTCACATACAGTGGATGTCTGTTCATGTAGAACTAATGGATGTTTGCGGATTTGTGAATGGAATAGAAAATAGATTATTATTGCGATTCCAGAATTCATGTAATATTTG
This sequence comes from Cottoperca gobio, assembly GCF_900634415.1. Lineage (NCBI taxonomy): Eukaryota > Metazoa > Chordata > Actinopteri > Perciformes > Bovichtidae > Cottoperca > Cottoperca gobio. The sequence goes on from NC_041357.1 coordinate 20,027,137, forward strand.
CATGTGACGAGTTATATCATGAAAACAAAAAAACGTGTTCACTCTTAATTTTGTGAGAGCTCATGTAAGGGTTTAAAATGTTTTACAAATGATCGCAGAGCATTGCAGGTGACTTTTGGCAGCAGGTGTGAGCCAGGCTGAATACAGGCTAAGTGAAAGAGGGCTAAAACCTTCTAACTTGATGGGAATAACTGATATCATGTGTTTCCCATTATATCCCTACACAAGACAACAAAAACCAAAAAAAAGTTATTCCTCACATAAACATGCCCCAAAATAAGCCCCAAAATAAACCCAAACCTGATCCTCGCTTTAAAACAAGGCCCATTACATTTGGATTAATTTGTGAGAAAGTGAATACACAAACGCATATATATATATATATATATATATATATATATATATATATATATATATATATATATATATATATATATATATATATATATATATATATATATATAGGACAATACTGTAAGAGTAAACATTTTTGCACATATTATGAACTTGCAAACAATACTTAGAATACATGAGGATGTAACACACTATGACCAACTGTAGGACTTTGAGTCTCCTTAAATCAATTTAATTTCAAGACTAAAATATCTTAACAGTATTAAATGAGACTGCAAAAAGCCTATTTCTTAAGAAAACTTCCAAAAGAATCATTACCTAAAGAAGATTTAGATTTATGTGAATTTCAACCAAGGTGTAAAACATTTTTTTTTTTTAAGTGCTAAATAAATAAAAATCTGTGCCTAATTTAATGAAATCAGCGCTCATACAAAACAATACGCCGGCGAGGAACAACAATTCCACGGCAACATTTTACTCCACAGAGACCCGTGTATCTAATTGCGGATCCTCCCTTTTCCAGACATCCTTGCTTAATTTTTTCCCTACGCAAGGCAAAATCCCCCCCAAGCTAGAATATTCAAATGAAGTGAGCTTCACGCCTCACACAATTAGCCATGTTTAGTAATTTGAGAAATGATTGCCGCAGGTGAAAGGAGGAGGGGGATTACAGACGGGGCGCAGGCTGGCAGGGGAAGCCCAGTGAAATGGGTGGGTATGAGCCTGGCGCTTTGTAACCATGGCACATGCAGATGTCGCTGTAGTTCTTCCAAAAGCTTCTACCAACCGAGTGGGAGGGAGGTAACGAGGAACTCGTTTGGCATCACACACCTCCACCATGCGTTTCTAAGGAGGAGTGTTACTGTGCACGACTGGTGGAGTGTGTGGGAAATAGGCTGGCAGCAAGGGACCTGAGGAGCTGACGTGGGTGAAACCAGGGTTAGGGGACATCCCTCCCTGTATGAGGGAATGTGGATGCAAATAACCATGGTGAAGCGGAGGAAAGGTTAAGCACCACCAGTGAGGTGTCTGTGTATTCCTGAGCCTGTCATAAGATGTAGACATTATGCAGAGTGCTTACATTAATATGCATGCAGGCCCTCTTTATTATGCAGCGCAGTGTGAGGTAATATTGCCGGGCTGTTCTGCTTTGCTTTGGTTACTGTGTGAGAATGTTATCTCTCTCTGAAGCCTTTATTTCCTCACCCTCCTGTCAACATGTTTAAATATCGATCATATTTAAATTAAATCAATTTAAAAAGGAATCACAGAAACTTAAGTGACGAGTTCTACCATTGACAGGGGAAGAAACTGACAACGGTAAAAATGTCAGTAGGATGATGTGGTCCATACGTTATCAATGTCATTTCATGGATACTTTTACTCATTCCAGCATCATCAACGTATATATTCAAATAGCAGACATGTTTTCTATTTATAGAAACTTTGGCATAACAATATGTCATATACATTCTTTCTGTGTTTGTTTCAATACTTAACCAAAGATAAATGATATGAGAAATTCAAACCAAAGACACAATGTATCTTTATGGTTATACTTAACAATTTATTTCTTTATATCATTTTATATACATACAATTACCAAGTCTGAAACTCCAGGGCCTTCACTAGAACTCAATGGAACCACTGCTGGGTCTGTCAGAGTTTAAGTGGTTGTATTAAATGTGTTTCATACAGTGAGGTGCATAAAAACAACTTTACTCCATACATACAGCCCACCATCTTCTGAGAAATTAAATTAAATTAAATTAATGTAATGCCTTTTGCATTTTATATTTTATATTTTCATAAACCTTACATTAAAAACCTACAGTATGACTAATGCAGAATTCATCAATATTCCTCATAAGCAAATATTATTACATTATACAGTAGATTCAGGCTAAATGATAGTTCACATAGACAGTTTTTTGTGCCCGGCCTCGTTTCTGTCAGTCAGCGGTATACCACGCTGGGTCAGTGCAACCTCACCTAAGCATTTGCACAGCCATGACGCATCACCTTTTGGTTATCACTTAACCACTGCTGTAGTAAAATCCATGCACATATGCGTGTGGACTGCCTCAGCCATGTAAATCATACACATGCCAACGAGCACATACACACATGCAGAATGTCACTGAGCACCGAGGACTCAGGAGAGGAATTTGGCGACTATATCTGTGAAGCAGTACTATCTCTTTAACCACTGTCTTGTCTGGGGTCTGCAGATTAATTGGTTCCTGGTAATTCTATCAGATTAGTATTTATACGCTGTCACTGAGGCAATCGAGGTGACCCACTGTATCTAGCCGACTCTTCATAAACTGGTGTGAAGGTCAACTGTCAATCATCCTACACAATATGATAATCAGTCTTTAAAGTCAGCATGAGGATGCCATTAACACCAGCAGTAATAGCTGATGAAATAACTGTCATAACGGCAAGCCTCAGGGGATGAATGCTTATAGATTGACTGGGAGCAGAGGGAAAGTGGGGAAAGAGGGGAAAGAGGAGAAGGAGGAAGCTCAGCCAGAGAGGGAATGTGCAATTTGTGAAATCCTGCCTTTGAACACATTCGCAACACCTTTTAGCCAATAACATTACTGAACTAGCTAGGAAATATTTAGTAACCTCTTGTTATGTCTTATCCAATATTACAATTTAATGTCAAGGCTGCAAAGACTTGTTTCAGTGAAACTACCAGAGAAAAAAAACGACCTTGCACTTGAAAGACATGTCCAGTTGGAACACTGTGAACTGACTCCTCTAACAGAGCAGTTCTTAGAGCTTACTATGGCTGTCAGAGAGATAAAGATGTACCATCATGTGTGACTATTTTTGCCTGGTCTATTGAGGAGCTGCTGCCTGTTTGCCTATTTCAGTGAGGATAGACTTGACTGCCCATGAGAAACCCACTGTATACTGAACAGTGTAGGCCATCCTAGGGGATATAGTCACTAAATGCCCCTCCTGAGTCCTGCATGCTCAGTGAGATTCTCTATGTGTGAATGTGATTGTTGGCATGTGTACGATTGACTATCTGTGCAATAGAAAGAGACAAAAGACATGAGAGGCCTGCCATGGTCCCTGTCCAGGTCAGAGTTTAATGAAGGGAAGAGAGAGAGAGAGAGAGAGAGAGAGAGAGAGAGAGAGAGAGAGAGAGAGAGAGAGAGAGAGAGAGAGACAGACAGACAGACAGACAGACAGACAGACAGACAGACAGACAGAGCGCAGGAGATGAGACAGTGTAAAAGAAATGATGTGTCTGCGCTGTGTCCCACAGGGGCTGAACTGGGCGGCTGGCAAGGGAGCCATTACATGCGTGTCTCTGACAGCTCACTCTCTCATTACGCCAGGAGACAGTTAACACCACCACTCTTACACCACAGCTTTGTAATGCAGACTATATCATCACCCACCACACACAATGTAATACTTTTAGTGGCTGCTTATGATATACAATGTTTTAAAAAGGAGCAATTTATAAAGCACGCTACTTTAAATTGGAGCTCTTTGCTTTGGTTAAGTCAGGATATGACGTCTTCTGATAGACAAACTCTAAGATAGCTCTGCTCGGGGCTCCCACAAGAAATTGAGGTTTATATGAGGAAATAAGCTTTATAGTTAAGCTACATCTTGTTTATCAAAATGTGTCCGTATTGCCAGTTGTCATTTAACATATTTGCACCACACAAGTATAATATAAAAAGAAAGCTTATAATATCACAATTGTCATATACACGTATAGTTTATATTGTTGTAAAACAAAAATCTAATTGTATTAAACTACAGAAAGATCTGCAGCATCTTTAAAAAAATTCAAGTTGGGATTGCAGAAGGTGTTGCGAGGAAATGTTGACAACCAAAGCCAGAGGAAGGAGATACAACATGAAAAGCAAATATAGCCAAAATGACATGTAAAGAAAAGGGTAGCAGGAGGTACTGTGAATGAGATTGCATGTGTGGAACATGTGGACATGTTTGGTTGACCACCACACATACATTGTGTCCGTCTGTGTATACAATGATCAAAGCACTTTGTTTTAGTCGTAAAACTGCCTTTTTGAATGTGCATAGATGGTAACGTTTATTGTTTTTGGATTAACTGCTCCTTAGAGTCCTCTTCTGTAGTTTTCATCACCTTGTCATTAGTGGCCTCTCCCTCCCTCCACCTTCCCTACTGCTTTAACCCTAGTTTTCTTCTATCCATTAATCTGTCTGTAATAGAATATGCTGATTTGACTTGGCTCACTACCCTTACTCCCCCAGCTCTCTCTAGTTTGATAGCATCATCCTGATGCACTATAGCTGCCAAGATGATCTCCAAGAGCTCAGCATGTTGGATAGACAGCTACACCACTACCTAGAACGGGATGTTCCATGTCCCATATGCCATACTGATCTAATAATACTAAAGTCCTGCTGAAACACTATAAGCCTGTGACATTGAGAACCTCTTGAAATTACACGTTACTCACAATGTACAGTACTGTCAGGAGACAACCTGTCTGGTTGAAATCTCCCTTGTCCCTCCCACTCAAAATGAGCTGAGGCTGTGAATGTGATGAGGGAAAGGCAAGAGGCACTCATAGGAATAGAGCTAGGCAAGCACACATGAACATGACCTCTGCTGGCTGTGGAAAAAATCTGCTGCCTCCACACTTTACTGCTAAAGGGCAATGACAGACTTAATTGGACTGAAAAAGAAATTTCTTCAAGACTTTTTGGTAAATCCTCCTGCTAAGGTTACAAGAACTGCTCAAAAGAAGGAGTAAACTTAAACAAAAGGATTTGTGAAACAAGAGGAGATGCATCTGTAGCTGTTTAAGTGCTGTAAGCATCGGTCAGCTCATTGACACAAAATCTTGATGTAGGCCTACGTTAAGCAAACAATTTCAGCATGGAGCGTCCATTCCAATTATTTCAAAACATACCATTCAAATGACAAGAATAAAAAATACAACCTTCTCATGTTAAAGCTACAGTAGCTGTGACAGCGCAATGAAGCATCCTGTAACTTCACAAAATCGACTGTTAATAGACTCCTGCCTGTTCTGCGTAGAAGTTTGCGTTGCTGGTCAGAGGAGTTGGGCTCTGTCTACACTTAAATTGATATTTTGAAAAACTATGTTTTTCCCATTTGTTTAAAAATAATAATTAATCTGTCCACAACACCTTTGTTTGACAAAATATCTCTTTTTCTTTGGGGGGTATTGACATATCAAACACTAGCAGCTATGTATTTATTTATTTAACATATTTCTGGTACACGGCTCTAGGTGCTATGGCGAAAACAAAATGTGACTCATGTTTGGACGGACGACAAGGTGGAAATGCTGCTTAGCGTCAATTTACAATACCGGTAGTTTGTTGCCGGCAATGCTCATTCCACAAAGCAGTAATGGATGTGCAAATTGAGGACATATGAAACATGACATACCAAAATGATCTGGATACGTGTAGACAGGGCCTTTGACTTTAGCTTCAATGCCTGCACCCACATATGTCCAGTCTTATATGAGGTTCCAAAGAGGTGATGGAGGGAACGGAAATACTGCAGATGATGGTTGTTTGAACACGAGAGGCTTGCAATAAGAACCTTGAGACCCATTTTAATTTGTATTCCCATAAGCCAAAGACATTAAGCAGTGTTTTCAGTGCAAATCTGAAGAGTTACCTTGACAGAACAACAAGGACGGCATTGTGCCTTTTAGAGCTAACAGCCTGTTATGCCTTTTACTTCTTAGAACTTTTTATAGATTTGCCATCTTCTTGTGCGCCGTCTCTGAGGAAAAGGTTTATTAAAATGAAATGCCTATTCTTCTATTTCTCAATGTGGTGGACAGGAATATTAGCCAATCTCAGAAACTAAAAAGCCAGACTTCCCATGGCCAAAGCTTTTTGGTAATGTTGTTAGAGCACTATGCTCTTGTTATGATGGGAAGAATGTCAAACGGAAAGGTTGCGATAAGGTGAGATGGGACTATATAGAGTAATCCACATGGAAGACATAAAGTGGGTTAAAGATAAAAAATGATGTAAGACTGGGTTATAGAGCAGCAGACTGTAATATATATCGCACGGGTGAGCTTGATGCCACTTTAAATATGAATGAATATTTAGCTCAAACTTTAGTACTGCCTAAGAATAGAATGAGAGATTGACAGGTTGGAATAACTGTAAGGACAAACAAATCATATTTTCATATAATTACATTGAAAAGTAAAAAGCTAAACAAAGGAAATGTACAAATTGAAAAAGCTAATGTTTTTTTTATATACTTTACTCAAAAGTTATTTTGGCCTTTATTGGGGCAATGATTTGCCCCAATCTGACTGGCAGAATATAGTGGTGGTGTGGAAAACGCAGCTGTAAGGGTGGACTTGAGCGCGATAAAGAACAGAAACACTGTGTCAAGTGCAGGAGAGAAGAGCCTTACAAATGGTGGCACATACGAGTGATGTAGACTGGGACACCACAGAGACATATGTACCAGGATCTACTGTAATTGAAGTTGTGTTAAGGAGGGAATGAGATAAATTAAAAAGGCAAACATCTAGAAGACAGAGACAGGAAAGTGATATAAGAAAGAGTAAACAGATACATCTAAACACTCTTGAAATAAACTAGCTTGTCTTCTAGTTGGGGGGGAAACGGCTCTCTGATGCACAGCAGTGACAGGAAACACTGATGTCCCTGGAGGCCAAAGACTGTGGTTACTTTGAATGACCATTTATGTTAGAATATATAACTAACACTCATATACTTACATGATATATTGTAATAAACAGATTAAGTCATACTCAATGGACGGGTAAGATGGCGTTACTTTAAGTTTCCTAACACCTGTATTGTGCACAAGTATTATGGCTGTTCTCTTCAACTGACAATGATAAAGAATATCAACCACATCATTAGAAATATATGACATTTGTCATAGCTATATCTTTAAAATGAGAACATAAGGAATGCTTTTTATAGTGTTGGAAGCTCTAAGAGCATCAATAAAATCTTCTTAAACCTTCGACTGTATCAAAAACAATAGGTTACATTTCAAAACACAATGGAAAATAAATCATTTAACAAAGAAAATACAGACTTTTCAGTTCCAGCACATATTTCCAAGCAGCTACAGCTTGGTCAGTCATTGAGGCACTTTGTAGAACTGACTGCACACAAATAATTGCTACAAATTAGGCCTGAAGGGGAGGTATCCTACAAGACAAATCTCATTGTAGTGTGGAAGTAGTATTCTAGCTAAAAGTGAAAGAAAATGTACTATTGACATACAACACTGTTTTGTCTGTAAACAACAAAATACGTTATTTATCAGTGTCTTCATAGACATCCATGTGATCTTCCAAACACGATTTACGAGAGCAACACACTTTACAGGCGTCTTCATTTCAGGTCGTAGTTACAGTGTTAACAAAAGTGAGGTGTAATATATGACGATATTAAAAAAAGAAATGTTGTAGACTCCTCCTCACTCACCGCATTCAAAACTTCTCTTAAGACTCACCTGTTCAACACTGCCTTCAAACACTCACCGTCTCTTCTGCTTATCCTCCCCTTTGTATTCTCTCTCGTTTGTTCGTTTATATATTTATCTTTGTGTCACTCACTCTGTCAGGCGTCTTTGAGTTACAAGAAAAACGCTATATAAGTCTAATGTATTATTATTATTATTATTATTATTATTATTATTATTATTGTTATTATTATTATTGTTATAGGTTTTTTTGTTTGATAACTTGTTCCCAAACTAAAAGCGAAAATGTAAAAATATGTTGATGAGTTAATAAACCTAAACCTGGGCTTTTTTTTTTTTTTATAGGAAATGTGGAAATGTCCTTTTGTGTCATCAGCTTACATCAGTGTTATCAAGACTTTAAGCACCTGAACAGCAACCATCATTTGTTATGCTTGAAAGTTACATTTAAATGCAGTATAATATGTCTATTTGATAGTGTTGCAGCAGCATGTTCTCATATGTTGTTCTCAAGTACTGCAGACCTCCATTATGGCAGCGAAACAGCATACAGTATTACATCACTTGAAAGCCCTATCCCCAACAGGCTAGTAGGCCTAACCAAAAATAACCATAGTATTTATTAATGACCAAGTAATAGATAATAATATTTTTCATCGATACCTACTCATGAACAGGTGGCATTATCAAGTTGGAATGAGCAATTTAAATCTATTGTGTGCTGTTAAGAGGGTTTGCTGAATCCAACTAGAAACACTTGTATGAGCAAACCTCACAGAAAGAAAGTATGATTATGTTTTTACAAGGCCCATTGCAATATACACAGTATAGTAATAAGAGGGCCCTAATGGGCAATTCCCTTGTAGTTAATGATCATATCTTTATCCACAGCTGTGCAAAACACAAACAAATAAACAAATCGGACGCAAAAAAGACACACACTTGATTATGAATAGGGTCTAAATTAATGTGTGGTGAGAAAAGACCACCAACAACTCATTGCAAGATGCATTTACTAGGAGGAACTAGATGATTTGTTAAAGGCACATAAGACCCATTATCACATGGCACATTACATCATTCAATAGCGGCCCCACTGCAAATATTAAAGGAAAACAAGGGCCTTTGATACAGAACTCTTCTTTATACCCTCCCTACAAGGCCCAGGCCTAAATTGGATTTTCCCAGCACTGTTTCGTAATTTGAAACATCCATCATTTATTATTAAAGAAAGGAAATAAAGGGAAGTAAGGGAAGAACTGCCTTTGGCAGCTTCAGGAAGCCCTGTGTTAAACCACCACCCACGACTTTGTGCTTTTTCACACCCTTCCCCTCTCAAGACCAGGTAACTTTTATACTGTCTTAGTTATCAGGCCTGCTATCTTTTGTTCTTTTCTTTAATAAAAAAAATAACTCATTTAGTTATTATAGCTTTTAAATGTTGTAAATGATAGATTTAGGTCTGGTACTTTGATTGCATTCCACAGATTATCAGTGCATTCAGTTTTGTTTGCCATCAGTGTTGATGTCATGTCCTCCAGAATAACATTTCTATTTTGTTCAGAAGTAAGGAAAGAAGGAAGGAAGGAAGAAAGATCAATGGAATAAAAATGATACAAAAATACAATAAAATACAATCCTGACATGGAGCTCTTTTTGTTGGAATTAAAATGACACACTTATAGTCCAAATGTATTACGTTCAAAGTTAGTTTTAAAAAGTAGGAATAGCTTGTATGATAATGGATGCTGACAAAGCAAAGTCTATGCTTCTGCATGATGGATATGTCATGTCAGACAGGACAAAGTGAGGGACACACTACTTTGAATGGCCCCCCGCAGAAACAGAAGGTGGTGGTGCATCTCTCAGACAACCAGGAAATCCTTCTTAATAAAAGCTCATCCATGTCTTTTTCTAATCCTGCTCTGTATTATCAGTATGTTGCAGCTAAGTGTTGCAATTAGGCCGGCCTTTTTCATGCAAATCAATTTGACAGCACAACAATCAGTTAGTTATGCTAGCTGCTGCTCTCTCATTCTCCCCCTTCTACTCCTGCGCTCCCTTGCCCTCTCTCCCTTCTACCTCATTTTCTCTGGCATTTACAGAGGTTGCGACATTTGCATTATTTATCATATAAGGTTAGAATATGCACCACTCAAGGCAAGAGCATATGGTTATTAGCACAGTATTACAAATGTTAAATACCAAATGCAGTCATTTGCCTCACTCATGCTCCCCAATGCATCCCCCTGAAAAAAGGGGATCATACTGCACTTTCAAAACAAATAATGGCTGATGGAGGAGGGACCTGTCAATGGCTCATGAAAAGCCAAGTAAATATGTCTGAGGCTACATCCACACTAATACGTTTTCTCCTTACACACAAGCGTTTTAGCACTGTTTCAGACATGATCTCCGTTCATAATAACACGCCAGGAAACACATATCACATGACCATTCATAAGTTTTACTACATTACGGGTCAAGACATTTGGTCAACACACGTCTCAATCCTATTTTTAAGTTGTTGTCGTCTGTTCTCACACGCGTAGCTCTGCAGTCATGGTCAGAAGGCTTTTTATCCATGTAAAATAAATATTTTAGTATTTTATTTTAATTAAACACTAGTAGTCGAGTTAAATAGTTAGATAAAACCCCATCAAAAAGCAAACATGGGTGTCTGGGTGGTTTTCATAGGTCTCCATTTTTGCCCGTCCAGACTACGCAACCCCTAAGTTTTCAAACTAAAACGGGGTCAGCAGCGTTTTTAAACGTTTTATCAGATTTCCTGGTTTACACATTGCACATCCAGGTATTATTTTACCAGCAGCTATACTAGACGTGACAGGTGGCACTACAGTCTCAGTCCTTGTTTGGATTTTAACAACATGCAAACACAAACAAACACCTACACTGCATGACTGGCTATCATAAATGCACAAGTTAAAGGCTACTCCAGCATAAGGTCCCTCTTACATTATGATGCATGTGCTGTTTGAAAGTTGGTCATTGAGAATGTTAATAGATACCATTTGTTCATAGGATGAGTCCTATCAAAGGCCTGCATGGATGTGTGCTAGCATGATAGATAGATGTGGCTTTATTACCATTAAAAAGTCATTTACAAGACAAATAGGGACACGCTTTTTGAATTACGGTTACTCTTTAACAGACTGGATCTGGAGTCAAAATTATAAATAAGCTGTTGGTTTGTAGTTGTGACAACTACTGATTACTGGAGTTTTGTTTTGTTTTTGTGTATATAGTCAATAGCACTATGTGTGTGTGTGTGTGTGTGTGTGTGTGTGTGTGTGTGTGTGTGTGTGTGTGTGTGTGTGTGTGTGTGTGTGTCCAGAGGGCCTTTTACCAGTGGTGGTGTCTCATTAACATGCCAGCCTACTATAAAAACTATCTATCTATCTAAATTCATATTTTCAAAGTCCTTAGTTAAGTACAGAAGCAAGATGGGGAGACAGCCAGGCAAAATCAGAAGGAAGTAACTGCATGTGATCTTTTTTCTAAGGGTCAAATAAATTAAATCTGACAGAAAAAATATCGAGGGAGAATTTAAAAGAGATTAAAAAAAAAGGAGTTGTGGGTGAGAGATGAGAGAGTATGTGTGTGAGAGCGAGAGAGAAAGAGTGGAAGAGAAACATAGAAGAAATGCTGCAGGATGGTCTGTGTGCCTTTAAAGTGAAGTCTCAATCTCACGTAGTTTTGTTCCTTAAAAGGAAATCAGAGGGCTTAGCTGAGGCATTGCCTTAAAAGTCATGAATAAACATCAGATTGCCTTTCTGTGCATACATCATACATCACAAGATGACACTACCTAATGGAGGAGGATTCCTCGCCCTCCGACACATGAAAAGGCAGTGAAATTACCCACCAAACCATGCAGCCGCATGGTTCTAAAATGGGCCGCTGAGGGAGAGCAAGGGAGGGGCTAAGGGGGAGAAAGGAGGAGAAATGAAAAAAAGAATCTCTTAGTAAAATGGATCCTTGAGAAAACCACATTCTCCGCGTTGGTAAGCCTATGTTCAGTGCAGGAAAAAATACTATATACTGCAATGACTAACCTTTTACAGCGACAATGATAATTTTGGTTCTTTTTGCTTGTCTCCAGGGGCTATTTCTCAATTTCTATATTCCCTTTGCAATAAATGAGACCCTTCCTAAAATTTTTGAAAGTGTTGATTCTAATAGCACATAAAGTAGTGGATGCCATTCCAGAACAGACATTTAACAAAATGAAAGAGTTATTATTCCAGGCTCTATGGGAAATAAATTGCATTTATCAGTGTCTGTCACCTCAAAGAGGGAATTTGTTATAGAGGGGCAGTGGACTGAGTACAGAAAAATGTCATCTGCTAGCCAGCACAGAGGGCCCACTGATAAGAACAGCCGCCTGGCTCACACTGTGTCACCTCCCAGAAAGGACATGCAGCAAAGGTGCTGAACCTGATGAAGGGGGCAGAGACGGACAGATGCACAATTGGGAGAAGGAATATACACAAACAGGAACAGGGGGCAAGTGAACAGCGACCGGGGAGGGAGTAGAAGACTGACAGACAGTTCAGCATAGTTGAATGTAGTGTTGCAGTGTAACACAGAAAGCCTGATAAGAGGAAATTGATTCAACCATGATTCTGCTGCAAATGTTCACCACTGTACTAAATTCTAAATTCTTCCAACGACTGCATTCCTCAAGAGCAAACTTCATTTGTCATTAACACAGCAAACATGTCAAATGAAATGCAATGAATACACTTTGAAATCATTTCTTAATGTAATAAAAAAAAAGACCCCTGAATAAAAGGTCTGATAAAATGTCAGTAGGAAAACACTTGTGGTAATATGCCCATGAATAATTTGTGGTAGGGGTATGGAGAACAGACATCATTTTGAGCTCACGCATGTCCTCCATTTCCTATCTGCAAGCGTGGGTGCATCATCGGCAGACAGCCTAAGGCAACTATGCGCAGGACATTTCCACAGAGGATTACTTGGAAAATATCCATCAGAAGGAGATACTAATTAGTGCAAGTCCATGTATGCATGTGTATGTGTATGTGTGCATGCCTGTGCATGTGCGTGTTAGGGCAGAGGGATGTACACCTAGCCAGGCGTGAGAGCAGTGTTGTGCAGCCGAGTGCAGTAATTTCTTTGATCATTTTTAATGGCCATTCTTTCATGTGAGGCTGCAGCTCGCACACAGCTCCCTGCAGGTGTCATCTCATTCCTTCAGTTGTGGGATTAGTATGCGGCAGGCAATAAAAAGCCAGGCCATTACACTGTGCAGCACACATACATAATCTCAACACAGTGGGATCATTACCTTTTCAAAGGATGATATCAGCTCACAGTCTACAGAGAGACACAAAGAAAGCGATAGAAGCTGAGCAAAAGGAACCAAAAGAGGACGGAAATAAAGAGGCAGCAAACCACAGTAGCAGTGTGGGATGGTGGGGGTTAGAGAAAGAGCTATCAATCAGCATTGCAAATAATGGCAGACAGGCAGGCAGTGGATGATGGTTCAGTTCCCTCCGAAGGATGGTATGATATGTACACAGTGGTACCTGTTGTATTCTGAAATAAACTAAAAGCATTCTCACCTCTACCATTCTAAGTCCTCAGCTACATTATTTATCCATTTCAGCAGTTTCTCTTTCTCTAATTTGCAATACGGCTGAGAAATTCAAATACATTCTAACATTGCGACAAGAAATACCAGACAGACCATAAACTAATTCTGAATGTCTAAATCTAAAACAGTCCATCACAGAGAAAGAAATTACAGCCAGCTCAGTGCTGCAAGTCAGCAAGCTGGGCATTGGAGTGCCACTCTGACTGTGGTAGAGCTTCTAACAGATAATCTACAGCCCCACACATACTGCACTCTACACACCAAACACCAGTTTCCACCAGTAACTAAAAAGCTCTCCACGAGGGCAAAGAGTGCTCCCACTGTGCCTTTCACAAACTCCTGCGCTAGTGTAAGCCGAGCAGACAGGTAAAAGGTCTGGAACAACACCTAAAAAGCCATTTTCGTGATATGTGAATCTGTACAAACCAGCATGTTGTTTCATTATTAATAGTTCTCAGGAGGCTCTGCTAGTTGAGAAAGACGGCTGGCTTATCTCATCCACCCGCATACTGCATCTCCCATGGTGGCCCGCTGAACCCGGTGCAATTTACACACGTTTTTTATCTATTCATTTAACTCCTATAACCTGTTCTCCCGTTACCACACGTCTTTCATCCAGAGAAAGTGTTTATGTATGTATTGTACAGTATATTTATACAACATGGACGTACGCAGTTATTCAGATGATTTATCAAGTAAGTTGGATCAGCCCTAATATCTATTATGATAATTAAAGATGAAGTGAAAGCAAAATCATAAAAAGAAATGTAATTAATTTGGCTCAAGCCTTTTTAAGTTGCTTCTATGCAATTCAGGCTTTGTAAGTCTGGCATCTTTCTGTCCATCGTTTCACTCTTTCCTTTTTCAACTTGAAATCATAATGTCCAGTAGAACTTTAAAGCAACAACAGGAGTGAAATGTTGCTTTGCTCGAAGATTAACGCTTCTTTCAATTTCCCTTCTCTCTCTAGTCTTTACTCCACAGCTAGCCTAACTCAGCACAGTAATTAGTTGACTCCAGGGAAATGTGTAGTATAATTCTTGAGCTTTGCATTCAGGCAAAGCTGCTGAGCCTTGGTATTCTGTAGTAATCCCATTAATCACCATGAATCTGATAATATCAATTATTTCAGTAAACAAGGAAGTGTAGATCAAGCCCTTACCCCTCACTCAATCCCTGCATTCAATCACCACACAGATAGATTTAGCAGCTAATTGGAGTAAAATGGAGCTTTGTGAGGGATAATTGAGGATTTCTATACAGTGTGTAGTTGTGTCTGTAATGAAAAGCACACAGTTAATAATGGGAGATGATTGTTCATACAATATTATCATGTAGTGAAGTAATATTGTTTTCTAAATCACCTTTTTCTGAGTAAAAGTTCATTTAAAAACATATTGAAGAGATGTGTGACCAGGGTATATGCAGGAATCCTGAAGTTAAATGTAATACCTTTTTTAAGACACTTTTCATTTTAAGACTTTAATTGCCACTTCAAGAAAAGCATCCAATCATTCCTCAGACCAAGTCAGTGTTGCATATATGAAATTGCAACACTGCAAAAAATATGAGCTGTCGATATCGTTTGATCCCAAAGTGTCTGAAAAGAAACTTAAAAGGTGGATGCATTATTCTGCAGAACTGTTTTAGAGCTGCATCCCGTTATTTCAGCCAGGAGGACTGTCACATACATGAAATTCTCATGAGGTGGGGCTTTGTTAATTCTCTCAATCAAGGTGTGTCAAATGCATGAATTTACAGTGACAAGCAAATTTGACTCTTATGACTCTGGAGACGAAGGTAAAAGGTTAAATAACAGTGAATGCAAATATTAGCAGCTATAAAATCACCATTGCCAAATTATCAGGAATCTAAACGTTTATAAACTATAAACTTCAGATCATTTATCCTCATTGATGAAGCCCAAAAAGAAGATTGTATTGTTTTTAAACAATACTTTGGCGTAGAAATCACAAGGTCCCAGAAGGTGCATGCACTTCTCAGCAGGCCGACACAACTCCGCACAACACCTGACAGCGTTGATCCCCACACAGGCTACACTTTCTGCCTTCAGACACACACAGCAGTATTGTTGCGCCTTACTGATTATTCACCTGCAACCATTTTTTTGAAAACTTGCATTGCCCCTATTAGCTAGGTAGCACCCGGGTGTATAGGGACCTTCCCTTAATGTTATCAAGCAGTAGCAGTCAGTAAATCAATGAGCATCAAGGGTTCTTTTTAGATGACGTCACATTTAGCAGGATTCTATAAATAAACAGCACTCCCACTAGTGGGGAATCCCACGCCATGATTCAATTCACGCAAACTTTAGAATACAACCTCTTTGGCCCAATAGGCTTATACATATTGAAAACAAGCTACAGAATGTAATACCTTGGTAAAATACTTTAAAATACTTTTTATGGGCCTTAATTTTCACTAAATTGATTTATCAGCTTTAATACTTTTTAAAGACCCTGTGGACACCTTGCTGACAGGCCTTCAGATTCCCTAGGTTTATAAGGGATGGCTCACACTGGTCTTATAAAAGGCCAGGGTTCCTGCAGCAAATGATGCCTCTCTCCAGACCTATGCCTACACTCTGCTTTTTAATTGGCCTCTTCTGTAGCTGTGAACCTTAATGACTTTGTTCCAAGATTAAAAGCCTCAGTCATGGCAAGGCAATTGTCTTAACCTTTTCTAGGCTGCTCTGTCTTTCAAGCTACACCCCTCTCCCCATATTTCTCTTACTCTGTTATTCGTTCTACACTTCACCCCTGTCTCTTTCCATTTTTCCACGATCCTTTTTCACATTAATGCGTTACATGTAGGTTACATGTACGTGTTACAGGTGTGCCAACCTCCCATTCCCAGTCACTTAACATTAAAGACTTGTGTGCGAAACAACTTAACTATTCATCAAAGGTTATTACTCATTACGTTTTTCTTCCGTTTTTTTTAGTATGCCTTTATTTATGTTTTTGTTCCTTTATTTCCCTCTATTTTTAATCCTCACTTTGGCATGCCAAATTCCCGCAGTCCTCATCACGACTAACTCCACTCTTTGCCGTAAAGTAAGTTTCAACAGCGAAGTCACTCCTCCGACACACAGCTCCTCACTGGTAGTTGTGTTATGACCAACCAGGGACACAATCTGGTTTCTCCTCCACAAACTGTATTGTATTTGTTGGAATTTACGCTAGAATGCAAACATATTGTAGGTATTGCTTCTAGTATGTGGCCATTGCACAAGGAAAACCCAGCATCATTTTGTTTTGTTTTCTCCTATTATTCTATTCTCCTACATAGATACATCTCTTCTTCATTGGCTTTATCATCACATTATCTGTTCTGATGTTTGATTCAATAAAAAAGTGCAATCAGGAACAGTTTGATCACAGCAATACTGCAAGAATACAATAGGACTCAGCTGTTAAACATGACGTGAAAAGGTTGATGCATAATGTTTGTAATTTGAATATTTTAGTTATTAATTTAGTAATTATTTCAATTCTGCCACCAAAATTTAACACAGGCCTTAAAACGCCTAAGGAGGTTCTTGAGGAGTGCAAGTTGTATTACTTAAATTATCTTGATTGTAAAAAGGTAGTTAGACTTCCAAAACACAAACATCAACATTTGTCTAAAATGGGTTCATAAAGGGGCAGGGGAAAACACGCTTTGTGTACCTACTGTAAGTGTTTAAATGTTTTGTTGTGTGTACGTTAAGAGACAGGGAGACACCAAGACCACAATGACAAAAGTACAAACATTCATCAACAGTTGTCTGAGATGAATCTTGAGCATCAACAGGCAAACCGGTTCAAGAGGAGACCAAGAGAAGAAGATGGGGATGGATCGGCCACATACTATGGAAACCCAATACCAGCATCACCATGCAGCAGCTTAGATGGAACCCTCAAGACACAAGACAGACAGGCAGGTCCAAGAACACCTGGAGAAGAGACCTCGAGACTGGAATCAAGCAGAGAGATGGCTGACATGGAAACAACTGTAATGGAAAGCCCAGGACAGGAGACTCTGGGTGGTCTGTGGTCAACGGCCTTTGCTCCATGAAAATAAGTGATAGGCGCAAGTAAGCAAGTAGTGTGTGTACATGTGTGATTCAATTTAAGTGAGGTTCTTTCTTCAGAATGCCTGTCAATCCTCCCTCAAACCCCACCACCTAACCCAACACCCCACCAATGCCCAGACCTGGCCAGTGCTGAGTGATAGAATAATCGATGTGCAGCCTAATCAGCCAGCTTAACTCTAATACCCTGGACAGGTCCACATCATTATCATATCAGCCTCCACACGTTTTGAGGTGACATGGAAGAGGCAAAGGATTAAAGACAATCTTGTAAAGAGGCAGCACAATTTTTAATGCGTTGACCAACCGAAAGAGGCCTTTGGAAGCATGTCAGCAGAGAGAGGGAGCTTAAGGTAAAAAGAGTGTTGACCAAAATAAAAAGGAAACCCAGACAAAGACTTCATGTCAGGTTGAAGGGAGGCTGCCACTTCCTGTGCTGGGAAAGCAGCATGCAGAAGGTTGATTATTAGCATTACTTGGGTGCAACAACTTCTTAGAGGCACTGGTCCCGGCAGCCAGGCCAATGTTGGCTATTACGGGGTGTCTATAAAAGTGAAGAGTTTGTTTAACTTAAGCACATATTTAGAAGAGCTCAAAGAACTTGTAGAAATGATCTATAAACTGTTTTACACAAAGTGTTTACAGGCAGTAAATGACGTATAAAAAAGAAACAGGTTTGAGGTTGCTAGGAGCTTGGGGCATGTGGTAGTCTACACACTTAACGCAATTATCTTTACACACACACGCACGGAAGCATACACACACGCACGATCTGGTGTTGATTACACAAGGTGATGACTTTGACATCCACAATTCACAAATCCTCCAAAGGATAATTCTGACAATGACACAATCACTACACAAAACCATAGAGGTCATTGGAATATGGGACATAAAAAGTGGAGTTACAAATCATCTGCATAATGTGTCAATATGTCCTGTTAAAACAATGCTACAATTCAGCAAGCTAATACATGTGGCATTCATTTAGCATTGTCTACTTACAGATGTACCACCAGATGACATAACTGTGTGTGTGTGTGTGTGTGTGTGTGTGTGTGTGTGTGTGTGTGTGTGTGTGTGTGTGTGTGTGTGTGTGTCTTATTTTTCCTTTCTTTTGAGCAAAGCTGTAATGAATGAGCAGACTGATGAGGTTTGGAATTCATAATACAAAGGTCAACCTTATTAAGTTTGAAGGAAGATGAAATCCCTCTGAGCTCTTGATTTTTTAAATATCATTGTCACACACCCTCTTCTAAAATGTTTATTTACAATATATCCGTTGTGCACCTATATTGGTGAATAAAAAAAAACACATGCAAGTCAACAAGAGAGATGGCACATTCATAAACTGTCTTCAGCTATATGGCTGTCATTGTTCAAAGTTTGTTTATGTGTTTAACTTCATTCAAAGTGGTACTATGCTTAAAAATGAATGTCTTTCTCTTAGTCATGAGTGTAACTCGAGGCAAAGGCTTCCCATCATCATTAATGTTTAAGATGGCTAACAACTGTGCTTGTCAACAGGTTCTAAGATAATCGACATGTCAATCAATGACGGGTGTGAGGCCGGCTTTTAGAGGGTCCCTAAGGTGGCTGTTTAGAACACGCTCAGTTTAACACAGTGGTAATGGGAGAGTGTAAACAGAGAAGAATATAGACTCCAGGATTGACTGGCTGATCAATGCCATTGATCATTTATCCCACAGTGCCTCCACTTCTTTGAATGGGCTGCTCATTTCCCCCTCAGTCATCCCACTCTCAGGCTTCAAGCTCTGGATCACAGCTATAACCTCTACTCAGTCACCAACCAAATGTAGCCTGCACACTAGAGGGAGACAGAGAGAGGGGCTTCAACAAACATTACGTTTGGTTAATGGTTTGATATGTTTGATAGTATTAAAGGTTTGATTAAGTTTAGTTTTTTCATTTTAGGGTTATATTGATACTCACAGTGATAGGTGTCTCTTACACCCATTCCACTTTTGTGTAGACCAAAACAGCTGAAAGGAGCCAAAGTAATGTGTTTTCAGTTTGTTCCACTGCCCCCAAGTGGCACAAAAAAACCTACATTAATCTAAATTATAGGGGCAATGTGGAGCACATTGTTAGGGTCTCTGCTGCTGAACTTCTTTATATTGTCTAATATATACTTTCAACACTATAGCAATTTCTCATGGCTTGACTTGTAGATGTGATTCTTATTAGCAGAGTTGAGGAGGCTCTCATGTCAGTCTCAGATTGTGTCAGTTAAATGCCATAACAATATATATCACACAATATGGTTCTCAGTTTTCTGGTAACTCAATAATGAAATACTCTATGTGAAAAAGAACCACGTGGTAAAGCCTAGTTTTGTATACTCCATATTCCATGCTAGCAAAACAGTGCCTCTATGGTTTGCTCCAGCTTTGCTCCCAAGGATCAGAGCGTAAAGCATCGTTCAAATGACGTAAATATTGCGGTAATGCAATTCAGCCTCGGTTTGTTTTTACATTGCGATAGAAACAATACAGAAAAACGTATAGGATAGACATTTAATTGTTTTAACGATATATCTCGTCATATCACCCAGCTGGGTATATCGTCAAACATTTATCCAATTCAATTGAATAGTTACTGATTATTAGTATTTTAAAGTCATGCTGTCTGTAACGAGGCAGCATCTTTCAAATTATTATCTTTCAATAATTCCACTGCAGGAAATATTCATCATATTTGGTTTAGATTAAGTTACATTTAGTGTCATAAACATTATTGCTGCTCCGTCAACAATGAGGAAGAAAATTGTGATAAATGCTCCCAAGTCTGGTGAGGTATTTGCTTTTCAAAGCATCTTTTAGTGGCATGGAAATAGAGACAAACTCAAAGTGACAGTTGGCACACCTAACTTAAACAACAAGGCAAACCTATTGGTTTGATTCTTCCTTGATGCAGGTCGAGTCCACCACTTCAATCATTGTACAGGCTGATATGTTCAGACAGCATTCACTCTGAACTGTGGACCCTACATAAAAAGCAAGGACCCTCAAACACAGAGCTAATTTCCCCCATTCTAATACACTGGTTGGAGTCCTCTTTGTGCCAGAAAGAAGAGATAGCGCATATTGGGCTCCCCAGGAGTGACACCATGGACAGTTTCTTTTTAAGTAGCCATGCCATCATTTTAAGAAGCGTGTGGCAGTGAAGACAGACACAACGTGACATCAGGAGCATATTATCTTTTAGACCGTTTTTAATCCTCCCAACAAGCTGTAAACAATTTGACCAAACAAATCTTCTGGTCAAGGTAAAGAAAAAAGAACAAATAATGACATGTATAATAATCATAATCTAATACCTATTACTAGCCAATCAACTAGATCCAGGTTAGTGGGTATCTGTAGCTACACACAGTTCCATCAGTTCTACATTCACGATGAATTATTATTCTTGCTCTTTTCTCAAAGCATCCATTTCAGATGAGATGAAAAAGTAATATTCCAGCAATAAAGCTTGATTTACATCCCCCTCACTGTTCCCCCTCTTCCTTTTTTATTTGATCATTTAGCCAGGATCATATAACTGTATATCAGACACAAATGAAATCAGGTCCCATGCACATTAAGGCCATGTCTTTCTGCAGCTAACATCCCCTCCAACCCAACCACCCAGCTCCACAGCAAGCCAAGGGCAGAGTACCATTCATTTTCAGGCCCATTTCCTCCTATGATTAGGCGATCAATCAATCCCAGCATTCAATCTCATCAAGCAGACGGGATTATCTGCCCATCTTCCCCTCTGCCTCTTTCAACTCACTCCCTCCCACACACACAGCAGCACATTAACATCAGATCAAGTATCACCCAACACAAGCAGTCTACCACATCCTCTGACCACAAACAGACAGCTTCTTATTTTAGCAATCTCTCACTCATCCACTCCATCTCCTCCAACTGACTGTGCTCAAATACATACACAACAACAAAAACACTACTTACCTTTTGTATGGTGTAAAGATTTCAGGCATCCTGGCTCAAAAAATGACTTTAAGAAGAAATGGTACCCCTCCCCCTTCTAGAGATCTGCTCATTCTCATCATTTTTGTTATTCTCTAGTAGAGATGATTATGATAAAACATCTTATTGTGAAATGATGAAGAGAACAAATGAATTAGTAATAAATGTAGAGAGACTAAGAGCACACACAGGAAAATGAAATTACTTTTTCTGCCATCACTAATATTTAATATTTCTGTTTTTTTCTCCAGATAAGCACTTGGTAAAAAGGGACATTTTCCTTGCAGCTAAAATATTTAATAATTTCTCCTTAATGGCAAAAAGCTTTTTGATGTAGAAATGCTAATTCTTGAAACAACACTGATGAAACTGTCATGCTTTCAAGACACACTACCTTTTAGTAACCATGTGCTAGGTTAATAAAGATTCACGTCTGAAAGGAGCATTTCCTTCCATGCTCATACCCCCATGAAGGTAGGATGCAATACACCAGAAGATAAATCAAAGCCGGTGCAGCCAAACTGGCAAAATAACAACTCTGCAACAAAAAACTGTGTGACATTGACTTTGAATAGCACTGTGGCCAGGCATAGATAATATTATATATATATAATATTATATATATCATACATCTTAATTATAAAGTACATACTTGAAAATGCATACTTTATTAGGCCTTTAGTACAAGATTTAATGCTGTGAGAAATTTGATTTATTCAATTTGATGAAAGAATTTTGTCGCAATACTCAAACAATTGTCATATATGTTCAATATTACTACATGTTCTTAATGCTGAAGAAATGATCTATGTTGTAAAAACAATGCACACGTGTTAATATCTCTTTAATTTACTTTACTGTTTTATAAGGTTATACGGTTTAACAATGAATTTCCCCACAAGGCCATCCCAGTTTAATCTTCTCTCTTATCAACATAAGCAACAAAGAATCCATCTTGTATCCCCGTGTTGACATTTCTGAGTTTGTGTGTTTCTGTACTAAGTCTGATTTCTAATCCTTATTCTTTATTTTATTTTTACATCAACCACCGGTGAAGTAGTGCAGTGTGCCTGTGTGAGCTCACCTGTGAAACGCCCATGTGCTGGATCATCCATGTGGTTGTTGTATAACAGTCAACATGGTAAAGACCTTCTTGGGAGATCATGTGGAACTCCTCCAGCATGTTTCACATCTTTTCTGGTCACTGAGTAAGTGTCAAGGCACTGATGTCCTATCAATACAAACAAAAGTTTCCATTAACAACACAAACGTCTGAACATCAAGATAAACTAATTATATTCCAGAAAAAAAACTGAGAAAACACCACATGAATAAATTATTTTAAAAACTTGTATCCTATTCAAATGTCAATAGCCGCAATATTGCAAACTCTCTGTGGTACTATTGACTGCCGGGAGAAGCTGAATCTGCTGCAATAAATGGCTTTAATAACACAGCCGAATCCTCCTCAGCCTTTGTTCTATACATGTCATTGTTTTTGATTATGTTCTGGGACCAACCAAGAGGTGCTTACTCCAAGATGCAAGTCCTGGCGTGTCCCCGTTACCGGCAATACAGTTCCTCGTAAAAGAGCATAAACCATGCCACAAACCTACAAAACTTAAATTCAGTCAGTGAACTTAGATCTGCTTATGGGCATTTTTGACTGTGTGGGTCTTAGGCTGTCTACACATGATAAGCAGTCTGATCTGCACTGGCTGCAGGGTTAGGCAGAGTCAGTGCCGAGAGCTAATCTTAACAGTATTGTATCATTATTCAATTCATAATCAAGAAATGTTTAATTCATGCTGAAGCAAAGCGAAATAATGTATACTTATTTTAAAAATGACCCCTAAAATAATATCAGCTCAGAGATATGTTCTACATGTTTAAGCATTTTGATCAGCTGTTACCTGATTGGACATGCTTTAAGAGGTCAGTGGTGAATTGGTTCAGATTAAATTGGTTAAAATCATTTGAATTTTTAGCACAGTGGTAAGGTGCGAAATCAGAGTAAATCATGGTTCAAACCTGCCAAAAAAAAGGTTGGTGTGTTCATTTCCTACAGTGCGGGTGGCTGGTGATAACGCAGGGTGGTGTAAAGGGGAGGCTGTATGGAAAAGAAATCAGTTTGGCTACATCATATCCTCTTACAGAGTAGCCTTGACCTGCTCGATGATCTTGATAGAGCTGTCGTCCATTTAATTCATATGGATATACTAACATCCCCCAGTATGCCTTATCTCAGTGAGGACCAAGTTATATATTTGGGATTGGATTAGAGTGATCCCACTGAGAGAGAGAGGATAGTACTGACAGATAGACAAGGTGTGCAGGCCCAACAGAATTGGTGCTACCAAAAGCATATCAGCCTTTAACCTTGAAAAATATAGAACCACTATAAAAGAAGCCTATACATTTAGAAAACTAACTTTGTACAGTTATTCTAGCTTTATGATATAGATAAATCAATTAAATTATATTAAAAAAGTTGTAATTACAAAGTGGGTGTAGGAAATAAAAGGCACAAATATGTCAACATATATGAATGTAATCCATAATCGAAATAGTTTGTAAACAACCGTGCATACACGTAGCACTGGTGGGTAAATGGGCCAAACTAAAAAGTCAAAGCTGATGTATGTTCAAGTGTTAATTTTCCTGATGGTTTTAATTAGCTATTTTATACTATAAAAACAGCGTGAGGCATCATGATTGACAGCTGCTCTGAGTGAAGAAGTCGCGGGAACTGTAAGAGAGACGAGGTTTAATTGTAACTTTTCATAACCGTCACTCGTCTATGTAATAACACGTGTCAATTTGATCATAAATGTTTTTATAAAGATATGATTGTCATTGGTTGTGTCTTTCTTGCCAAACAGCTATCGTGGTACTAACGTAGCAGCTAGGTGGCTCACGAGCGGATCACCAACGGATTTTAAGTACTGTAGTGAACTTCAGACAAACTCGTTTTAGACACTGGTTTTTATATGACAAATGTTCGTCACAAATACTTTTCCTTAAAATGTTAAAAGCATGCTGCATTAATAACGTATCTCAAATAATAATTGTAATTTAATTATTAAACCTTTTTCTGCATTGCAACGAGGTCAGTATCGAGTGAAACACAGTAACGTCACAGCCTGATATTAACTGATATTAGCATACATTCACATCCAATTATTTCTAAAATGGAAGTAAACAAGTACCTTTTTTGCCGCTCATATGGTTGCTCTGATGCTTTTTACATGGTCCAGTACACGTTCAGCTACTTTACCCAGCTGTTCCCGATTGGAGCTGTAAGAAGATCCACGTGTTAAGGGATTGGCGTTGGCAGCAGGCCTCGGTGTACGTGTTGTCAAAGCTAGCGCAGGAGCCTTGTAACAATAGTTAGCTTAGCATCTCTTTACACATCCATAGTAGCATCTAGCGTCACGTTGCTAGCAAGACGTAAACTAGAGTTACGTTAGTCCGACGCAGGGAACATTCAATTATAGACCTGCATTTTACTAGCACAAGCGTACATTACAGTCACAGAGAGGGCTAACCGGCTAGCTAACGTTATCTTTACACAGAGAACATCCTAACAAACAGAAAAACAAAGAAACCGGCGCATTAAATACAATTGGGGACCGCTTAACAACTTTAATTATGGGAGGGGTTGTCAAAAAATATAGACAATTTCCTTAATTGAGCATCTCATCTGTGATGGGTTTTTAAATGGACGATGCAAATATTAGGATGGCCAATATCATGGTCTTTTGTTTGTAGTTGTTTTCACATCTAATAGAATACAACAATTTATTAACAGTAATAAGACCCACAATAGTCAAACTTAAATTAACATTTATGTAACACTGTTATTGTCTGCATTGTCAGTGTTTGCTTTTAGATCTGCTCTGTCTCCTGTGCACTTATTAAAAAATAAAAAACAAAGACATCAACGTCAACATTATAAATGTCCACAGGTAATTAATACACAAAACTTAAATAAAAATTATTATTAAAGTTTTAGTGCACTTAATAACAGCATAATATCATCAGATAGCAGCATCTCCGTGTTTCTGAGAGAGAATGAAAATGTGTAAACTTTGGTTACATAAATAACAATATTTGTGGTGGCACAAAGTAGCAGCATCTCTTCGTTTTTAATCCAAGTACCAGTTCATGAGCTGCAAATTGTAAAGCAGGAAGCAATGTTCCTTTTCTTCTCATAAATAGTCCCAACCTCTCTGAATATTCTCTGGCTGAGAACAGAAAAGGCTGGAGGTCAGAGACATTTTCTTGCCGGCGGTTCAAGAACGCTTAAGGCCTTTTCACACTGGGAACAAAACTAAAATACAGAATATTTGTTGACACATTTTACCTTCAAACCTTTCACACCTAGGCGAATATTTGCACCATGTGAGAATTTATGAGAATTTGCTTTTGGAGAGTAATTATGTATTATTAAAAACATACTGCATAGCTGTGAAATCTGTTTTGATGATTCACTGTGTCGCACCAAAGTCAATTATTTGAATGCATCTCTATAATATTTTATATTGGATCATGATAATAATTCCCTAGAAATTGAGTTGATTATGTAAAAAGACTTTGGTTTCTCATTAAGCATCAGTAATCATTACATGTATACATACATTGAATAAAAATAAATGTTTGTAGCAAAAGGTGAGAAAGAGAATGTGGGTGGATAGCAAACGTAATTTGCTAAACTGGTAGTTGGTCCTGGTCAGGGTGGACTGTAATCATCCCTTAAGAGTACGGTTTTTGGAACAGATGTTTTTCTGCGTGTGTCGATTTGGGAGCAACCCTTTTTGGCTTTTGCCTTGGCATCATATGCCTGACTGAGTTTTTGTGAAATTTGGTCCACTTGTCATGTCTTGCAGTATATAATGAGAGGACTGGCACCAGCCTCATATTTTTAGTCCAGCATATATGGTAGATCTGGTTTATTGGCATTCTAACGGATTAACATACATGATTATATACACATGTAGTCTACACCCCAGAGGTTTATTAGAGATTCTGTAAATAGACTAAACAGAACATCATTGATTCGTCAGGAAGTTGTTTCAGCGGCACTTACATCATTAGATCCTTGGTAAGGTGGTGAGTGGGTTTATCACGGACAACATGCTATTCATAGCTAAAGGAGGAGGAAGCGGAGGCTAACTAGATTGCAATTTAATGTAGTATCAAACATCAATACCTTTTTTGAGTATAAAAACTGTCAAGTACCAAAAGTGGACACCTAAT
This sequence comes from Cottoperca gobio, assembly GCF_900634415.1. Lineage (NCBI taxonomy): Eukaryota > Metazoa > Chordata > Actinopteri > Perciformes > Bovichtidae > Cottoperca > Cottoperca gobio. Next base: position 20,053,983 of record NC_041357.1, read on the forward strand.
GCAAGCACAGATTCATACAGCCTTGTTAAAAAATTATTTTATCAGATATTTTCTGATTTAAATAACAGTTTCATAAATGTTATTTTAAAGTATGTCTTGTATGGCTAATTGTGTAAAGATATAACATTGATTCTGACAGTTTGATTTTAAATTTATTGTGTTTCCTGATGTTAATTAATACTGATGGGTGAAATGAAATCATCAGTTTAGTCAGTAGTTTTGTAGAAAGGAGAGCACTCCTTGAGGCCGGTGTGATGTATCTGGCCAGTAAAAGTGGCTATGCTCATAATGTGACTATGACTTGGCAACATCTTTGTTACAAACTAAGATTATTAAAACGATGTCCCTTGGCAACTCATTATAGCGTCAGCTCAGGCCATATCCTCCTTAAGCATTTAATTAAATTTGAATGATTACAAAAGTACAGAACAGTCAACAGCTACATGACTGCCAGCCAGAACTGCATTATGCCAGCAGGCAGATGACTTGTTATTTTTATTATTTTCCCTACATGCTCACAGCTCCCTGTCATGTGTGTTGGTCTTCACAATGTTGACATTTATTACTGTCTGTATTCATATCATTGTTTCTTTACTCTCCCATTCTTCTGTGTCTTCCAGATGAGTTTATAAGTCAGATCACCTAAAATATGTATTACTTGTGACATTAAGGAGGGTAGAAGTCTTTTTGAAAAATAAAATGGTTTGGCAAACTTTTGATTAATAGATCTGGTCCATTCTTGTGATACAATAGAACCAGTCTTGCTTTCATCTCAACATGTTCATTGTGTACAATTATGTTAATTCGTTAACATGTAAAACATTACTATCAGTCTGATTAGAAGAGAAAAGTGTGTCAACTCCACTCCACACAATAGGGAAAGGAATGTCACAAAGGACAGAGTTAGAGATTGTTCACCTTTGTTCTTCCCATTTTCTCTTAATGGATCTTTACTCTCTGAAAAAAAAAATCAGTAATTGTGGTATTAGCTAAGTGCTAAAAGCAAGTAATGTCAAGATAACTTTTTAATCCTTTTAAAAAGGTCAAACAGCACTCCAGAACAGTGCACTGTATGTGACATACGATACAAGCATCACATAATGTCTTCTTAAGAGGAAGCAGTTTTTTTAACAATTCAAATAGGAACACACTCAAACGTCATATTTTGGATTGTGTTCAGATCAGATCGTCCAAAATAATCAGGTTTAGGATTAGAAGTCTTTTGAAAATAATATTGGTTTGAAAGACCTAGCTTCGGTGAATATAAATGGGACAGTAGAACCGGTCCTGCTTTCATCTGGCCTTGTTCATTGTAAACAATATTTTTTATTTATTAATATATAAAAAGTTACCTCTGAGTCTTATTAAAATAGAAGTCCGTTTGCAAGGAGGGGGATGTCATAAAGCACAGATGTATACGTTATGCTTTGTACCCACCACTAACTTGGTCTTAATGGATCTTAGCTCTGAAAAATGTGGGAATTGTGGCTTTAGTTAAGTGGACGGGCATGACGAAAGCAAGTAATGTGAAGGTAACATTTGATTGGTTGTTGTTTAATCCTCTTGGGCTTTTAGAGCTAGAAATTAAAGCAGCAGGACATAAACAGCACGCAAAAATACCAAATAGTGTGCAGCATGTGACATATGTTATGAAAGTAGAAATACAACATTTCTTTTGAATTAGGAAATGTGCAGAGAAAAAATTGCAACAGGCCCCACATATCCATGCCACAAATTGACTGAACTTCTCCGTCTGGCAGGCGCCACAAAACACCGTACAACAAAGCAAGCAGTTTGTTGTCACAGTCACAACTCTGTTTTTAAAAACCTGCTATAACTGTGAAATGACCACTATGTTGTGTTTGTGCAATAGCTTATGGTGACTTGTATATAAAAAGCATTTACTTTAAATGTAAAATAATTTTCTCATTAATCCGTTAATCTCACCATTTGTTTTGCAATTAAGTAAAAAGAGCAACTGAGAACTCAAGTTAAATGGCTTGCATGTGTAAACATACGTGTTCGGATTCAGATTTTTATATTCATTACTGAAAGTGGTAACGCCCAAGTCAGCAACAATGTTTCAGGGATCAGCAGGAGATAAAACATCAAGGGTTTGTGTCATTGATGGTGGTGATGAGGAGACAAATGATTTTTGTCTGTGGCTGGTCAACAATGAATTAGATGGAAGGATAAGACGGGTGACTTTGGCGTCATGTTTGATTACAAGATGTGTGAAACATAAGCTCTCATTGTGTATCTATTTTGTTTACACTACTCCTTACAGCCACAGTCTGTAACTGTCCTCTGTTGAAACACTGTTTTTCCACCACTTGCCTTTTTTACATACTGTAGTGATTTATGGTTTTGAAGACCATACATTTAAAATACAGTTGCCTCCCATCTGCCTCACTGGCCTTAGAGGAGGTGTATAGTGTCAAGGGAAAAGAAGAGAAAGCCCACACAAGTAGATGGGTGCCAGCAGTCCAGGTTTAGTGTGTCTTTGTGGCATTCCAATTTTGACTGTATATTGGCAACACAAGGCTTGAACTGTTGAACTGAATCATATACCATTAAACCATAGTGGCCATCCACAGCAGGCACTGAGAAAACAAGGCTGAGAACTTAAATGTGAAGACCTGTTCTATGGGTAATGGTTAGGGCTGTGTACTTTGCATGTTATAGCAGGAGAACACAGGTGAAATTCAGCATTAATAATAATAATAATAATAATAAGACAATACATATTGGTGACATCATCTATGTTTGTAGCTCTATAACTTGTAGCATTTAGACGTGTGTTACTGTAGCCATAAAGTTAACCAGTTATTGGCAAAGGGAATGAAGACTTGGTAGAGCTGAGGTGGGATGAGCAGACACACTCAATTATGTAATAGGGTGAGAAACCCCAACAAATCAAGCAAACTCACCCCAAAACATACATAGCTCTGTTTAATCCCTTGTCTCCTTGGTATAAAAAAATGACAAGTTTTGAGACCTTAACTTCTTGAGGAACAAATACTGATTACATTTTTAAAGAGCAAAGTTTGAGGTTTTTCACCATGACCCTTTCATAGCCACTGTTTTTTTAAGAAAGCATCTAGCTGCCATGAGAGGAACTGCATCTTAAGGCACTTATGCGTTGGCTGTAGCACTCAGCGGTGGTGGTTGCTGATTGGACTGTACATATTGCTGTAACTGGCAATACACTGGCCTGCATTAGAAAGATATGTCTGTGGTGAGCAGAGGTGGGCATGACATTAGTCACAGCTGTGAAGAGTGTGACATTAGCAGCAGCTGTGGTGGATGTGGCTTCAGCTGTTCAGTGTGTGAATGTGTCTGCAACTGTTATAGTCATGGATGTGAGTTTTTATGATTTGGAAGTGCACTTTGTAGACAGTTTGATTCGGAGAGTGAGAGAAAGCTGATTTAGAAATGCATTAAAAAATCCTGGCTTCAACTTTCCAAATTTCCATTTTTTTGATACTAGCAATGTTAAATAGAGGCTAAATCAGATTAGGATCATGCAAACCTTTATGCTGACTCGTGTAGGCTCCATCTCATCATCTCCATCTGCTCAGAGTTGGCGAGAATTAACAGATTGTAGGATTGTGTGTGAAATAAGGGTGGATTATCAATATGCCTTATATTTGAGAGTAATTAGAATTCTTCACTTCTCTTTTAAGCCCTGCAGAAAGATGCAGGGTGGCGGTGGGGGTGACAGGTTAATTGAGGAATAATACCCTTCAGAATGATGGATTTTGGTGACTTGAGATGTCAGAATCCATTATAGGAAATTTAAATTTGCAATTAAAGTGGGAGGTTGGGTGCAGAATTCTTTCATTTTAATTCCCCCTTGCTTCCTCCCCTGTTATTATTAATGTAACGTATTAAATGTCCAGGCCCTCTGTTCTCTGCTTTGGCACTCACCTACCATCCAACAACGTTTGCCAAAATAAGACTTAATTAATGAACTAATACATACAGTAAATCAAATTCAAAGTTATTTTTCAGAATACGGATGCTGGACTAGAGGGACATTTAATATTGAGGTAATTGAAAATCATATCAAGAAAAAATAACTGGAAAAGCATTCAAGCTTCAACTTAACCAGCCTTAAATTTGTGATTACTGCTTCATTTACTTCTATTTATTTACAGGGTGACAACCTTTGTAAAAGTGATATTTAATCTTAGTCAAAGTCAAGCCTCAAATATTTGGATGCGTGAACTCACTTTCAAAAGACATATTTTACTGGTTATAAACAGAGACTATAAAGTGATGATGATAAGCAGTTGACTACTGATGATGGTGATGATATTTCTGCACCTGTTTACACAGCTCATATCCAAGGAAATGTGAGCTTTAGGTGGTGTATGTCAATCATTTCTAATGTCAAACCTTTTTCCTCATGCCACATACTAAATAGTCTGTACATGTCCTGTTGCGCATCTGATTCTTCTTCACAAATGCATTTCCTATTCAAATTGTTCAATTCATAGTTCAAAGTGTTATTTGTTATGCACAGCTTTGTTTTTAGACACTGCTGGGAAACTATAGCAACATTTGATAATATCATGGATGTGTTAAAAACATCTTCACAAAGAGTTTAGCTGGGATTTTTCACCTGTTAACAACAAGGCATTAACAGGGGCAAAGAAAAGAAAAAGGACTGATGTACAAAATTTGGTAACCGTTGTGAAAATTGAGGTGGTGGGTGAATAAATTCAGCATCTCTGTTTTGCTGTGAGGACTATCTGCAGCAGCAGCACATTAATGCCACTATCAGCTACTATATCACCAGTCAAAGTGACAAATGGCAGACAAGCGCCTCTCAAATATTCAGGGAGGGTGGAGTAGTGCAGGGGTGGTAATGGGTGATAGTGTTTTTCTCCATTTGAGGACTTGATGTAAAATTTAGGGAGAGAGATGGTTGGAGTAAAAGAGTAAAAAACAGTGTTTGCAGTCTGTATGTTTGCGTGTCTACATGACAATGTTTTAGAGCGGAAAACAAATTATTGTCTTATTGTCCTTTCTCTGCACTCCCCACAATCCCCCCCCCCCCCTGCCCCCCTCATCTCCCCCATCATTCGGACAGCTGGAAACAGAATTCATCCGATTCGTTCTGCTGCTTTTCTCTCTCCCAACTGCCCCATTCCCCCCCACCATTCCCCAGTCCCCCTCGCTGTCGTAATAGGATCTGCAGGAATCATTCAAAGGCTAGATATAATTTACTGCTTGCCGTGCACAATACCCCCTCCCACTCTCACCCCCTTTCTCAATCGCACAAGGTGCCCTGCGGATGAACTAATCATACTTGAAATATTATTTCTGCTTCTTATTCCTCCATTTTATGAACAGCTCATTTTTATGGTGCAATGGATTTAACCCCTGCCTGGTCACACACCAGTCTGTGCAGGAAGAAAGAGGGTGGGTGGTTAGTGTGGGCGGAGAGAGAAAGACATAAAAACATTTTTTTGTTTTATATTTCTTTGTTTACATTTCTCCCTTCTGTTTGTTTTACTAAATTAACATTTTAACCAAACCTTAATTTCCACAGCTGATGACTCCATCTTATATTTAAAAAAAAGCATTACTTAGGGAACATACAAACACAGTCAGGAGCTTCACCAACAAACACATTAAAAAAAAAAAAAAAAAAACAGTTCCACAGGGCTCCTTTACCCATAATCCCCTTGCTCTCTTTATGCAATCCACATATTTGGACAAGTAACTCCTCTTCATTCATAATATATACAGCACAGTAAATGCTCTCATGCATAACAGCCAGTATTAGCATATGAGCTCTGTAAAAAAAAGATGAATAAAAAAACATTTGAAAAACTATTACAAAAAATCTCTCATGTAAACTATGATGTACCTCATAGCAAGACCTTCCTTCTCTTTGAAAACCCCCACAGGCTTAGTACGCAAGTGTTGAGTTTAATAGTTTATATTTGAGTCACTTGGCAATATGATCTGGTTGAATGCTAAACAGAGAGAGACAGATCATAAGCCAACAGAGTTTGGTGAACAGTGGAAAACTGATAGAGACTTCTATGAAAGTTTATTGATTTGGCACTTCGTCCATTGATCTCTTGCGGGACAAGAGCTTGGATTAGGATTAATGTCCTCTAAACCTGCGTGGGACCTGAGATCATGAATGAATTGCCTTTAGCTTTTTTTTCTTTCGTCAAACTTGGTAAAATGACGTGGAGAGAATTGATTTATCACTGGAACATAATTGTAAAAAATAAACATCAGCATTGCAAATGTCTCAGAGAGTTCAGAATGAGAGCCAGCAGACCTTATGTCAAGTAAGCTTTTGATATTAAAGGGTTGTACAGAAAACAACAAGGAAAATAGTTCCGTCTATATCCCAAAGTATTAAATCGAAGGAGTAGTTTCAAGATTTGGGTTAACCAAAACACATTTTCCCTTTAGCTGACAAAATGTCCGGATGTTATTCTAATGAAATAGGCCCACAGACAGAATATTAAGGGCACACCTAATTTAAATGTATATGGATTTAACAGTGGGTCATTCATCCAAATGACCTCAAACGTATATATGAAATAAATCAGCGAGGATGCTGACATTCACAGGGAAAATGTTATGATCTTTGTATCGCAAAAAGGCTGCTGCATTCAGTGTCATTTGTTTTCGTAACATTTTCAGTAGCAGCATCAAGAAGAAAATCAACAACATTTTATCACTTTTGATGCAGGGTCAGCTATGTTTGATGAAATTGTCTTTGATCTGTCGGTGTAAAACCCAAACTGTCCCAAATCTATTAGAGCCTGAGCAATATATCGCCTAGAGGTTTATTTGTAAATAAAGTGTTTATCAGAAAGAGAGGCATTCTGAAAGAGGTATTAAACACAAACTATTTTGGTCCATGTATTGTAAATGTTTAAAAAAAAAGAATCTGGAAGATTGTTATTGGTATTGACTTAAAAGATCCTGTATCCGTCGGGCTATACTATCTAAGGTACATTCAGTTGTTATAATTGCTGAGACCTGTGTAGCTCACAGAGCTTTATAAGGCTGTTGTGCCTGTTGAATAGCCAATGTATTAAATCTTCCTTTGAATATCGTAGCGCCAGGTTTTTCATTGTTGTCTCAGTAATTAAGAAGTAGCCAATACACCATGTTGATTACAGATGTAATGAAGCAGCTGGACACCCAGGGGAGGGGAGTGATCTATTTGTAGCTGTAAGACAGAAGCCATCAGGATACTGCCACGATACCCTTTGTTTTGTTCTGGTCCTATTTTCTCTCAGCATTGAAGGTGTCCTGTGGAGGTCATTCTAAACAAACATGTTTTTTTGTTTTTTTTACATTTAATACATTACTGCCACCAACTGCAATTGTGTAAAGCGCATATATAGTATATATGATCATTGACAATTAAATAATCCCAGGTGGAGCGACTGTAGATTGGTGGCCTTCCATGATGCATTGAACCATTTATTTTTTGTTGCAATTTTGTGTTTTGTACCAATTAGCCACGGGAATATTGCAATTAAAGATCAAAATAATATCTGGCTTTGAGGTGAGCTACAGCATTGTTGTCTGTTAATAATTTCCTGTTCTTAAGAATTACCCTGCTTGATTTAATAGAGTCTACACATAATTGGCCTAACTGCACGTTTTCAGAAAATGGTCTCCATAACCTTTATAATGGGTTGTCACAAAGTAAGTGTGACACCTTTCCAGATGTTCACTTACTACTTTATCTGTGCTTTTACAGAGACGATAAGAACAGACAAAAGTAATACACTGGGTAACACTTTATAATAACCATCATTAATTGATTGTGAATCAAACTTTAGATAATAGTTATTTTACTGTACAAACAATGAAGTCATAATTAATGTTACTAATAAGCATTATTAGTTATGTTTATATTATTTTAAACAGTTTATTGGTGCACACATTATAACGTTTTCTATATTATATTAAGTATTTGTTTTAATGATTACCAAATTATTTGTGTAACATCTATAAACATTACATAGATATATGGAGAAGAAACAAATTATTACAATTTAACAAAGTATTAAATATCTATCCAAATAATGTTTAGGGATGCTAAGTATTTTTTAACCATTCAACAAGGTTTTATAATTATCATTTGCAACTTTATAGTCGTCAACCAAATAATGTTAATAGACGGTTTACGAACACATCGTTATCAAAGTGTTACCAATATATACGTAATGTTTATAGATGTTTTACAAACCTTTTCTCAAATCATTTGGTGATCATAAACAAATGTGTGCAACAATAAACTGTTCTAATAACATCAATTATAGCATTACTAATACTTTAATTATCATAATATTGTTATTAAAATGAAGTATCAATTTAGCATTTATTAATGATGGTTATTTGAACGTTTTACCATACATTGTCTGCACTCCATTTGGATGTACGCAGACACACTTGTACGCAAACGTATTATATCATGTGTTCTTTGCTGAGTACACGTAATGGCTCAGCAGATGGAGAGAATGTGACAGTGAGGGAAAAGGGATAGAAAAAAGTAGAGCGGAAAAAAGGGATAGAAAGACAAAGTGAGAGAGGTAGACAGAAGGCAGCTATCAGCTGTTCACTTGTACTTAGGGAGCACATTTACTTTCCATTGATTTCCAATGATTTAGTCAATTTCCTGCCACTTTTCATTGCAAGTACATGTGATCTCAGTTTAGCTGCTTGCAGGAAAGGGGAGAAAGTCCAAAATGGATATTTTAGAGTCTATACTACAACTGCTACAGGCTCTGCGTTTCCTGCTAAATCTAATATTACTCTTGGCAGGTGTGTATCAAGAACAATTGGTATTAAGCAACAAGTTATTATTATTTAGCCGACAACGGCTTTATAAAACAAACTGTTATTGTGTAACCGGCAAAATGTTCACTGAAGGAAAGTGAATACAGCAAAAGAAAAAAACATACTGAAAACTTCTTATAGCAGATCCCACCAGATGAAACTCGTATATCACCATACAATAACTGACCAGTCAACAGACAGCTCACTAACAGATGTGGTTTCCAGCAGTTCCCATGAATCACTAAACATACTGTAGCTTTAACAAAAGAAATGTTTTACTATTTTTTCTTTACCTTGGTTTCTGCCTCTGTTTTTTCTTTCTTGAGTAGCATTTTCTTTCGTGACTATTTTCTGTGCACACAGCATACAGGTTTGATCTGTATCCCATTTGTTTTTTCAATCTCACACATCTTTCACTGTTTTTCTTTAATGCAAATATTCATTCACCTAGTTTTTATTTTGGTCTTTTTTTGTTTCTGTTGTCTGCCTTCAGAGAGCATTGGCAACTTAATATTCAGTTTGAAATAGCACAACTCCAAACAAAGGGCCTTTTTTTTCCCGAGCACATCTGCTTGCGAGGGAGACAGGGCCTTAACACCTGGAAGTAATAAAAGACCAACACCGAGAGAGAAAATAAGGTAGGATTATTGTTCTGTGTGGGGAAGAGATTATGTTCAGAGAAAAGACAGTGAAGCATACGGCTACACTTTCACCTCAAACAACGGGACTAGAAAGCAGCCACTGATTAAAACTGAAATGAGGGGAGAAAGAACGTCTGAAAATGAGGTGCACTTTCATGCCGAGACAACAAGTAGAAAGCTTTATCTCAAATGGAATTAAAATAGACTGGAATATTCCAAAGCTCCTACAGTACTATTACTCAGTTACAACGTCATTATCTCACCCCAGCTTAAAAAGATACAAGCTGAGAGAAAACTGGATAGCATTATCCCAATTCTGATGAAACACATTTGTTGCATTTTCTTTTTTCTCTGCTATCTTTCCCTTAAACCCAATCAGCCTGTAATTTCATCAGAGTTGTACAGAAAGCAAGAAGCATAGGATGTTATCTGACTTCCCATCAAAACTATCCCAATTAACTTCCTTTTGGGATTGACATTGACTAGAAACACCTTACTAAAAACTAAACAACATTTCTCTTTTGCATTCTAAAACACACAGTCAAATCCAAACTTATAGAAAATGCATTTCTAATTATTTAAGAGACGAGGCATGGGACAGGACAAAGAAAACAGGAAGAATGGCTTAGACAGGTAATTATTCTGTGACATCCAGACACCTATTTCCATTTGCAGGCCAACATCAAAGCACTGGGATGCGAGAAACATACAAAGACAACAGTAAATGTGCCTCTCCCCGGGTTTATGACCTAACAATGCCCCTGCGAAGAGTATGTTGGCCCATAACATCCAGTACAATCCAAATAATCCACACAAAAAACAATTCAAACTGAGGAAAGGGAGTAAGGGATCCAACACAGTTGCTCCCTTTCTCATCGCTCTCCCTCATGTTGACTGGAATGACATTAGATGCCAGTGCTTGTTTGTGCTCTAATGACAAGTAAGAGGGGACTGCTGTCTCCATGGCAACAGCCGAGGCTCAATACATCATACCTCGTTACAGTAGTCAAGCAGGGACGTTTGGTCAAAAATTAATATATCAAGGGAAGGGGAGAGGAAAAGAGTGCGTTGTGCGAAGATTGCTCAGCATTTGTTATATGAGTTTGGTAACTGTAGCATTTAAATGGTGGCCTTATTAATTCCAAGCTGCAGCAGTAGGCAACACTTTGAAATTAATATTCAGTGACCTTGGATACGGTGAGAATATCATGTCTATACGAGGAAGACAGTGAGAAGGATTAAGAGGCAGACCAAAGGGTAGGGTATGTGTGCATTAGTGTGAGTGAGGGTGTGTGTGTGTGTGTGTTGGGGGTAGGGCTGGGCTGGAGGCAGTATACTGCAGATTAATTGCGTATGATTCACAATTGTAGGAATTGCAGCACAACAGATACTTAGTCAAACTGCTCAGACAGTGTTTGACTGACTCCTGTTATTGTGTAGGTTGTGTTATATGAATTTTGGAGAAGGAAGAGTGTTTCTTATTCACTATGTTTAATTTTGTCAGAATGTGGGTGGTAGGAAAGACGGGCCCAGCTGACGCGTGTACCAGCTGTCAGGCAGAGCAAGAAGACACTAGTTTAGGCCAGATGCAGGACTCCAGCCTCCCATAAATCAAACTAATGCATGGTAATCCTCAGACTTTTAATATATATTCTGTCCAGACAGGTCAGGAGCAGTGACAGCTTTGGAGAAATGAACTCAAATTAAATATCAGTAACTTAACCAGCAAATTGCAGGACTGAATTTTCGTCTGAAAAAAACCTTTATACAACGTAAAAGGGGTCAGTCAGCCTCGGAGATCCCAACCTGACAGAAGAACTTGCATCCGTCAAAAAGAGTATTTTTGTTGTCTATCACACAATATATGCTTGAAACACAATCACACACTTTCATTGCCTTTTTACTTGTATATTTGAAGGTTTCCATTTGAGCAGGCCTTTGTGTCTCCACTAAAACGATCTGGTAAACATAATGACTGCTTGATTTACACAATATGAAAATCTATATTCCAAAATGTTGAACCACATTTCATTTTGGCTCACAAGATAAGGCATCCTGAATGACAGCCATTTTATTAGCCAGACAGAGTACATCAAATAGGAATCTGCCTTCCTGCAATATTCTCATATTCTTATAGATTGACTACCTTTGCATGCTTGTTCATATGACAGGCACATGTGTGATTGCCCTTTATTCATGTGGGTATAATTAGTAATTCACTCACTTGACAAAAAGGCCTGAGTAGGACCTTGTTAGATTTAATTATGCGATAATCTCAGGAAGACAATAGTCAGTGATGATAAGAGAGCCATTCCTATTTGTATGTAATCAATGTTTAATATTTATCATTCAACAAGCTCTTATGGAGAAGACTTTAATGAGAACTTATCTTCACTTGATTCCCTCTTCAACCTTTTTCAGCTCTCTCTCCAATTGACATTCACTGACCTCCTGCAGAAGACAGAAGTGAGGCAGACTGTTTCTCCCACAGGAGCCGCATGAACCTTTGAAATATGTTCTTAGAGGATTCTTGTAAAGGGTTAAATTGTTGATGTTAAATGGAATGTTGGATTCTGCTAGCTGCCTGCTAATTAGATTGTAATTACAGAAGAGCTTTGTGAGCCTGTCTGTTCCAATTAGAAACACTTTAGCGGTCAGTCTGGCAGATCTTTCTTTTTAAACTTCTCTACTTTAAATTAACAACAAATGGATGAATGCTCAAAAATATCTGTTCTGAATGGTAAAATTACCATTTTTATGAATACCACGGAAACAACCGCGCGCAAGTTATTCAAGCTAAATATTTATTTTCAGCCCACATTCTCACTTTGATGAACACAATGTAGTTTTTATGAGGGTAAAAAGGCAGCACAGGCACCCGTTTGAATACAGGTGCACCACTTGGTAGGTGTCCAACTCCAACAACAAGCATATAAGTAATTACTATATATCTTTACATATAGTAAAGTATATATACTATGTGTGTGCATGATATGGAGGGAGAAATTGGACTGTGGCCCAGTCAGTTTTCAACAGTGGTAGTGTGCCCTCCCTCTCACTGAGAGGAGCTCTCAGACTGAGTGAGGAGTGTCTCAGGCATCCACAGCACACCTGGTCTCCATTATCTCTCCATTTCACAGGCTTGCACCCCCTAACAGGGCAGCCTAGGAATGGGCCTGGCTCTTTCATCTTCCCATCATTATAGCAGCTAGCCCAGGGTCAGGGCCCAGTCTGACAAGCATTCCAGCAGCAATGTACTACAACTGATTTTGGTTAAGGTCTAAAAAAAAAATACAAAACCCAAGTCAGAGAAATATTAATAAGAACAAGTCTCAAAGCAATTATTGTATTAAGAATTCTTTTCAGAGTTGACATTCTCCCCAAAGCTATGTGAAATATGAGGCTGCACCTCAAAGCTGTGCCTCCCACTTCCTCAACAGCATCACCTTCCCTCAACCTTAAACCTTTGCCTCCTTTGTGGCACATGCACTCTGTCTCGCTGGAACATGCATAGATACGCAGTTGTTCTACTGTTTGCTGACAAACACCCAGGAAAGACTATAGGATAACATTTTCTTTGTCTTGTTTTTCAAACCTTCCAATATAAAAGTAGTGTTCACAAGTGTGCAGTGATATCAAGCTGAGTGTTAAGATTATTCTGTTGCTCCATCACTCTTACATCTCATCCACAGAGGGACATTTGAAGACAGATCAAGGAGAAGCCAAATTGTTTCCCTTCTTTTTTTAAACTGTTAAAGGGATTTACCAGACCCCTTCAGACAATCTGTGAAACACATTTATGGTGAAAGGATACACCACCTGATGGTTCAGGTCTGACATGGTCCACCCATTATCATTTTGCATATGAGAACAAAATGAGGTGTGATAATTGATCTCTCATGTACTTCGCTCTCTCTCTCTCACGACACTATCAGCACAGCTTCGTTTAAAGGCTGAAAACACTCTCAGGCAGAGCTCACCCGAAGCCTTTTTAATGCATCATCACTTTGAGGTTGCAGAAATGACACCATGAGAAGCACTTTGAAGTGAAGTAAAATTATCCCTTATTTCTACACCCACAAATGATTTATTAAGGGGGAAAAACGGGCGGGGAAAAAGAGGAAAGTAAAAGGGCAGACGAAGGAATGGGAAGGACAAACACATTCCCAGCACATATTCTCTTCATTACGAGTGAGGGGGGGTGAGCCGATCATTCAATTACCTACTGCCGTCACAGGCTAATATTCCTGCCTGTCAGTGCCCATTCTGGCTCAGTTTTGGTCAGAGTTCTTCTGATGGACCTCATTTCCTGTTAAACAGAACCAGAAGGTGCTGTGAAAATGGTGACACCTGATCCTGTGTTCAGGAGACGGGAAATGCTTCGGCAAGGCCAAGAGCCTGCCAAGATACCCTGCACACCTACCCCAGCATGAATCCCACGTGGGTGGGAAGCCAGCGAGATAGAGCTTAGACAGAGGGGTTTATAGGCCATTCACTTAACCAGCACCGATGGGAGCTAACACTGATTTTTTCTTTCTTTCTGGGCATACAGTATAAAGTGATGTGAAGATGTGTCAGCCCACTTTGATCAGGAAACTTAAGGCTATGATTAAAAAGTTCTCCCTTTTAATTTTTTTTTATCTCTTTGATCCTGACTCACCCATCATTTTATCTGACAGATTAGATTGAATTAGTTTGACCTGTCCTCAAGGCTGTAGCGTGATTTGCCTTTGACATTGATAGGGGAAGAAGACAATATGGCCAGGCAAAGAGGTATATGTGGGAGTAGTAGCAGGTATGTGATGTGGAAAGAAGGACTATATGGCTTTCAGGTTTGGTGGTGAAATTCCTGTTCTTCACGGTCATCTATGTCATTTCACCAGACTGTCTGTCAGGTGTTAAACCTTGACAGTGGCAGTGGAAATTGCTCATGTGCAAAGCAGACCAGCTGAGCTAGGTTTTTCATTGGCTTTGTTGCAAATGTATCCAGTATGTCCACAGTATCTGCTGGTGACACACTCCAATTTGTTACTTCAATGCAGTTCAGAACAGTTTACACACATTCAACATGTTCCTAAAGCCTTCAACAGGTTTAGTATTAGTGACAACTCTTGGCTTTAAGTCTACATACTTTGGAGATTTCTCATCAAATTCTTGCTCAGACTGTATGATGCTGACAGACAATTTAAAGTAATTTCATCGCATCACATTGTTGTGTTTTGTGAACATCATGGAACAGGACACATTGGCAGGGCTGACCCCTGTCTTGGCTAAGATGGAGGCAGCATGTTCTGACTATAGCAGGGTGGAATTAAATGCTGGGATGTGTGGTGATGTGGTTTCCCTTCCAACTTCTGCTCCACATTTTCTGCCTTTGTGATGTCAAGTGGTAATACCAGCCAAACAGCCATTAAAGGGCTATGCTTTTTTATTTAAGAAAAGGCCCAAGATGACGTAGAACAATCATAGCGTTTGTAGTCATTTTGACGAGAATCATCCAACATTTGCACCATTTATTCCCAGAAAAAGTTGAAAGCTGATACTAAAGAGCTTTGGAAACCCCAACAAGCCATTATCCCAACAAAGCAAGAACTTAGACCTCAGCATGGTAACACCACCCAGCTTGGGTCAGAGTGTACAAACAGAGTCTGTGATATTCTATCCAACAGAGCTGTGCTTGTCTTCTGTACTACGAAAGAGAACATTCTGTGGTATGTCAGGGTCTATTTGGGATATGTAAAAGGTTGACTAGTGGAAAGAGACAAATGACTCTAGGAAGCTGTCAGCTCCACCTCTGACTGAAATGACCGAGTTAGTGAGGTGCATTGAGAATGATAATTAAATATGGGGCCAAAGATTGGCATGGTGGGCCCTGTACCTTTAGGCTAGGGGAGAATGGTTTTGGAAGCTCACATTGCCCAGGGCCTATGTTAGACTCAGGAACTAACCCAATTTCACAGTGTGTGACTGGGCCTGGCCTGTTTCAATGCAGCATTTGAGTGTGAGTGCCATCTGGTCCAGGCCTGTGAAGGAAATGGCCTTGCTTTTCACACTGATCGGATTAGGGTGTTTTTAATTCATTCGGGATGTGCCCTTGCGTGTTAATTGGCTCAACATGGCCAATGAATCTTGCCTGTTGCTAGACGCAGGATGGCCTCTTCCTTAAACTCTCTTTAGAGGTTTGAGGCTCCTCAGATTTGAGCTGTTTTCATATTTTCCTCACAAAGCGCCATGCTTTTAAAACAGTTTCTGAGAATGTGTTTAATTTATCAAATATTTGAAGCAATTCAGCCATATTCTATGAGCAATAGAGCAGTTCAAAGATCACAGTGCCTCACTGCTTTTAGAAAACGTAACAAAAATGAATGTTCATGTCAATATCTCTAACTAAAACTTGTGTGGTCTTACAAAAGAGGTTATATTTTTTAATTAAGTCAATGTTCTGGAGTTGTGTTTCAGTAATCACACATTTCTTTGGGAGTTTACCATCTGATAAAAACTTTATTTCTATACTTTTTAAAGCTTTTTCACTTTAATGACATATGTTGCATAATACCACCGGGGACAAAAGGAGGTGTGTTAATGCTAGAAATAATAGCGTAATTGTGTAAATGATACCTGCCTATAAGTAACATAGACCATAATACTAGTGAACTGTATTCCCATATTGGTTTGTTTAAGAATTACATGCAAAAACTCTAAAAAGGTGAAAACAATGTACTTCAGTTTACCAAAATGCTAATTCCAATGCATAAAAACTTTCACTATTTTAGTCATTCTAGTCTTACCTCTATTTGGTAAAACACCCAAAAGTGTGGTTATTATCGGATCACCGTTTTGATGCACTAAATTATTTAAGAAACACTATGTGGCTTCTATTAATTCTTATTCCTTACAATAATTCTCATTTTAGGCTCCATTTTTCCAAGCTTTATAGTCAGTCGCTCTGATTACATAAGTTGCACACAGCCACCTCTAATTAAGAAGAAGTTCACAGTTGTTGCTTAATATGTATTCATTAAGATAGGGCACTTACAATCCCTACAAGCCGTCTAAATATAACACATGGGCAGATAGAAATTCAGAGGCTGAAGGGATCTGACAAGATCACTCCACATATCAATTAAAACTGTGTTAAGCCATTCTAATTTTAACAACACGGAAGATTTAAAGGCCCTTGGTACAAATTGACCATAACATATCACTGGGTGCTCAAAAGTGTTGCTGATAGCAGTTCCTCTGTTAATGTACCTCAATGCCAGCTGAGAATTAACTGTTGCTTAACAGGCAGAGCAGGATCAGCTCTGTTTTGATTGGGAATGGTCCAAAGTCCAAGGCCCCCCTGAACTACCCACTGCTTACTGTGCATGTTGTATCGTCTTTCCAAAGTTAACATCAGTGCAGCTTTATATGTAAGGTAGAAAGAGATTCATACTCTATAAAATAGGGACTACATTTACCAGACAGGTAAACAATCTATAATGTAGCAAATGTTAGCCACCTGCATTTGGTCACTTATGAGATGCCCAGTAATGACTCATATGCTAATAGTTTACAAACTGTACACTCACTGGTCCTTGTCTTGCAAGCTTTTTGCTAGTTTATACTTTAATTGAATGAATTTTGAATGTGAGACATGCAACAAGGTACATTTCCCCGTTGTGGGACTAATAAAGGATTTCTGATTTCTGCTAACTTCTTTTTGGCGAAGGTGTGTTTACAAGCAATATCAAATTAAGTTACTTCGGGGAGAAATTGGATAATGTTATGATATGCAGCCATGATCTTATTTCTTAGGCACAGTATCAGTTAGCTAACAGTTGGCCAGCTTGAAATCTGCATATACATTTTTGAAAACAAACAACAATGGAGCACAACTGCGCAATTGCTGCTGTTGTAGTTTCCCAAGTCTGCCACTATGTGTTATGAGAGCAGGTTTTTATTTTTAGTGATAGCGCCTTTAAATGAGCAGTAGCCATAGACTGTATAAACCAGGGGTGTCAAACATGCGGCCAAAACCGGCCCGCCAGAAGGTCCTAATCCGGCCCGTGGGATGACTTTGCAAAGTGTAAAAATTATTTGTTTTGATCATAAAGTAAAATACTGTTCCAGATACCTGTGACAAAATGTTGTGGGCCTTTGTAGATCCACTGTGATCTGTACGTTGTAATGCACATGTGTAAATGATAAACTGATGCTTAATATTGTTGAAATTGAAACTTTTTTTCTTAAGAAATTTCAGGTTGTAAAAAGATAGTTCATTACATTGGAACATAGTTCATTACATTGGAACATTTTCAGAATGTACTTGTACTTTTTTGCACTAAAACAAAGGGAAACATTTGGAGTTGTGGTTATTTATAGGTTATTACGATATGATTTTACTGGTCCGGCCCACTTGAGATCAAATTGTGCTGCATGTGGCCCCTGAACTAAAATGAGTTTGACACCCCTGGTATAAACCATGGACGTAGTCTCTGTGTCGTCACTTCACCCATAGGTTTATGAAGAGACGGTTGTAAAGCTCAATGTGTTGTTCTGTTTTCAGATGTTTTCCTAATAAATGCTCAATCAGTGATTCTTATGTAAACACAGGGTTATCATTTTTGTTTTCATTCTTAAAGTAAAACATTTAAAAAACAAACATTCTAATTATACATTGAAAATGATATTATTATAAAAAGGGAGTAATCATTTTAAAATCGATTGACAGGTCTTTTACGATGTATGTATCATAAACAAATCTGGAATATATATGGTCAAAATGTAAACAATACTTTTTGGGGCTTTTTAGGATCATTCATTATTTTCAGTAAACAGGAGAAAATGAGTCATTTCAACAAAAGCAAGTGATCACATCTTACCACACTCAAAGAGAAGTCCACACCAGTGCAATTTATGCTCATACTTTTTTAATGTATCACAATGAGCAAGAAACATACTTGATGAAATATTTTCAAAGGAGTATATTCAATTACCATCTACAATCAACTTAACTAGGACAACAAGGTTTTGTGACAAAAGTTTCTTTAAAAGTCTGAAGTTCCATGTGGTTGTATGTATGTTAGTTTCCATGTAATTTGGTACAGTTTGGAAATCTTCATCATATAATTACAGTAACAAAAAAGCTAACAAGACTACAGTATAGAAAAGACATCAAGAACAACATTTTTGGTTTAACTTGCTCTTTTTTGTACATTGCAAGGCTGTTTTTTTCTACCCTCGGATGGGCTGCCTGGAGCCACAGAGCCATGCTTATGAGGCTCGAAGGAGGAGTAATTCAAGGAAACTAAAAGAAAAACTAAAAGCATAAAAAAACATTGTGGCACCAGAAGTCACAAAAGGAACAGAGAGCTCCAAGTAACAGTTCATCTTTGAAGTTGGAGCAAATGGTTGTTTGGTTGTTAGTTTGGTTGTTAATTTTGGTTAATACGCTTTTTTAGTGTAACTGCCTCTTTAAGAATGACAGCTTTGAGAACCCGTCCCCTCTCTCTGTTATTCATTTCTCTTTTTAGATCATGTAATCAACAGAGAGAGGGGTGAGCCGCCATTTGACTGGAGAGCTTAACTTGTCAACCAGAGACAAGCACAAGGAAATGAAACGGGTAGCAACATGAACTGGGAGAAATGAAGCAAGCATGTCTGTCCATCCTGTCCTGAAATTTGGAAAATGTCCATCAAAGAGCAGAAGCAGAGGCAGAGCTGGAGAAAGAAAGAGACAGACAGAAAGGAGAAAGAGGCAGCTGGAGCCACTTAAGTTCAGTTTCATCTAAGGACTTTCCTCTCTGTGTCACACATGTCCATTGGTTCCAGAGTCCATTCCCATTACAGAGTTGTCAGTATTCAAATAAGGAGGTGGATTTAAAGCTGTTTTGAGCCTGCCTTTGGCTCCCATGCCCAGTTTTGGTGTGCCCACAGCCTCTCATGTCCTCCTAACGAGATATCCAAAGCTTCCCAGAGTCCTTTTTTCTCTCTTTTCAGTCCTTCTTCATCTCGAAAACAAAAAAAGTCGATGTCTTGTTTTAAATATATCTATATCTGTATACAGGTACACGCTCGTTTTCACAGTGGGCAAAAGATGACCTCTACAGCAAAACCTTGTCTTTATCTCTCTCTTTGTAAATGTCCATTAAAATCAAGTATCCCAATGTAAGTCAGTGGATCCAATTATCCACAATAGCGTTTTGTGCCACAATAAAATATACACTTATCTGGGGCACAACTTGTAACTTTTTTCTTTTTGTTTCAACTGCATAAAGCTTTGGCCACATTCATAAAATCAATCAAAGTAAAAACTGCTCAGTGCTTCAGTATTGTTTCTGATCATTATCTTTAAAATTGGATTTTCTAAATTTCAGTTATCCATAATCCAGCTTTGTGGTTCAGTTTGTTTTGGTGTGTAACATATAAGAAAATAAAAGGCAAACAAGAAAAATTTGAATTGATGCTGGCTCTTATGAAACACACACACACGCACACACGCACACAAACTCACACACAGTCCATGCTGGCTGAATCTGATGTAAAGACCTCAACTTTGTCTTCCACAAACAAGCCCAAAAGATTACATTTAGGAAATAAGAGAGCAAACAGTATCATGGAGACAATGAATAAAATAACATTATCACACCATAAAGTGGCCAGGTCATTTTTTTTGTTTCTTAATTTCAGCAATTCAAATTAAAGCTAGTGTTAATTTATGATAAAAAGTAATATACAGAAACTAAAATAAAATACAAATACTTATAAGAAAATAACAATACATGTCTGACATTGTCTGAAAATGAAAAGAAAGCAAACATATTTAAGAAAACTGTACAACTTAAGAATTTTCCCAAATAAGAAAGTACATGTGAACAGTATTTTTAGGGAACTGGACTTTAGAAAAGTAACAAGCTTGCAGACCAAATCTCCTGACTTTCAACAGCATGCTGTAGTATTAACACCAAATCACATTGCTCTGCAAGACAAAGCACTTTAAACATCATTCTGAGACTTCATTAGGGCAAATATATTGACTATACAATAGTGGCCTAAAAGTAGTTTCACAAATTTAAATAGGTCTTGGTTTTGGTTTTAAAAATAAAAGTTTTTGTTCATTGGATCATCAGTGAGAGTGGGGTATCTATGCACATCCATTGCAATAAATTTAAGTGTGTGGACTTCTTTGGACATGAAAGCATCCTTGCTATTTGAAATCAAGGGACATCTTCAAGAAACCTCCTACTTTTTCCAGAAATAATGCTTTGGAATGAAGATGTCCCTTAAAAACCTGTAATCTATGTGTGGAAGTGGCACCCTGCAGACACATGGGACAAGTCACTGGTGGATTTCCCAGGAAGGGGGCAACTCAGCAAAACAGCCATCATTTCCCTCTGAGACTAGTTGTATGTTGACTGGCATAAATGTTACTAAACTTATGAGACGCATCAGTACCAGATGTATTATATACATTTTTTGGTAACCACTATTACTTGCTTAACAAGTGAGCAACAACCTTGACTGGATGGAGGGATTTTCAGCAATGTTCCATGCCAGCACAAAATGACATATGGAGATCACGTTGTTCAGCAACCAATAATGCAAAAATTTACACAACAGTTTACAGTCACTTAAAAAAAAGAGAGAAAAAAATAGATTGTGACAATTAAAAGCAATTAAATGAAATAGGATAAGTCCTTGCTTAAGAAAAATCCATTGTGATATTTGGAATGCACTGTTCTTTACAAACGTTATAGATCATTGGCTTTAAACATTGGTCTGTTCAAAAAGAAAATCGGCAAAATGTCCTTTGGAACATATATTCACAGTCTTCAAAGTTCCGTTTTTGCAACAAGAAAAAAAAAGGTGTTGCAGAGGCAAGAAATTGGTTTATTGTTGGTTTTCGTTAAAGCTTAGCCAAAAGCAAAATGAGCATGCATCTAGGTACTTTTTTTTCCTTCCAAAATTCTACATTAGCAGCAAAACGTATGTCCTTGAAGACCAGACCTTATACATTTTCTTTAAAAAATGGACATTTGAATGTGACAAAAAAGTCAAACAAATATTAATAACCTCTATCTTACAAACTGCAATGGCTCTGTAACGGTGCTACTCCACAATGCAAGGACAAGGGCCCTTTTTGGTTTTTGGTATTTACGTAAAAAAGCCACCTGTTCGCTTGCAAAGAAGCAAAAACGGCAACTCTGATGCGTACTCCTTTGTCTTTTAAAACTTTGTTTTCTTTCCTCTAAAAACAGCAACAAATTCTCAAGTATAAAGAAGCCTCTTTTCTCATATTTATGCACCAATGGTGAAAAGTGTTTAGTCTTTGGATTTTCTTTTTGTCTTAAAGCGTGAGAATTATTATTAGTATTCTTTTTTCATTTTCATTTATGACAACAAAAATGTCAAAATGAAAATAAAGACTGTAGCCACACTACATGAAGAACAAAAGACCTGCTTTGTAGTGTACATATCTACAAACACAGGAGAGCAGAGAAAAATAAGTGCGAAGAGAGGAACAAGTAGAGTGAGAAATAGGAGTCAGACAGTGATAAGTGCACAAAGGTAACACAAAAATTAAATAAAGTAAAACTTTCAATATTTCACCCAGGATCTTTTTTGTTTTGGTTAGCGCAATACCAACCAAACCATAAAATTTAAATAATTCTAAAAGAAGATCCTGCCTTGTCAGGAGGGGCATTTGGGTGAATGTTTCCCAAGAAGTTGAGAATAAAACAGAAACAAAGTTGAGATAAATTACCTGTCCATAATCTAGTCTATCGGAATGACCAAGACAACATCAAATGAAGCGTCTTAAAGTTGGACAATACAAAAGCTAAATGTACACAAAGTTTTTTTTCAACCTACCATACTGTTTAAATTCATTTCCAATGCAACAATCTACTTAACACCAAAAATGTTCATATCTATCATAAATACAGAAGGTTGTTTTTTTTTTTAATCAAAACTCTTTTTATCGCCTGTTATTATGTCTGCAATGCTCTCCTTGTCTGGGTTTAATGGATTTAAAAGGATTTCCAATGTTAAAACCAGCAAATCATTTACCCTTTTTGAATGCCCAGATACAATGCCTTGTTAAAATTTCCCTCAACTTAAAACTTTCTGTTATTAAATCAAGTTATGAAAGAAAAAAAAATGCTTATCTCCTGTTGGAAACAAAAGGTGTAAAACGTGGATTTCTGTAACAAAAAAAACCTCTGTGAGCTGTTGACCTGAGAATAAAATAGACATTACATTATTCTTTTACTTTTGCAAGCCATTGGTATCTGAATGCTTAAATAGCAAGAAAACTGATAGACTATTCTCCCATACAGTACATACTGGCTTTTTGTGACTGTGCTATTAAGTAGAAATTATTACAAAACAAAGGGACAGCTTATTGACTCGTATTTCTTCAAAAGGGTTCTTGGGCCATTTGTCAACTTTGAGGCAGTCCATTGCCATACAGTACAGCATTTCTCTATCATTACCCAAAACATAACTGCAGCGATCTTTTCTATTCTCATATATTAGTATGCATGTATTTCAGTTGAGTAAAACAAACAAACAAACAAACAAACAAAAAAAAAACGAAAACCAGCATGTTGATATGGGAAAACAATCCACTAACATTTAAATTTTTGGTTACAAGCTTTGGAATTGCAGTTAGTCTTTACACATATTTTTCTGAAATTGGTTTGTATACGTTTAATGTATTTTTAACATTGCTGCTTTTTATGTTTTTTCCATTTGTGATTTTTTTTTGTCTTTTTCAGTGTTTTTTAAATATTGTCCATCATTGAAAGCTCTTTTACAATCTGATGGAGTCTGTTCCTACACTAGCAAGATTACTACTACAACTACTACTGTCTTTGACAAAGCCAGGCTGCTGCGGCTCCTCCGCCGTCCTGCCAAGCCTGTCTGCTGACTTCTGACTACTGTCAGAGTCAGACTCGTCGGTAAAGACGTCTGTTGGTATCGAGGTCTGAACTCCTGAGGTGCTCAATGAACTTGAGGTAACCGTTGAAGGTGAGGACATTGGAGGAAAAGAGGAGGAAGAAGAGGAGGGACTGGCATTGGGCTTCCCAGCTAAAGCTCTGGAGAAAGGGGCCTGGGGCCATGGTTTGCCGGCAGCTGTGGTGTTGAGTAGGGTAGTAGAGGAGGAGCACAGGGAAGAGGAGACAGCAGAAGATGGCATGGTGGCTGATGTTGTTGGCGGGGGAGGGGGGCTGCTGATGGG
Source organism: Cottoperca gobio (assembly GCF_900634415.1). Taxonomy (NCBI): domain Eukaryota; kingdom Metazoa; phylum Chordata; class Actinopteri; order Perciformes; family Bovichtidae; genus Cottoperca; species Cottoperca gobio. The sequence goes on from NC_041357.1 coordinate 20,077,683, forward strand.
ATGAGTGGCAGACTGCGAGGTAGATGCGGTGTTAGGATTGGGGAAGCAGGCTGAAGAGTGAGGTAATAAACTAGTAGCGTGCTCTTTGGCATTTCTGGCTGATCGCTTGATTGTTCTGTGTTTGTGCAATGCCGATTCCAGGTGTTGACTGAGTGCTTTCTCCCCATCCAACGTAGTGTCACAAGCCAGGCAGTCATAGAGACTTCCAGCCCCTGCACCTACGCCACCAGGGACACGCAGCAACATCTCTTGCAGGTTTGCCACAGACTGACCGAAAAAACAGTTAGATTTAAGGTGGGTAATAGCCTCTTCTTCCTTGGTGAAAACTGCTTGACACTTGCGGCATGCCAGTTTGCACTGCACCTTGGGGACGATGTATTGGTCCACAGCTTTGCCATCCATCTCTTTCTGCTGAGAGGGTACTTTATTATGAGAGGAGGAGGAGGAGGAAGTGGGGTGTTCACTATGGGGTTTGCCCTTCTGTTCCTCGGTTTTCACCTGATCTTTGGCAGATGCTTTGCGTTCCGCCAAGGGTTGAGGGGCGGTTGGAGTTTGGCTCGCCTTGGGTTGCTGGATCTGTTGAAGCTGCCGCTGCTGCTGCTGTAGTGCCTCCTGCAAGCTCTGCTGATATTGCTGGTAATGCTGCAGCAGGGACCCTGGAGACAGGCCCATCAGTGCTTGTGACAATGCTGGGTTGTAAGGGAAGAGACTTTCCATACCATACATTGGTTGCAGGTAACCCCCTTGGAGAGCCCCAGGGATCTGTGGGGTGTAATACGGGGAAAAGCCAGGCATGAAGTAGGGCAGGAACTGGTTTGTTAGGAGAGCTGTGGGGTCTGATGCCAAAGCAGCCTGCAGGGCCTGAAGCTGGGCAGGGTCTACCACATACTCCATGCCAGGTGTGGGCATGGAGGTGGCAGGTACAGCTGTGTCTGGTTTCTCCTTCTTGGCACTGGCAGCAGAAGTGGAAGGGGCAGGAGTACTTCCAGTTGACGATGGGGTTGAGGACTTCTCCGTCTTCTCCTTGGACTTCTCCTTCTCTCTTACCCTCTCAGCATCACGTTCTTTGGGGGGTTCAGGCCGGGAGCCAGACTGGGTGGTTGAGGAAGTGGAGTTGGATGTGGAGGTGGAGCTTGAGTGGGAAGCAGACATGCTGGTCTGGGCTGGGCTGGATGCGGCAAGAGACGATGATGAGGGAGGCTTGTTGGGTAATCCAGATGTGGGGAGGCTAGGTGAGGGAACACTGGCACCAGGCATGTTCAGGAGGTTTGAAGGTTTTGGAGGAGTTAAAGCTGGAAATTTTTCAAATACAGACAAAACAATAATTAATAGGTATATTTCTTTGATGATTGCACAATATAAGATGAGGAGATAATAAGATGAGTTATGTCATTATAGACACACAAAAGAGGTACATTTAAATGTAATCGTAATAGTAATAGTGAGCTATTTGTTCACTCTGTTGTGGCTCTAACAGTTAAGTGTTGACATCTAATGAGATTCTGTACTTAAAGATGTCAACAATGGCAAAAGGCCAAAGTTAGTTACATTTCAGTTGAAAAACAAATATGCAGGTCTTCATCTCAAATTTTAGCTTTTAATCAGTGAATTAATTCAAATGATGACGTACCTGAATTAGATGAGTTAAAGCTGGAAAGAGAGGGGCTGCCAACCCCTGGCAAAAGGACTGGTGGTATGCCTTGTAGATTTGGATAAGCTGACTGAAGATTCAGAGCCTGCATTGCAGGGTTATCAAACAAACCCTGCTGCTGCATGGCCTGCTGCTGTGCCAGTCCTAAAACTTCATTGGCCTTCTTAATGCGGTCCATCTCTTGCTGGGCCATAAGTTGGCGGACAGTGGCAGGGTCAAAGTATTCTTTTTCCTTATCGATCTGGCTGCCAATGGTATCCTTCACCTTAGAGATGTGTTGCTGGGAGAAAATGTGATCACGAACAGAGAGGCGAGCACTGTACTTGACACCACACAAAGTGCATTCAGTCTTCGGCCCCTCGTAGGATGTATGAGTTATTCCGAAGTGCTTGGCCATGTTGAGCTTTGCCTTTTTCTCCTTGGCACGGGCATTTTGAAACCACACCTGAACCACTCTCTTTGGAAGTCCAATGTCATTGCCAAGTACCTCACATTCTAGCATAGTGGGAGTCCTGTAGTCATTAAAACAGGATTTCAACAACTTCAGCTGGAGGTTAGTCATCTGCGTTCGGAAGCGCTTTTGGCCAGGTCGATCTCCGCTGTCAATGCTCCTGGTACCTGAGGCTCCAGGACTTGGTGAGCAGGGGTCAGCCATGCTGGACGTCTCACTGTGATCAATAATATGTTCATTTTCATAGTCCTTAGCATAATAGCTTGTTGCAGGGCTTACCAGCCCTGAGGACATCTGGTCATCAGTTTCAAGGATGGGGACTGTCTTAGACAGGTAATCACCGCTATGTTGGCTGTGCTTTGCATCAGCACTGTCATTGTCAGCATTGGCCTCATCACCTGTGGTTGTGTCAGTGATTGCTGTATTCACAGAAGAGCAGTCATCATTATCCAGTTTGCTGTGATCAAAGCTGAGGTTCACAGAGGACATGGTTGCACTCTCAAAATCTTCCATTCCCTCAACTTTAATGGATGAAGGACTCAGTAGAGCCCTGGGAGACAAATCCATGATTTTGTTTACTGGTGACATAGAGGAGCTTTGTCCATCACAGTTTGCTGGGGCCAGTTGGGAGTAACTTGATGTCTCTAGAGCATCTATTTTTATTAGCATACCCTCCTGATCAGGTAACATACCAGCTAGAGCTAAATTATATCCAGCACGTTTGGCTTCATGCCAGTGACGAGAGCGAATGTGTGCCTCAAGAGCAGTTTTTGCTTTAAAAAGAGCTCGACAAAAAGGGCACCTACGATGAGCTTGAGCTGGCCCTACAGCTCTAAACTGACCTTTTCTCTCTCTAGCTCTGGTATTTTGGAACCAGACTTGCACTACTCTCTTTTTTAATCCAACCTCATGAGCAATGTGGTCAAGCATTTTACGTGTAGGATTTGAATCTAATAAATATTTCTGATAAAGGATCTCCAGCTGCTCAGGTGTGATGGTGGTTCTGAGTCGCTTGTCTCTCTGAGGCTCTTCTCCACTATTTGTGCTGTCGTTCTCTCCTGGGCTTGTGCCTGCTTTCTCCTCTAACTTCCTCTTCAGGGAGTTCATGGTGGAAGTGGGGGTGGACGGAGAGGTGGCAGAGCTGCTGGGAATCTGTGGCATTGCCCCAGAAAGTAGCTGACTTGCCAGGAGAGGATTGCTTGGATCAAATAGCATGAAAGACATATCAATTGGACGGTCTAGGAATTGAGGGTGGATGAATTGATTTTGCACAGAAAGGAAGTGTAATTGCTGGTGTTCCTGCCAGTGCTCAAAGGAGGGGAAGCCAATCTTACACTGCTCACACTGATACGGGATCATCTGCTGTGCCAGTTGTTGTGAGGCAGAGGTCAGGTGTGCATTGAGGCTCATCTGTGGGCTTTGCGATGAGGCCTGGCTAGTCTGAGAGGCTGAGGGACCACACTGCTGTTGTTGCTGAGAGAAGGAAGAAGATGAATGCTTGTTAGGCTTGGAAATAGTTTGAATCTTGTCTTCTCTCTGAGGTCTATGGTGTTCTGCCTCAGACTGGGGTTGATGCACAACTTCCTGCTTAATAGTGGTTTGGTTTTCTCGTGGATCAGCAGACATTTCTGGTAACTGCTTGGGCTTCTCATCAAAGAGGTTTGAGGTGGATGCTGGTGATGCCTCCTCTTTCTCAGTGGATGGGAGATGTGAGAATGCTGAAGTGGAGGGTGGAAGTGGGCAGAGACTTGAAGAGGAGGGCATTGGGGTGTGACAGGAAGACCCAGAGGGAGTATAACAGTCATTGGAATAATCCAGTGAATCCTCATTTTGGCTGTCATACTGTCCATCCTCGTCTTCATCTTTGTAACACAGCTTCTTTTGGTGTTTTATTAGATCAAATATACGCTGGAAAACCAGACTGCATTTCTTGCACTGGTAGTTCAGATTTGAGGTGCGGATATAGCGATCATTTGACAATTCACGTCTTTCACCCTCTTTTGCCCCTTCACCCTGGTTTTCATAATTTTTCCTTGCCTTCTGGCGAGCATTTTGGAACCACACAACAATAACACGAGTGGGGAGGCCCAGAAGGTTGGAGAGTTGTTCAAATTCATCATCTTTAGGATATGCATTGGCATCAAAGAAGTCTTGTAGCACTCTCAGCTGGTAGTCAGTAAATCTAGTCCTGGATGATCTCTTGCTTCCATAGAATTCTTGTTTCAGAGGTTCAGGGGAAGGAGGTTTGGAGTCAATTTTTGTGTCTTCTAAAGTTGTTGTTGGTGGATTATTGAAATTGTAAGGCGAGTCTTTATTGCGCTGTCTTTCCTTAAAAAGGGTGTTTCTGAACCAGTGCTTTATGACTTTTTGTGGTAGCCCTGACTTGTCTGCCATCTCTTTAATCTGTTCCTCATTTGGCGAATTGTTGATATCAAAGTACTGTCGCAGGACCCTAAGCTGGTCATCTGTGATGCGCGTCCGCGGCCTCTTGTTCTGCTGCTGCTGTAGCATGGCTGGTGTAAGCTGCTGTTGATAGAACTGGACCAGGTCTGAGGCCAGGTTTGTATCCATAGATTGTAGCTGTGGAGGCAAGGACTGGAGAGACATGGACTGCATCATGAGCGGCGAGAAGAGGGGCAAATCCATTGGCATGGGAATTTGTGCCATTTGAATTTGTGGCTGTGGGGTAGCTACAGTTGGAGGTGTGAGTGAAGCAGCAGAGACAGGAATATTTGGTGTGGGAGCTCTTTGGGGTGGAGGAGGTGGAGGAGGAGGCTGTGGAGGAGCAGGAGCAGCCTCTGGTGTAGGGGGTCTCAGTGGATAGAGTTTATCATATTGTTCTCTGTATTCCTTGGCAAATCTCTCAAGGGATCGAAATGGAAAGAAAGCCTGGTGGATATGCTCCTGGTGACTCTTTAGAATCAGTATGTTTGAAAACAGCTTGCCACAGGCTTCACATTCCAGTTTCTCTAATCCCTCAATGGGGTCCACCACTCTTGTTATCCCACCTGGACCACTTGATCCTGTAGGTCCAGCTGTCTTTTTCTGAGCTTTCTGTTTATTTTCATTGTACTGAATTACTAACTCAAACCCAAAATTTTCTAGCAGGGCTTTGGTTGCATTTCCTCGAGCATCTGAAGCAATCCTTGGTGGAGGCAAGCCAGTATCATGGTTTATGTTTATTGAAATATGCTGAATGTCCTTCTTTTCTCTTGACTTACTGTCTGTAGAATCTTTGTTAACATATTCCTCATTTTTTTCATTTGTGCCCTTCTCTCTTTGTTCTCTGTCTTTCTCATTCTGAGAGGAGGGAAGTCTCTGCTTTTTTTCAGCCTGCTGGAGGAGAGATGCACTCTGTTGCAGCAATGCCATCTGCGACTGAGCATGCGAGTGAGCCTGCTGTTGTTGTTGTTGCTGCTGCTGCTGCTGTTGTTGCTGCTGCTGTTGTTGATGTTGCTGCTGAATGTGGTGGTGCATCAATTGCTGCTGCAAACAACTCTGCTGGGCCTGCTGGGCCGAGTTCTTTAGATCTTCCAGCAGTGAGGAGGTGGAGGATCCTGCTAGGCCAAGTGCTGCATTACTGATGCTGATCTCTGGGTTCAGCTGAAATTCTGCTCCAGGGATGTAGAATGGGAATAGCAACTGCTGCTGTTGCAAGGGGAGAAGTGCTTCAGCCGTCATTGGGAAGTGCTGCAGAAGTGCTGGGTTGAATAGCTGTGATTGTAAAAGAGCAGCCTGCTGCTGGAGCTCTTGCTGAAGCTGGGCTTGAGCTTGGGCTTGAGCCTGGGCCAATTGCTGTTGTTGCTGAAGCTGTTGGTGTTGCTGCTGTTGTTGTTGTTGTTGTTGATGTTGTTGCTGGTGGTGCTGCTGCTGCTGTTGTTGTTGTTGTTGTTGTTGTTGTTGTTGGTGTTGCCCCCTAGCAGACAGCATGTCAGCATATTTAGACTTTTTTACTTCATGGTTCTCAGATTGTGAGGAATGGCAGCTGACTAAAGAATTCCCCAGGCTTTCCATGATATGAGTCTGGCTCATATGATTTCCTCCAAGAATACTCTGAGCTGTTTGAGAGCCAGAAGAACTGTGGTTTGTAGAGCTAGTCGTTGAGTTACTAGCTGGGCTTGGACTAGATGTTGAAGTGCTAATGCTGGACCCCCCGCCACTTAAACCAGTAGCACTTGCAGAGGTAGGGATCCCTCCTGCTGCTTCAAGTTTGGCTGCTCTAGCTTTGGTCTGGTGTAGAACAGAGCGCATGTGGATCTCCAGAGTAGAACTCTGGCTATATGCCACATTACAAGTGCTGCACTTGAATGGCTTGTTGTCAGGGCTGCTGGTAGGCTCAGGCTGGCCAGTAGTGGACTCCTGAAGAGCCCTCTTCACCTTGTGCAGGTGGGAGACAGAGTTATAGTGTACCAGAAGAATGTTCTTCTGTGTAAAAGACTCTTTGCATACAGTGCACTTGAAAGGACGAGATGGATCCAAGAACTTTTCCATGGTAAAGTTGGGGCCCTTCCTGAATGGCAAAGCACGTTTAGGTTCGGATCCAGAATCTTCCTGCAGTGAGCCAGTTTCACTGCCTGTCGGGCTTTGTTTTTCCTCTGGGTCACTTTCATCGCCCTCTTTGTCATCTTCTCCAAGACTTCCATGCTCCTCACCAAGGGATGGGTCAGCCATTACCATAATGTCACCATTCATCAATAAGCCCCCATAAAGCTGTTGGATATCAGCTTCACTCAGCTCCAAGTGGCTGGTTTCTAAATGTTTCTTCAAGGCCTGCAGTGTTCTGAAGCTTCGCTGGCAGAGGCAGCACATGGTGGCTGCCCTGATCACATGGTACTGTGAATGGAGCTGTAGTTTCTCCACAGTCTTAAAGGCCAGGCTGCATTGGTTACAGCGGTACTTGTAGACATGGCGATCTGAAACCGGCAACTGGGGCCTTTTGTTGTGAACTTCATTGAAGTGCATCTGGAGGGAGTTGGAGGACTTGAACACTTGATTACAGCCTTTCTTCCAGCACAGAAATCCTGTGGCATCATCCCTCTCCGACTGTTGATCTTCTAGAGGTGACTTGTGAGCTTCAGCTATTTCTGTAGGGAGTGACACCCCTTTCTCTTGATCTGCATCTGATGCATCTGTGAATAAACAAACCAAAAGAGAGGAATTCTTAAGGTGCTTACATTAGCAAAGTTACATTTTTCCACAGTAAAGGATGTCAATAAAATACATGAAATCGCTCATTGTACTAGCACCCTTGGCAAGGTGGAACCAACATAATTGTTTTGTAAAACATTAAATACTTGAAAATATATCCTTTATTTTCAGTCTATATAATAACAATTATTAACTTTATATTGCACCAGTGTGTGCATACAGTTATAAAGTGATACTATCAGTTCAATCTCATTTATTGTACACTCCTTTATTGTAGTGTCCTACTTTAAAGCAACCCCCACATTTGTGACAGAGTCAAATACTAACCAGCTTGCTTCTTTGTGTCTTCAGAGTTAGAGTTGGCTGTAGCATGAGGGGTGCTCTGGGACTCTCTGTCTGGACTAGGTACAGGTATGAACATGCTTGCTGGCAGTACTTCAGATGCTGTTACCTGGAAGAACAAAGCACAAAGGAATTCTAGTGTGAATAATCTTGCTGAGTGATAATGTAATTTAATATCTTAGTTTAAATGATTAAAGGGAAACTACAGACGCAAACATAAGGATACACAAAGCAGTTACCGAGAAGGGGGGTAGACAGATCAATGATATATACAGTAACATTTCTACACTAAGAATTATTGACACTAAACATAACAATCACGTCTCAATGCTGAGATTCTCACATATGTTACTATTGTCATATGTATCACACAACAATATGTACACATGCATACACAAAATCAAAACATATTTTTTATAAACTTACTATATTATTTCCCAGAATGTAAAGTTTCACAGTCCTGTGCTTTGGCATGTGCCTATTTAGGTTCTGCTGCTGTGAATTAGTATGATGGGCCTTGTGTCACACATTATTTCAGCCAGCTAAAAGCTTTATGAGGGGGAATAAGACAATAAGACTAGGAAATAACTACTGTAATAAAGGAGAAAAGAGTAGGTAAACTGCATCTAGCCACCTCACACTTCAGCTTTAGCTTCAGTATTCTCAGTAGTACAGTTGTAAGTGCCAATAAGATGAAAATAAATATTATAAGAACAATTACTGAATGAGACTGTGTGCTCTTTATTAAAACGGTAAAATCAAAGGAAAACAATTTAATCGGCGATAAGAAAGTATGCATTTTAAATTTGGAGAAAGTTTTCATTTTACTTTTGTAGTTCAAATATTTCAAGGATGAATAAGTATTGATTGAAAAAGTACAGAGAGGAAGCAAAGTTCTCTCTGCCCTCAAAACATTGGAATCAATCATGTGTAAACGGCAGCAGCCTCTGTTTATTCCTGCTGCTCTCACCCAACTTTCTTCCTATTTTTCCCACTGATGACCTTTTTTTAACCCTCAAAACCTGATAATTCATCAAAATCACTAATTAACAGTACCCTATGTAACAATAATCATCGGCTGACACTGGGTGAGGTTGGAAGATTTCGACTTTCTTTTTCCACCTCAATTAACTTGACAAACAGAGTAATCACCTTCACTCTACATGCTGCATTTCAATTCATATATTCACCATATCCCTCCTTTGTTCCTTTCTGTTTTACTGGTGAACCTCAATTTAAGGAAGCTCTTCACCTTTCACTCTTAGCCTAAAGACTTATATAGGTACTCCTTTCAAGTCATATTTAATAAAGATGTCTCAAATAACTGTGACAAAAGGGGAGAACAAATCTAAAAAAATGCATCCTGGTGGAATTTGTATTGAAAATAAGAGGGTGCAGTGGTCAGTTCTGTGTGGTGGATGCTTTGGTTAATTTACCATATGTACCATATGCTTTCTAATTACTCCTCTAATAGGCACAGTGAGAACACAGCTGAAGTACTCTAGCATGTCATATAGCCTACAGGCCAAATCCAAAAGGAGCAGAATCATCCTCAAGCAACAGGAATTTCAAGGTTAAGTAGAACAGTGAACACTTTCCATCAAAAAGTAAAGACTATATTTGATTGGTGTGGTCACAAATCTAGCACAAAACATCCAGCCAGTTCCTGCTTTGTTTTTGTTAACTTTCTATCTCTCCAAAATGAAAAGTGGAAAATTCATGCAACCAGCATTGAAAGTCACAAAACAAAACAAAAGCTATGATTTACATTACAAAGGGGACTGTTTCTAGACAACTGCTTCATTAGGCGATTAGTGGAAGGAGCAGAGTATCCCAAGGTCACTTTTAATTTGGACCGCCTAATTGGCAAACATAGTTCAAAATGGCTATCATCCAGCCAGACTCAGAATTAATGAAGCACAATTATTTTCATTACCCCTATCTTGCACAGACAGAAAATGAGACATGGAGTGAGAGAGAGAGAGAGGACTGGGGGAGTGTGCATATATTACATATATACTGTACTGTATATATGTACTGTATATGAGACAGAGAGGCATGAGACACATTGGGTGGAAAGGAAAGGAGGGAGTACAAAGACGATAGGTGGATGAAGGGATGAAGGGTGGGAGAATGAACGCATCGTTATGCATGCTTGGAAAGAAATAAAAGTCACCTATTTCAGAATTAATTAGGCTCCTCTCCTTAGACATGTGAAAAGGATAAAGTACCTTTCTATCTGCATTCACCAGTTATAAAAATGTGCTAGCTTTAATATGTGTTATATTACCTCTGTTCTATCACGGTCCTCTTGTAGTGGCTCAGTGCATTACTACCACTATAAAATAAATAAATATTGCCGTCTACCATACTATTGTGCTTGCCATTTACTTTCTAGATGGGGGATGAATATGGCTAGGCAGCAGTCAGAGTAATGTTTGATTGTGATTGTCGAGCAGGCTATTTAGCTTCACAGGATAGAACAGAGCAAAGATTTGCTCAGTGATTTACACAAAATCAGGGCAAATAAAAAAGTAAAATTGTTATTTAAAAATCCATTTCCCCATGATTAGCATTATAGAAAGCAAATAAAGTATTCTACCTAGGTAGAAAACGCTGCCCCAGTGCAGCTGATATAAATCTAACTTCAGGAATTGAGAGTCAAAGACCACATGACTCAAGCAACACACACTAACAGTTTTGCATCTTATTTCCTGAAGGATTGGACCTGAACATTGACACTTTTTAGAACAGTGTTTTTGTGTTCTATAAATACACACATTTTTATATGAGACCTGATTTCCGCCTGATTTGTAATGAATAATAACATTTCCATTGCTTGTACGCAAATTTCATGAAGTGGGGAAACTGCTCATTAAATTTTGCATAATCCGTGCTACAATTATTTTAACATATTCATCATGAAAAGCCTTGTTTTGACTTGCACACAGGTGATCAAGGACATGGCAAGAATGTCAGTGTAGTAATAAATGAACTGGGAGCTAAGAGACCTGCTCATCTTGAAATGATTAAAAAATACAAAAACAGATTATGAATTCCCATCCCCAAATGACTGTGATTACAAGAGAGCTGGAGAAAGGCTTCTCTGATGATGGGCACATTAAGACAATGGAAAAGAGGAGAAAAATATGCATTTTAAAAAGGCCCAATCATTTCCAATGAGCCAATGGGATTGCCTGCAGCCATTTCACAATTAACAGCATTCTTTGTGTTTGATAAAGGACTGAATGTTCGCAATTTAGAGGGGGGAGGACAGGAATGACAATTGTTCTCGCAGCTAGACAGCTACTCCAGGGTGAGGGATTGATTAGACTCAAGTGAATCATCTTCTTGGCATTGTTGAATCCTTACACTGGTCCTTGACCAGACCCACTGTCTGAAATCTGATGGGCCATAATGTGTTTAAGTAGCAACATGTTGGCCTACACAGTGCAGCTTCGACTGGCTGTGGTTTTCCAATAAATGACTGTGAGATAATAAACTTAGATTGGTGTTATGTACTGTATACTACACAGCTTACCCAGATGGCAAGGTCATATATTTGTTCGTCTGCATTCCCTGACTTATAGAAACTATAGATAATGCATTTACTAAAGTACTTATGCATTCTCTTCGCTATGGCGCAGGATGACTAGAATAAACAATTTGCACTTGCAATTTAATTCATACCAATCTAACAAAAACTTCAGGTTACCTTGATTTGGTAATGAAAATTATTTAGAGTTATTGCTGAAGAAATACATGATTGATAAGAATGATAATGGAGTTAACACTTCAACCTTTCCAACCACCCAGTATCCAATCACACGCAATGTAAACAAAACAAAGGACTTACTGAGGCAATAAGCTTATCCACACAGTCAGGAGCCACACTGTGGAGGTGAGTGAGGTGGAACTGCAGGTGGGTCTTGTTGTTGAGCATGTCCTGACATAATGGGCAGCGTAACATGGGCTGGACAGAGTGCTGCGTCATCACGTGCATTCTGAGACGATTCAGGTCCGTGTTGGTGAACTTGCAGTAGGGGACACTGGTACATCTGAGTGGCAGAGACGGGAACAGAGAGGAGGGGGGATACAGATCCACAGAGGGTTAATGGGGTGAGCATGGTGGGCCTGCTTGAAAAGGAGCCATAGATCAGGTGGAGGACTGGGGCCCCCTATCCTCAAGCAGGCAGAGCCCTCTGATCACAGACAACTGTGTAATACTGAGCACCACTGAGTCTTGGCACCTACTTCAAAGTGCTCCCATCTGTCAAATACTATATTGACTTTCCACCTTATACACAATTAGCAATGCAACTGCAGCAGAAAAGGCTAACATAATTTGGAGGAGATTTGGAAAAGAAATCCTGCATAATATAAAAAGGGTCAGTGAGATAACTAACAAAAAATTATTAGAAGTATATTTTTACATTTCTTCCTTTAATTGATGTGGAGATTTCAAGCCTATAATGAGGGTTTGGGATGGGATGACCTTTAGCAAGAGTCCCCTAATTCAAAGAGTTTTAAAAACAGAGACTTTTATGAACATCTGAAGACATCAACGTTATCAAAATTGTGTAGTTTGTAACTCTCACCTGCTCCGCAGCGCTCTTCTCAGCTGCCCTGGGACGCTTTGAGGAGAGTGGACTCTCGGAGGTCTCCGACTGCGAAGAGGACCTCTTGGAGGGGACTGGGGAATCTGACTGGTGTCGTTCCGAGTGGCCAGACACTGCTGCACATTCACACAGACACGCAGGAAAAAAAAGAGGAGAGCAGACATGTCAAGACAAGGTGAGGACTTGGCAGCCTGGGAGCAGGTCAATCAATAACACTGTGGATAAAGGGCTTTTGAATGTCTTTCTTAAATGAGATATAACTGCATTTAATGGGAATTGGGCAGAGAAGGTGTTGTTATCCAACTCATGTCTGCCCATAAAAAGATACCACACTTTTGACTCGTCTTTCCATGCTGCGGCAGGGGAGCTGTCTCTTTCAATGTTGGCTTGTGAGGATATCATACAACGCCATAATCCGCAAATGAAAATATTAATTTGCCACAGGGTGCAACTTAAGGTTTCACAACATATCTTCAGTCAACATGAGTTTCTAAACTTGAGACAAGGTACACAAGCATCTTGCGACCTCATGATACAGCAAGAAGGGTAAAGATATCCACGCCAGACTTTGAACACAACTTGTTCCTGTAATTACTTCTTACCTGTTATGTTTCACACATATGTGATGCTCAGATGTCAGCTAATGTAAAGTATTTTCAAGCTATAGTCTTGTGTACATTCTATGACAATGTTTTGTTTGACCAGTTAAGTGATTCTTATGTTTTATTGCAAGTATACTTATTTTTAAGGGATCAAGAAATGAACGTTGTTGTTGTTTTTTAATCAGTGCCTACAGTTTGTCCCAGCCTGAACAATTCCTCAGCTCTTTGTTTCCAAAAGCTGGGAAATGCCAGTGAAATTCTCAGTTTCAATGGCATTTCTGTAACCAGCTAAGCCTTCTCCAGTGTTTTAGTTCTGTGCAAGAGGACTGTGACAAAGAGAAAAAGAGGAAAGCAAGATTAGAAAAACCTCTTTTCAAGCCCCTGAGCAAATCTTGATGTTTCCTCAAAGCTAAGTCATACCCAAGCATATTCACAGGATACAGCCATGCTTCGGAGCTCAGTCTATGGAAATGTAAAAAAGGACTACAGTCATTGTCGGTTGGCTGCCAGTCATTGAAAAGATTTCCATTATATTCACCTATACAGCTACCTCAAGTGTTTCGCTAGCTCACAAACTGAATCACACAGCTAATCCTTTTAATGAAAACAACACCAATATTAACAAAATAGGATTTCTGCAGAGCAAGGCCTCGCACAAGAGCCCCTGCAAACCACTTTAAAACGACTCCACTTTTCTAAAGAGAAAGAGAAACTGGTGGCACACAGAAATTCATCAAAGTTGAGCACTCAGCAAAGCAAGAGATCACAGAGGAGCTAAATTCCCATGGAGCCAGCATGGGGAGCTGCAGTAGCATCATGCTTTGTCACCAGTCTGAAACTTAAGGAGGTGTCTTACCAAACCCTAACAAGCCCATAAAGAGTTAAATGTGGCCTGATTTGTACAGTCCTAAAAGGGCAAATTGAGAACAGAGGGCATTGGTAGGAGAGGGGTGATTTGGCGGGGGGTCAGGTTAAGCAGGGCTGACCACGCTCCTGCTCCAGACATTAAAATGTCAACTCCAATCAGGACGAGGGCAGTTGAGCTGATTACCCAGTGGGGGACCTGGCTTTGGACAGAGCAGCCTGCGAGATCTCCCAGAGACACCGGGATCAGCCGGGGAGGCCCTATTAGGGTCCAGTCACAGTCAATCCTATTAAACACATCCGCCAATAAACAAAGGGATTGTTAAACAAAAGGAACCTCCCATTCCCTGACATTAACCTCTCAGTCATGACACTGTCCTCACCAATTCCTCCTCAACTCCACTTCAGTCCACTCCTACTGCCCCTGAACTCATCTCTCGAGGAAAACCGAGGACGGCCATCTGTGGTCACCTTCACATCTCAACTATCTGGTTGATCTTTTGACTGCTGACGTGTTTGGGGGTCCTTATTCCAAATAGTAATTATAATATATTTCCCTTAAAAAACGTATTTCACTTTAAGATGGCCTATTGAGTTGGTTATGAAACACTGACCTCTCCCTAAGCAGCTCAGTCATTTTTGACTTTTCACCAGAAGCCTCATAAATACAAGGTAGGGAAGGAGAAGTAGTCTAACCCCAACAGCATCTGTTAAAACTATTAATATCATATTGCAACATTTTAAACACCTGCTCTTTATTGTAAAAACTAAATAAATCTCAGCTTGCATTTGCACACAGACGGACGGAAACAAGCAGCTGCTACAACTTAAATATGTATAATTGCCATTCACTGGGAATGACTTTTGTAACAGAAAGGTACTGTGAAAAGAAATTGTAGAGCAGGTAACGCAGGGCTTATGTCGCAGTACATACATACAATACAGTACGTAAGCATGGATTAAGTAGACACAGAAGTATCCTCTCAGCCTCATGATTAAGAGGATAAACATAATTGATTATAAAGTATATTCCACTTCCACAATTACTCAATAAGCACCAGAGAGGTGAAACAAGTGGCTGTTTATGCTAAGGCACTGGAGAGCTGCTGTAGTAGGGGCCCAAACCGGCTCTCTAGCTCAGCGTGTTTTATGTTTGTGCGTGTGTGAGAGAGAAACAGAGAGCGAGAGAGAGGGGGACAAATGGAAGGCTGGGGAGGTTCACTCAGACACAGTTTTTCTCGTCATGGCCAATTAGGACTCCATAAATCTGATCAATCGCCTTCTCTTAAGAACACTACACCATCACCGGCACCATGACTAACATCCAACTACTGTATCCTGTTTTTCCGTGTCAAGGGTGATGAAAAAAATGACAGAATCATTGAAAAGTTGGGAAACGAAATCGAGATTTTTGTCCTTACGCACAGTCTAACACGGCAGATTGGACACCGGTGTCCGAGCATTACTGCATACACGTGAGACACGTGAGTCCACAATGACATAAGCAGGAGATCAGAACCAATGACCAAAACATTTTGTCCTGACAGAGCAGGGTATACGACTATTACAGGAGCAATGTACTGTGGAGGAAGAACAGAAAAGGACTCTGGTAATAAGCCATGGATGTCAAAAATAACTGACAACAACTAGAGATGAGGTTTAGTTTTTATTTCTGATGTTATACCCGTGGGGGTAGCTGAAAAAATACAAACACACAACATACTGAAAATGTGTTTTAATGAACTTTGAAAAACTGTAATAAAGTAAAGTAATAATGCTTTAGAAAGACCTAAAACTATGTTTAACCATTTAAACCTTGGTGGTGGGTTAGATTAACAATGCTTGTCCCATTCACAAGTCATCCTCCACAGAGACCACTATGGGCTCCCCCTCCGTCACCATGACCTTAATGTCTGCCAGGAGTCTGTCTGTTACCCTGACCTCTTCTGCCTGGTCATTAGACACAGATCCCCCATCCACACCAAACCTCTTCTGACAGATACACAGGGTGGGCTATTGTTTGAAAGCACATAAGGCTAGGCAGGAGTGGAGAAAAAAACCTAAGAGTCAATTAGGTGATTATTAATTCATGCCCCTTTTCCGTAAACCAGAGGCTTTTGTGCTGTCGAGTCCCGTAAGTGAATTGGACTTTGGCACCTTGTCTCACCTCCCATAGCTGGACTGTATTATTCAAGCAGCAAAGGGGCTGTCAGCACACTGCACCAGTCTCTGGAGCAATCACAGCCTTGTTGTGCTTTTAAAAGGGAGAAAAGATGCCGGCTGGACAGAGTGACTGACACAGCACAGGCTGAATTAACCACAACAGGTCATCTGCCATTGACATTTTCCAGGAGTGCAATCACAGCTGCCATTAATCCGCTGTGTCCTTGAGAGAGGTTATCCATATTCGAAAATGCAAGTTACAGTATACAGTATGTAAAGAAGAGGAAGATGGGGAAAAGATTTGGAATTCCCCTCCTACTGACTGACATGGGGTCCACATCATCTCCGGAGCCTCTGCCCCCTCATTACCACAGTTCCTGTCTCGCCGTGGCAGCTTCAGGCCTCCGGTTGTAAAAGACATAACCTATCATCCAGTCCGTCCACGCCAGCGAGGCTGCATAACTTTACTGTCACTTTGCCCAGAACAGCCACAGTCTGCCAATCACTTTAAACTGAAGCTCAGCCCACAGTTCCTCTGCATAGTGAACCTCAAGGCTCCTCAGTGGTACACTTTCTGAAAAGTGTCCTC
This sequence comes from Cottoperca gobio, assembly GCF_900634415.1. NCBI lineage: Eukaryota > Metazoa > Chordata > Actinopteri > Perciformes > Bovichtidae > Cottoperca > Cottoperca gobio. The sequence goes on from NC_041357.1 coordinate 20,094,112, forward strand.
TGATCCCCGACTCTTTAAAACCTTTCACCTTCACAGTGTAGAGGGCTTCCGACTCGCCGCTGCGCCGTGCAATGTAGAAGAAATCCTAACCTCTATTCCCTCTGCAAGTTGGCCATTAATATGGAGATGATTCAACTCCCCCAGTGCTACAAGTCATTCTCATTTAATGCTATGCTAACAATACCTGAATATTTTCTTTTCCTTTTCCCATTTCTATCAAGGTTTTTAATCTATAACCGGTATCAGAGCCCAGAGCAATAAAAGGGCAGTGTTACATTTCATCTTATATTTCTCAGGTGATTATTCTGCATTCGTTAAAAAGAAATACAAGAGAAATGAAACCTTGAGTTAAAAAGGCGATATTGAAGATACATATTAAATAATTTCCTATTATTTAAGAAGTCCAAGAGCAAAACACTAAACTGTATAGTACGAGTGTTATGCAGCCTAACGACATGATTGCAAAAAGAGATGAAGAAATTGAGAGGAGATATTAATTAGCAAAAGCGTTATTAATCTTCAGGCCACTGAACAACAGGATGACATGGTGTTCACCTTTACAGGACGCTCTGAGAGACAGCACTGGTGCTTGCCCATTAGACACCCCGTGGTAAGACTCATAAACACTGAGCTTTCAGGGAGTTGGCTCACAAACAAGGACAATTTATGGCCTATTATCTTCAAAGACAAAAGGAATTACAATTTGAGGGATGACAAGCACTCAAAGGACGTGATATGAATATGTAAACATTGTCACTGCTATGTCTCCTGATTTCTCATACTACTTATGGTTTAAAAGCAATAACAAATCACCACTGCACTGAATGTCTCCCAGTTTAGAGTAACAATAACATAAACTTGAATAATTTGATTGTAACTAACCATAAGCATCAACCACAGCTAATATTACATATACATATGCTGCACTGTTATATAGAGAACAAGCCATAACATTTGGTATGTCTGTTCCGTGAATAAGCAAAACCCGAAGACTAACAGCACAATGTAGAGCACAGTACACAATGAAAAGACTGCAATGCCAAGGTGCCGGGTCTAGGGGATGCTAATCAGCATGTTCATTAAACAGACTAAATGCAGCATCTACACTGCACAACACACCATGTGCTTCTCCTACACACGATACACCTGGATGTGCAGGTGTGCCTGCTAAGTCACATTTATACAAACACACAGGTGGACGTGGAGCCAAACACACACAAAGAGTTGTATAAGCACACCCAGCTGCCCAGTCTTCATGTAAACAGTTTCACAGGTATAGTGTCAACATTTAACTGAACATAACTCGGAGCAATTTATTCCAGCTGGTCTGTGTGAAAACCTACTGTAGGAACGTTTATAGGACAGAGAAACACAGCACAGGTTTGGAACATCCAGTAGAGAAAATGCAAACTAATCAGATAAATATTTGTATTTTTATTATCTGTCAGGAAATGTCTAGTTTTAACATACTATTATTTTTTACTTTCTCATCACACTATCTCTATTATTATATATTATTATCTCTTAAAAGTCTACAGTACATGCGTCAAAGGTTAAAGGTTTAATTATGTATAAATATAGATTTTCACTTTTTTCAATTTTACTTTATATATCAAGCTCAACAGGTAAAACCAATGTTACCGGCATATTGAAGTAGGGAAATACCAAAATATGCATTATTTGTACACAAGAAGTGTAAAAACAGTGTGCAGCAGATAATCAGAGCAGCATGTCATATTTAATTGGTGCTCCAAGAAACTATGTCAAAATAGTCCTACACACTTTAACAACAGTAACAATTAACCCCAAGCTAACACACACAACGTCCAGCATGGCAAGTGATGGTAAAAATGGATTTACTACATACAAACATGTGCTGTGTTCTCTGAATAGTGTCATATTTGAATAAAGACCGTGACATGACTGTGCTGATGGCATCTAAAAAACAACAAGCATTTTAGGTTATAATTAGAAATACAATTATTTCCAATTTCAGAAAATAAACTTCACCAAAAAAAATTTGGTGAAGTTATTTGGTGTTATTAAGCCCTAGTTTTACTCTTTTGTTATTCATTTGGGACAAAATAAACATTCCCAAAAAGACACTTATGTACCTGTCAAATACAATTAAGCTTAAATACAAGCTAAATGCCATGCTGGACTTCATTATGCCGGAAAACATTAAAAACATGTTTAAATAATCATATTACCCCGCACATCCTGAATGTACGGAAAAAGGTATGAAAATAAATGTTGATCAAGCTCAGTTTCAGAGGACGACCATCTTCCTACTAGCCCCCGATTGGAGATACTTTTTCTCCCTCCCTCTTACCAATCCTCCCCCCCCCCAAATTTCAATACAGCCTTTCCCATACATTTATGTTAAATATGTCAAATCACACCAAGTCTGCAGGTGTATTAACAATCCCCCTCCTTCCTCGTCTTTCTGCTGTCTTCACCTCCCTATCTCCCCGACACTCACCACCCACCTTTCTCACTGCTGCACCCCCATACATTCAGCTGCTGTATAAATACACCACCTGCTTTAATGAAGGTAAGGAACCCGCTCCTATGCAGAAGCTCTTTCCTTTTGCCAGTGCTGTCTCAGCTAGGTGAAGAAGGTGTGATGAGAGAAAAAGAGGAAAGAGCCTCATGGCTTTCCATTTATACATATTTCATACCTAGCATTAAAAATGACCCTTTGAATTACTAATCATGCAGGATGATTAAATTGCGGCTACGGCCAACAAGAACATCGTTGTCCAAATGCATTAACATTTTAGTATTCCACTTATAATTAATTCTTCTGTTAATTTGTATTTTTCTCTCTCCAGATATATACTTATGATAATAACTGTATAATCACAAAACGTTGAACCACGTATTACCTTCGGTGTTTGCAGCATATGACATTTACATACGTCTGAATGCCTGTACATGTACATATATGAATTATCTTTGAGATAAATAAAAAAACAATAGAATAATGAAGGCATCCTTCAAGAGATGACATGCTGAATACATATGCATTTTACAAAGGCTTCTGATGTACCTCTAAATGATTTTAATGAATACTGAGGAGCTGTGGAACAAGAAAGAGAAAATAAGATTGACAGTGGCTTTAAAAAGGAGAAAGCCTTTTTTCTGTGTTCGCTAATGTTGTCTGTCTGACAGTGACTGTCATTTGTAAAGGAACAATGTTGTGCTCTGTTCCAACAGCTACATGACAACGATGAGAAGAAATACTTCAGTAGTTCTAATGATGGACCTTAGAAACAGCTCAGCCTCAGACAGTGGGGGACCGAGCACCTATCAGATAAATAACAGGTTGGCCAAGACGCTCATACACCGTATTTTAACATGCACACCTTTTTGTGTGCCTGCTGTAAAAACATCTTCAGACAATCACTAGCCCAAACAATCGCTCCCCTGTTTACCAAATGCATTGTGAGGTCTTCCTCGCTTTTTTGCCTACAAGATGGTTTTCTGCACTTGCTTTGAATGGGCATTGTATTCATCAATCACAAAAAGTTTGAAGTACAACAAGGGACCCTTCCATTAAACTACAGCTGTCTACCTTTCGCTGACAACACAGCCTTGAACCCACCACCCCAACCTACCCACCCTACTTTTCACTGACATCAAACAGAACCTCAGACCTGGTTCCCTAATGCACATTCTATTTTTAACTAAGCGATTCTAATAAGCTGCTGGGAAGCTATAAATTTTTCATATGCAAGCACATATTTCCTTTGTGAAAACACAGAAACACACTTATTTGGTGATTAGCGACTGACAGAGGGGAGGAAAGGAACTGAATATGCTTGTATCAAATTGCATGCCTTTCAAAAAGGAGGAATCCTAATGCGAGGAGTCGTCTTCCTGTGCACCACAGGTATGAGTGAATTATTAATCGGCCAGCTCATTTTAATGCTTTTTAAAGTGCTTTATTTTGATGTGCTAAAACATACTTTTAGCCATATTCAGTCAGGCATGCATATCATTATTTCTTCCATCAAAGAAGAGTGTCACCCTTTCAAAGAGCACAAACAACTCAGCCTCATTTAAAATAGAAGTTCGAATATCAAAGACATTTTACAAAGGCTGGGCTTCAAACACTGTGATGAAGTTTTTTTTCCTACACTTTATAAAAAACTTAGGTATGCAAAAGGTCCGAATTGTTTTCCAGCTTTTAACCTGACTAGTGTAAATCAAAACATCCTGCAGTAACACAAGAAGTTAGACAAGTGAGAAGCATCTATCCAGGCCCGTTAATGTTCAGTGTCATCATTATCAGAAATCTCTTCTATTGAATAAGAGATGTCTTAACTGCCAACATTGTTTTTTCTAACACAGGCGTACAAAGTAAATTGCGCATAAAAAAGAAAAAGGAAACTATATTTCGTTTAAACTGACGTTTCAGAAATCTGAATACATTCGCTTTATATATATAATGAGATGCAGCGGTGCACATACACTGTTCGGTATGTGGGGCATAATCTAAAGTTTTAGATTCTTGCTTTAAACTTTGAGACCATGTTTCATTCATGTCGAGGAGATAAAGCTAGGCAGCACAGTTTGAAAGGTAGCCGTACACATCTGTATTAAAAGCACTTTGTCAACATCTTTCACACATCTGACAATCTATGGATACACTATTTTTTACCGCTGAGAGCAACACTCCTCACAACACAGAGAATCAGCGTTATTAAATGAGCACCTATGCTATTGCTCCTTTTAATACGAGTCCAAAAACTGTGCTTCTAGTTAAAGTACCACAACATAAAACCACTACAAGAACTTCAACTGGTTGTGTATTTCTACTGTCATCATTCAATGTAAACAGTCCTTCTGTTTCAACAATACAGGGCCTTCCAGACAGACCCAAATAATACCAAAACTCAAACATGAAAGTTAAAGCTTGTCTTCACCAAGTAGTGTATGATGGTCATAACTGGCCCAACAAACACAGAAGAAATATCCAAACATGTATGCTGAAACATTCAAACTGGAAACATCCCTTAATTTGAAAACATTTGTAAGATAAGACTGTACACTTGACCAAAGATTGTTTAGGACTAAAGCTCCTCCCCTCACCCTAAGCCCAACCCCCTACTTAGGATTCACCACCGACATCTGTCAATAAAGAAGCCCACAGATAAAACCATCCTGATCTGATAACATTGAAAACAGGTAAGTGTTGTATGTGTCTGCGCGCGTGTGTGTGTGTGTGTGTGTGTGTGTGTGTGTGTGTGTGTGTGTGTGTGTGTGTGTGTGTGTGTGTGTGTGTGTGTGTGTGTGCAGCAAAGTTGAGAAGGGGGCATTGCTATCACATGTGCGTACACACATGGCTCAGCTGGAATTACACATACAGGCCCCTCTCTTCACATCACCTATTGAGCAAAGACAAAACATGGGTCACATGTCACCTGAACATATTACCTAAATTGATAGTTTATCCTAACTGTATCTGATGGGATTTAATGCCTGGAAACCTGCAGCATGAAAGTGCAGCCCTTGAAAACTAGAATTGGATATAGGGAGTTTTTTTTAGAGAGAGTGTTTCATACTTAAAAAGGCTCTCAGTATTTTTTGTTGAAATAGGTTTACTTTAATTAGACAAAAGGCCTGTTGTTCAGCACAGGTTCAAGTGCAGGGCTACATGTTTCCTGTGAATAGTAATCCCTAAATGTGTGTGGTGTAAATATTGGCCTTACCTGTCCCTTTGGTGAGCTCCTTCTCCCCCCCACTTTCTCTGTCTTTGGTTTGGTCCTCCTGGTCTGTGGTGGTCTCACTAGCAGCCTCCACATCCTCACTCAGCTCTCCTGAAGGGGGAGGGAGGATGGGATATGTAAATTACCACGCCATCAGAATTGGTGGAAGCACTTAAAGGGACGGCAGCGTTTTTTTCTATAGGAGCTTGCAACAATTACATATGCTGACACACAGTTGCAAGGCTAGCAGACAAAGAGGGCAGAATCTGCTTTCTGCTCTCTGTTCTGTGCTGTCTGATTTCATCACTGTGAAATTTGTTTTGACAATTATTATAAAATCAGAGTTGAATTATTGGGGAAGATAATAGGCAAATATTTATTATTACTATTATTATTATTATTATTATTATTATTAAATGTAATATTACCATTCCCATTGTAATGTTATTCTTATTGTATTTGTATTGTATTGTATCTATTATATTTCTCCATATATTCAAGACCATGACAAATATGGTTTCCTCTGTTTAATGTGGTCATAAAACTGCGGAAAAAAAGCACACATGTGGCCTGAAGTGGGCAGATGGAAAAATAATTGAGTGAGCAGTATCCTTCAAAAGGAGGACCTTATAGTAGACAAGCTCGCATTGTCTTTCTCACACATGAACATACACATATATAACTGTGCCTTGCTGCAATCTGTTACTTTCCAATATAAGCCTCATTTCTCTTTTTCTATCCTACTATTGCAACAACAAAAAAAATCATAAATATTTAAAACTTTCAGAGCCACAATTCATTTTATTTTTATGCCAAGTCAAAGGCAGAAATCCCCTGTAACCACCTTAAAAGCCTCAGCTCGATATATCAGGCCATTTAGGAGCATTGAAGTCCAAACAATGGATATCCGATAACGCCATTTGTAAGTAACACACAGAGGAAAAGATAGCAAAAACAGATAATAAAAAGGGCATCAATCTTGTTTATTTCCCTCCAGTGCCCCCTGAACATCCCTTTTGCCTGTTAAGTTTGTTTAAAAGTAGTGGGACTTGCATGCAATAGCATTGATTTGACAACAGTAAACTAGGCCGCAGTCAATAGGTCCTATCAGTTATTACACACGTCAGCTAATTCTCAGCAAATGTACTTAAATGCTCTTTTGAAAATGCTTTCATGCTCAGGTCTCTACTCTATGAGCTATTGATATATTGACAATGCTACAACAGCTACTGAAATATCCTGTTCAAGTATTCAGCCCTGCAGTCATCACGCATCCAATCTTAGCTCACCACATGACTACCCACAGCCAAAACCGCTTTTATGATGTTACATTATCCCCAACACTCACTGTTTATCATGTCAGTTGTGAAACATTGCATACACTGTATATAGAGTTGACATCGTGTTTGTTCTGAAACTCGGGTATGTGTCATTATCACAGATACACTTTGAACACTCGTACATCTCTGAATCACACGGCTATTCTCACAGTCCCTTTCCTGATGATAAGTCTTACTCATAGATAAAATATTTAGATTGTTTTCTTCTGATAGGTAAATAGAGATGCCTTATGCAAATAAGTCATGTTTGTAAATTAAAAATACACTAAGGAAGGAAGTTAGAATTTTTTTTATTTGATATTTAATTCTCTGCTGTGTATGTGTAAGAAAATCAAGGAATAAGCTACAACATGTTCTGCTATTTTTAAGGCACATAAAAAAACGGTCTTGCTTTTTAAAGGTTGACTGAATATGGCTACAAAATCATGTAATTGCAGTATGCATGTTTTTGCATATGGGGTTATCCAGTTTAAAAGAAATCTAAGTCGATGGAAAACACCTTTGAATTACTGGCAGGACAGAAGCAAAATCTTCCATTTCCTGCTTTCTGATAGAAATGCTGTAGGACACAGCATTCTGAGCAGAGTGAATGCTGCATGGTTTGTGTTGTTACACATTATTGCTAAAGGCCAATCCTGTGATCCAATGATCCCGTGTTTAAATAAAGATATTTAAAAGGGATGCCTGACTCCTTGCAAAAAAGCGTATATAAGTGTTCCCTTCCCTGCATCCCACACACATGAGTACATTTTATTATTTTATTTTTAACCATGTTTCTATTTTGTTCTCAGTGCAGCCCATCCCGTGCTGGTGAGGCGGATCTAAAACATTCCCAGAAAACCAGAGACCTTCTACCGAGTCCCAAAATCTCATCTAACTCCCGCTTGCATACATATCCACAACTCCGTGAGATTTAGGATACTGTACAGCTGCATAGGTGCTCAGATTACAAAATAATCCCCAGGTAAATTTTCTCACCTTTAAAAACGGGGTAAAGTGTCATTTCTTAGCTATGTGACACTTGTAGTGAGACTAATTCCCCACCTACACTTTAATACACACTTTGTGCATGAACATTACTGTGATAGGCAGCCAACATTCTAATGCTATTCAGCTTCCCTGTACCCACCCCCAACTTCCTGCACACATATTGTACATGCTCACATGTGCACTGATATTTTTTCCTCCTTGTGTTTTCAATACTTCTTTATTTAGATCTTTAATCAACGTATATGACACTTTTAGCACACACAACACAGAGCCCCGTCCATAATTTATGCAGAAATGCAGACATTTAATTCCAAGAGCAGCGTTACATCTTTAAGTGGCAAATGGCTTTGCCTATTCCTCATCTCATCACCAACGGTATTACAGAATGATTAAAGCCAGGCCGAACATAATTAATGAAAGGTCATGAGTGGCCTAAGAGTAGGATGCAAATGGAAGAGACATTAAAACTGTAGCCAAAGATTAACTCTGAAAATAGATGAGGAGAAACACTCAAAGCTATGGCAGCAGGCCATTTCTAACCCAAATCCGAGAGATGTTAAGGACAATAGCCTGAAGGTTGTCTTCTAATTAATTGTCTTCATTAACCATCCTAATACAATGATATGAAACAGTTCCATTAATCTAATCATGCAAGCTGAATAAACCCATTGCCGACACAGAGATTACACTCATCTGTTGTGAGCATATAAATATCAGCTTTGCTCTGCCAGTCACTCAGTGGGGACAGTCCATGGGCTCTCTGTTCCAGCATCTCCCAGACAGACACGCGCAGACATTACGCACACACTCACACACAGACGCTTAGCAGCCTTCCCCTCTTGTGTTTTGCCAGTGAGTGCAGAGGCTTAATCAGGCCCATAGGTGTCACTCTATACAAGCTGGGAGAGAGAAACTTGCTCGCACACATTAATGAGGTGCGGGGGGAAGGGGCCGAGCAGCAACAGACAGAAACACACGGGAAAGGGGAAAAGGGAAGAAATATGTGGAGACGACAAAAGCAGATGCTATGCAAGAGGCGTCCGGTGAAGATGAGACACTGAAAACGGCAAGATTACCTTCAGATGAGAGAGAGCAGCCTTCCTTTCCCCTGAAGAGCAGTGATTACACTAATGCTAATCAGACTGACAAGCACAAACGGCCTAATAAATAATTGATGGTAACCACTGCACTTTCCAGTATTCCTTCCCAGACTGTAGAGAAGAGCAGCAGCAAGTAATAATAGTCACTCTAGATATCTTTCACTAGGTCAGGCTCCTCCTCCATCCTCGGCCTCAGCAGAATACACTGCTATGATGATAACTGCCTTTCTTAAAGTACAGAATTCCAGTCCTACCTGAGAAGGGTTGCAGTCTTCCTCAAACAGCAGTGACAGTATGCTCTTTTTTGTTGCATATACAGTCACCAACACTGTCTGTTTCTCTTGGCTTTCGTATAAGTCCTGGAGAACCAGCGCGGGGGCTGAGCTGAGCTTCTCCCTCTCCCCGGCTCTCGAGTAGGGTTGAGCTCTGCTTCTCTCTGGGCTCTTGTGTGGAGCTGTGTGTCTAAGCTCTCATTACTCTCATTATGATTATTGAGGCTGTTGTTATCATTTTAACCAGGTGTCACAGGACCGCACTGTAAATCAGAGAGGTGCGCTCCCTCCCCCCCCCCCCCCCCCCCCCGCTTTATCCAGGGCCGGACAGCTTCCTTTTCTTTAACGCTGCACTGTCGGATAAAAAGCAATCTTATTTCACACTTCACAGACTCTATCTTTCTCCCCTACTTTTTCTTTTAAAAATCCCCCTCTTGCTCCCCCATCATGCCTTGCACCCCTTCCTTATATCAAAGTTGGCTTGACTCTGGACTAGAGGGTGCAAAATGAAAGTGACAGGAGGGTACCATGGGACAATGAGACACAGGACCCATGCTGAGGGCTTTCATGCATTGTCCGCTCCTCATATCAGCACCTCTGTGCCCCATACGCAAGACCCCCCTTTCAAAGCACAACACACAGGAAAACACTAGCACCTCGTAGCCCCCCTCCGACACACACGCACACACTCACAGAAGCTCCCTCCTCATGTCCTCACAAGCAACCTCTCATAAAACCACAACAGAACATAACATGCCCACAATCTAGCCAGAGACAAGAGGGGCTTTTGCTTATGAACACCCAATAAACCTCAACATGGTATTATCAGTAACCATACTGACCGCTGCACTACAACGCATAAAAGTTCAAACGTGGACACAGGTTAGGTTGGCACAAAATGCTTTTTAAATAACATACTGACATGCATGTTATTTAAACCTCATGTATTCCAGTTGTATTCATTTATATTCCAACTCTAAACATCATAATATATTCCAAAAATACAAACAGTAGTATTTAATATGAATGAAAGAGTAGTAAAATACACATAATTGCACATCAGAAGCAATGTAGTAAAATGTCTAAAAAAGGCACACAAACGTAATTCCTGCCACACAAATGAAAGTGTATCTGCCTCTGTAATCTTCTTTTCTCACTCGTGCTCTCACTCCCTCTCTCCAACACACTTTCACATTTTGAAAGGAAAGAAGAGTAAGCTACCTCAGCGCTGCTGGTCGGAGTTACGTGTTAGATTCCTGACCTGTCTATGGGGGGACTCGCTGGCCTCTCCCTGCTGGCCCTGCTGTGACCTCAGGATCTAAATGTGAATGAATACTTTGTGTCTCCATGGGGCTGAGGGCAGGAGGGAGAGGAGGAGGAGGGTAGCAGAGGAGGAGGTGCAGGAGATGGAGGAGGGGTACGGGGTTAGGGCAGCTAATAACTAAAAAACTTTAAACGGCAAGTTAATCACAAACAGCAGTGATGGCTCACACTGCCTTAGAACAATATCGTGGCTTCCCCTCCTCCACCGCTCCACTGCTCTCCCGGTGGTGCCTGCTCATCAAACCAGCCCCATAGGTCTTCCACACAACACTTAATTTGATCCCCCTTGCCTTTCAAAGTCACCGGCCATTTTAAAGGACGCTCAGCGCATTCAGGTCATAAAGCGTGACACATAAAAGTCATGTATTCCTTAATAGAAAAAAATACATTTAAACACTGTGGCTAAATTGGCAGTTTTTTTGCGCTTTTGATCCTTACTAAGTTCGGAACTGTTATTGAGCACCGTGTAATGTATTAACTATGTTCCCTAACGTGATATCTCGTGGGAATAGATACTAATTAGAAATACTGCTCATGATAATGGCATGTTTAGATACATTGCAAATAAAGTGGATAAAGTGAGTGCCGCTCTAGTTCTTTTCTCTTTGTGTTTTACTTGAGTGATGAAGGAGAGGAGGATCTGGGTTAATGTGGCTACACAGGGAGTGAGCATTCAGAGACTGCTCACGCTTCTGTCCCAGCTGACACACACACACACACAGACACACACAGACACACACACACACATACACACACACATACACACACACACACACACACACACTGTGACTTCCTTGAATGTCCAAGATGGTGATCGCTCGCTTACACATATTATGTCCACAATGGAAGATGCAGGCTGTACTTTTGCCTGCTAGGATGGTGGGCTAAAAGCCTGGATAGGGGGCAAAAACATCACTGGGCAGTGCTCTTCCATCTACTCTGCCTGAGGGACATTGTCCTGCACAAAGAGTCACTCTGCCTCCCTGCCACCCCCCACCATCCATTTATACTTGTCATCCTCCACTGCTGCCTCCTCTTAAATCAACCTCCTTTTACTAATGCATCTTTTTCTTTTTCCTCCAGCTCACACAACAATGCCTTCACCTATTTGCAGCTATTCAAAGGGACCAAACAGAATTGGGGTGGGTGGACAGAGTGTGGGGGTGGCTGAAGGGGTGTCTGAATAAAAGAGGGGAAAAAAAGCATCACCGCTGTCATGAAGGGCAATCACATCAACTCTGAAATATTCACCAGTGGGTTGGAAAATGCGATGGTACAGTTATGACAGGCGAACAGGCGACTCCCCCCACTCTAGCCCACAGTCCCCCGCCCCTCTCTCCATCAGGGCGGAAGCATGGTGGACACTCTGAATATGTATAACCCGGAAAATGTATTGATTTTTCATTTGGCAAAAAAGGGACACAAAAATCACATAACCTGAAACTGTCACAGCTCCTTTGTTCATAGCTCATCTCTCCTGATGTTTGGCTTTTGCCACAAACTCTCTTTAATTACCAGGTACAGCGAGCTTCAGAGCCTAGCTCCACAGAGACACAGCCACATACAGCCTGCTGGGCTTAACAAGACAGCACACATCTATTATATATGACATACACCCAGCAGCTTTTGTTTCATATCTGACTAATAAGCGCACTGAATATGTCTATACCCACAGTTTGTTTTGTTATTATACACACGATATAGTGCAAAAAGCTTTCTTGAAGAAAACCTTGAAAATGATAGTATAAGCACTTCCGTATTAAAAACTAATGCTGCTTTTCTGAAACGGTACTGCTTAACATGAAATTCTATTATCGATCTAAGTTTACCCAGGTACAGGCAGGTGCTTGTATGTTTGTCTGAGTCTGCACACTTGTGTGTGTGTGTGTGTGTGTGTCCATTAACAGGTACTTATCTGTTTATCTCTCCTTTTAGGCACTGCAGGCCTGTACAGTGGACTGTCTGAAAAAGATCTCTGCCTGTCGATTTATCGAATGCACAATTTGCATATCTTTGTAGTGCATCCATCTGCCTGTGGACTGTTCTGTGGAGGTATTAGCTCAGAAAATCAATGTTGCCATGGTTGGATGTATGTAGTGCCTACCTCGGCGCGTGTTGGGAGTCCGGCTCACAGCTCCCACACGGGTCCTATTTAAATGAGTCCAGCCGGCAAAGGCTTTCCTGCCAGTCCTTCAATATTTGTAAAAATATTGTAAACTTAAAATACACAAACACATTTCTCAGCATGCCCGTCCACAGTGGGCTGGTTTGCCATTCTCATCGATGGTCATCCTGTCTCCATCCACAGCCCAGGGCCTAACCGGCTGTTTGTTTATGAAAGCGTACGCCCAGATAAAACAGAATCCGACAAGGTTATGAATACCAATCTTGCTAATCAATTTTTATCTAAAATATAAAATATAGGGTATCATTGATGTGTGTTTCTCTCAAAAGTGTAACGGCCTGATACGTTCAGATGTTTTAGGATAGCTGACACGAGAGGTGGAGGATGGTGCGCTGGTGTTTTATCTTACGCTTATTTTTAGTACATCATACGGCTGTAATGATATTCCTTCAGACAGTCTGCGTGGGGACCTCACTATACTGTATTTTTTGTTAGAGACGGCAGTGGATACACTGGGCAACTTTTCTTCTAACAACCACCCCGGCTGGTTGCTCATAGCTAATTGCTAAAGAAATCCAATGATTACACTGCACAGGCACTTTAAAACATCCATGAGAGTGCTACCACTTATTGAAAAAAAAACTCTTGCTACCTCTATCCATTCAGTTTCTAATACAAATCAAACACAGCGAGCTTTCTTTCACCATTTGTCTTTCTTTCTGTTCCTCTTTGCATAGCCCATCCATTACTTTCACATGAAATATGAAAAGGCAATATCCTCTCTGTGTTTGTACTGAAGCGTAATGCGATTGTGTTGTCATTTATAGGAAATAATCGCAAACCTCTCTTTCATTTTCCAGTTCAAATAACCATGAAAAATTAGCCTTCAATGTCAGGAAGGACAACAAAGGGATGCACATAGACTATTGCTTCACCACCGCGCTTGACATTTCTCCTTAATAGGAAAACGGGTGGTTGTTTCTATCTTTCTTTTTCAATCTTTTTCTTTTTCTAACCTCATTTCTTTCCCTAATTAAAAAGTTCTGCACTCAGATCTCTGTACATTTTCCGTGCGTCTTTATTCATTGTGGAGTGTCTATATACGAGGAAGGGTTGGAGGGTTAGAAAACTCTGGTCCCATGCACATTGCACCCTGCTCATTAGCACCCCTACCCCTTTCTGCTAATGGTTACTGTTGGAGGGAGATGTCGCCAGACAACCACTACGGGGCCTAGGTCGCCGTGACTACCGTCCAGCAGCCTGATAGATAAATAATTCAAGAGCTATCAGACTCCCTGGCAGCAGAGCAGTCCCAAAAACACACACTTAGGACACAGCTTGTAAAGGCCTTCCTAACTGATCAGCATTTAGCCCTTACAAATGATGTACAACCAGATGTCTGTACAAGACCCCACACAATTAGCCTTAGCAGTAGTCAGAGGATCTTTTAATTTAGAGAAATCTTTATTTTCAGTGTGAGCAGCAAAGTAATGGTAATTGCTTTCTGTATTACTCCCATTAAAGGCTTAATAGGCAGGTTGTTTTCCACTGTAATTATGTACAAAATAATCAACCGACTTTGTAATGCATTTATTGGAAATGCATTTAAGCAATTTTATGTTTTGCTCGCAACAATAGGAATGGAGAAACCTTTGATGTGTTTCAAGGCAGATATGTCAATATTTGAGCAAGGTTATGTCTCGATCCAAACTGAAATCTAAACATTTACTCAGAGAGTCATATAGTTTTACATTTGCTAAAAAGGCCGACACTGAAAAGCTACAAACCTTCTAAGACACGGAGACTACCTCTCAGGTCAGCACCTTTCTCTGGGTTATGAGGCGTCAGTATTGTCCTCTTCTTATAACTCTTAAAGAGCAAAGAGAGGTTCAAACTATATCAAAACTGGATAACAAAATCACATGTAGATGTATATTATAATGCAGTGTTATAACTCTGATAGTTTTGTTAACATAATACTTTATGTCTATTTGCATACTTTGCATAAAACTGGATTTCATCTGGCTGTATGGCTTGTGATGCATATAATGAAATTTCCTCTCAAAAGGCTAATGAAAAAGACTCATCTCATGCAATTAGCTGCTCCTTTATTCACTTCTTGTAATGTATTAATTTATTATCACATAATTCTGGCAGAATTATTTATTTATTTATTTGATTATGCGCACACCTTACAGCCTTAATTACAAAATAGACTCGGAGCCCAATGATGGGATGCAATGGACCAACTCAACCATCATTTAAACTAGTTATCCTTCTAATCTCACTGGTATATCCAGCTTGTATTAATCTGAGCCTAATCAGTATGCTAAAGTGCTTTAGGCTTTCAATTTCACCTGAGACTCAAAAATGCCTTAGAATGACACTTGACAGAGCACCCTGGATGACGCCTCCTTTTTTTGCTGTAAAGTTGATTCAAATGTTAATGTATCTCTTTCTAACAAAGTTTTTATTATTAGAAGACGTCAATCCAAGTAACATAAAGCCATACAGTATAAAGAAATGTGCGTGTGCATTACACTGTATGCAAGCAAACTTGGCTTTGCCTGATTCCTAGTGAACATGTTATAATACTATGAAAGTGGGCTGAAAGCTCCTAGAGGGGTGGAACCGTGCTGCCCGCTGTGCTGCTCTCCAGAGAAAGAGACTTGGAGTGATTACAGTCAAACACTGCTACTCAGTTATCTTTGGCTCAGCCACAGGAGAGGGAGAGGAAGAGAGAGGCAAGGAAAGAAATGAAACTGATGATGTGGCTAAAACATGGGCCGGCTATTCTAAAATGACCAAAATGACTGATACTGTTCTTGTAACATTTTCTCCAATGCTAAAAAAGAAAAAGAAAACCCAGGACACTCCAGTAGCAATCACCAAAAGATCATAGGGTGAGCTCCAAGACTGTCTGATGTCCACTAGCTGCAAGACAACCATTTACAACAAAGTACATTCTTCACAAACACTGTCAAGAACAGCTCTGTAGGGGAAGAGATATTATTAGAGAAATTTCATATGCCCTTGGATTTTGAAGTGGAGGCCAATTAAATGTCTTTGCAGCATCCATTTTGTGCCAAGTGAACAGGTATGAGCAGGAGGGGGGAGGGGGGAAGATTTGATGGCAGCAGGGAGGCAGAGGGGAGACAGCGCACTGGCAGGTATGTGTGGTACCTGATCGACCTATCAGCAGACTACGCTAAATACATTTTTAATATATGCACATTTGTGGAACATTATGATGACACAACAGCACATAATTTAAGGTAACTTTTGCTTCAACAGGAAATGGTTATGTTAATAGATCCCATCTGAAGCATTTGTAAAACGTAAGGTTTTTTCTGCCTGCCTCTTCCTCGGTTTAGTGCATGTAGGCACATGGAAATGAGCAGGTTGGTCAGAGTTGTGGAGTCTGTAGCCTCTCTAAGGCATGGTCAGGGATTAACAACCCCTGCCCTAAAGAGACCAAGCCTGATGCTAAATTGGTGCTGTGCTGTACCACATCTCGCATTTCTATTGTATACATGGCTGTGGTTGTTAGTGCTGCTGTTGTTTTTATAATGGGTGCCGTTATTGTCCTCGCTGCAGAAGACTCTTCTCACTCATTAGCCAGAGGTTGGCGAGTTAGGGGTGAGAGCCCAGTAAGGTATGCAATTAATTATTCATCTCAGTGGTTGGTGCTTGGGTGCTGCTATGGGGCCTAAAGCAGGGACTCTAACTAGCAGAAGTTGGACTCTGGAGGACTGCAGGAATAAATAATTGAAAAAAAATGTTATGCCATGGGTGTCAGTTACCAAGAGAAAGCAAACACTAATCACCAAACTAATCATTTAAACAAGCTGCCTACAATAATATGGCTCTCTGTGGATTCACGGTTTCTCCCCTGTGTACTGATCCAACATCCAAAAGCTCCATCATGTCCTCAGTCTAGATCCTGCTTCTGGCTCATGAATGGGCCCAGATACATCCCCCTCCTCTCCATTCAGCCATGGCTTCTGCTGGCTCCAGCCAGGACCAGTGGCCTCCTGAGAAGGCTGTGATAAGAATTCATTTCTTCCTATTATGTGCTCTTGTCCACTGCCTCAGTTCATCAGTTCAGTGCAACCAAGTCAATGAAAGGGCCTGTAATGAAGCAATCAGATGCAGCCTGGTTCTCTGGGCCCAGCACTTCATTCTCCGCTTCCAGACCTTAGCTCCCAGTGCAGGGTGCGCGTTGGGGTGGGGGGCAGCGGCGAGGGGGAGAATGGACACAGTCTGCACAGTCATTAATTCAAGACCTTGCCTTTCATAGACTAGAGGATAAGCTGCTCTCACATGTGCTTCACACCAGGTCTGCTGTCTCCTGTGGATTCAGAGAATCATCCGGTTTTAGAGAGCCCCATTAGTTTAACCAGGCTTCAACATTGCCACTAAACCAAGCAGACAGGTTTCTGTTGGATTCTATGCTCAGGTTACCAGTAAAGGTGGTTTGATGGAGCTCTTTAACCTTTTCACTCCATTGTCTCCACTGCCATCCCGTTTCTCCTGCCTCTGCCTCATACATCTCTTCAACATGTGGAAACTATTATGGGGAGTTTGGGAGAGGAATGTATGTGTTGAATCTTAATCGGTGCCTTAAAGTAGAGGATTCTTGGTCTCCTTTGTCTAGTAATGCTGTGAAAGTTCTATTTCAAATTAAAAAGGACCTTTTTGATCTACCTAATATTGTTTTCTCTCCCTTCAGGGGCTGGAAATGGTTGGTGTTATCTTTGATCAGCCTCCCTTCTTTATCCTCTCTTATACACACAAATATACAGTGCAAACACACATGGTTGTAGTATTTTATGGTCTGTGTGCAGAGTGGTCAGGGTTCAATGCTAGGGTGCCAAATCACAAAACAACAGTACAAAAAGAGGGTGTAAACTCAGGTTGATAAAGAGCAACGATGATGCTTACAAGTCACTCACACACCTAATGCAGAGATACACTTGGAATCTATGTTGCTTAAAACATAAGGGCTTGCACAATCCCATATTTCTCCTTCATCCTCTCCATCTGTACCTGCTTTTCCACCCTCCGCCGTTCACCTGCTGCCAGTTTTGGCAGAAAGACCCTGCGGCTGGATTCCACCTGACAAGAGCTCCTTAACAAGCAGCAGTCATTAACCTCAGGAGCAGGCAGCTGCCATGTGATGTAGTGCACTCGGCCTGCTGCAGAAGGGCCCTATTGATCCAAGACATACTTGGTGCCTTCCTGGATGTTTATAATCAATATGCAAATGGCCCGCGGCATTGATTCAATATTAATTTTCAATTAGGGAATTCTCGGGGGGTCTTGTGGGGTCAATACAGAACTATTCAGAGCAAAGGCTTGAGCAAGTTGCAGGCATTGACGTTCCTCTACCCAAGACAACTTACTTACTGTTTGTTTGGCCTGCCCTCCTGTAAGTCCCGATTAAGGCTTTGGATAATAGGCTGAGAGACAGATGGCCTTTCTACACATCTGCAACACCCATTACATAAACTGGATTTTGGTCAAAAGGGCTTGTACCAACTAATAAGTCATCATCTAACACTTAGTTCTGCTTCGTATCTTGTCAAGTCTGTTTAGGTAGGAATACTTAAAGCATAAAAACTTCCCCATCACCTTATTCGCTTTTACATATTTGTTACAGGTCTCGCCTACTATGTCTGAAATAAGTGATACATATATGAATGGATTTTAATTGTTACTTATTAAATATACAAAACAATTAGCACATTTAAGCAATGCTTGTGCCTTTACACGGTTAAACAAACACAGTTTTCAGACAAGCTTCCATAATTAATTGAAACCAACTGCAGCTGCCTTGTAATGCTCAATGAGAGAAAAACATTTACTGTAAATGGGAAGAGGAAAGCATGGAGGGTAGGGCCCAGCAACCAGCAAACATTTACTTAACACGCTATTCTTTCCAAAGTCAGACTTACAGTAATACACCAACGCACGATACTTTTGCCTTTGTTTCTTCACACTAACCTTGCACTAAAATGCAGAAAAACCTGTATTTACATCATACGTCATAAGATGAATGGAAGTGTTGAGCAATGAATGGCGTATTGAATTCCAGGTAAGACAATTCTTACATTAAAACAATAGCATTGATTCTTTGAGCCTGCTATTATTCATGTACAGACACTGTGTCTATCACGAGGAGTTGCGGTTTGTTACTTGGCTCTGTCTCTCTGGCTCTTTGTTATAACTGTCAAGACAATCAGGTTTCTATGGCTATTGACATACACCATAGACATATTCTTCACCACAAGCTACACTGCACGTAACATGTATAATTAGATGTGTAATAATTACATGGTTCTGGAGTTATTGGCCAGCAAAAATGTTTGGTATATTACAGTCATCTGTAATATTATCAATTGACTGTTTTTGTTTCCCTTTGGGGTATATATGAAACCTCTGTACCTCAGTGTCTGCAGTACAGATAGAGTTAGAGAAGGAAATGGTGGACAATAAAGTTTCAGCTCTACAAGCATGAATGTCCCGTATAAAAGGACAAATTGGATTAGGTTAGAAGAGGAAGCGTTGATTACTTTAACTGGTTCTGTAACTTTAAAGCCAATGCAACAAATAATTAAGTGTCATTTTAATACAATACTAAATATGACTTTTGTTTAAATAGATTTTCAATTTGTTTGATAACCTGCGCAATTATTTCTTTCTTCTATGGGCTGTGAATAGACTGGGCGGGTGCCGCCTTACAGCCATGTTAACTCACAGAGCAGTTAAGAGGCAGCATGGGAAAATTGCTAAGAGTATAACAGAGATAACCTGGTTGGACTATTTGCTGCGCTTTCCTGTAGCTGCACTGCCTGAGGTAATTGGTTTAGGGATAACATTAATTACCACATTGCTCATTAATGGATGAAGCCTTTATTGGTTCCATTGATCAGCAGGACCTGTTAGGCATCATCCTAAGCAATGGTGGATGTAACAAGCTTACATATTGGCATATCAATTAATGCAATCAATTCCTGTCTAGCAGTTGCCATTCCTCCTGTCTACCCCACCCCCTTCCAATCGCCCCTTCTTTCTCTTCTATCATGTATCTGGGTGGCCACGACTAAAGGCCCATGTCAAACCAAAGTTCATTAAGAGATTTCCTAATTGTTCCTTAAACTGAGATCGTTGCACAGCACACTGATTAAGCTGATGTTAGGGTTTCGGGGCAAAACATGTCTCTGATTGGCCACTAGTAAGAGTAGTCCAAGTGATTGCAGAGCCTGAAGTTACACACAGGAGGTGCAACACACAAGCTCAACACTACGGGGAGAAAGAAAGTTCAACTGATCTGACACACATGCTGTAACAACTGTAACTTGATATTCTAACTGCACTTAATTCCTTTCTTGTTAAAGTTCAGTAGTTTAAATACATTAGTTATATAAACAACATAAATGCATTTGCAAACATTACATTTTTAGTGTAAGCCGTTATAATAGAAAGACAATTCTGGAGTGATAGAAGAATCTGATACCTAGATTTCATATTTAGCAGAGGGCTTACCCTTGCATTTACATTTGTATCACACATTGTGCTTTTAACTTTACTCAGGAGTAAAAGCCTGCTGAGTTTCAAACCATTCCTTTTTTTATATTAGATCATTGTGCCTTTTAAGTAATCACTGATTACAATTTGGAATCCTCCTTGTGCCACGTATGCTCCAAAGGGGCGACTGACTTTAAATACAAGGCTGGTGTTCCCTGGTATAACATGGTGAAGTGGGTAGAACATCAGGAATGAATAAGGGAATAGGGTGTGATGACTGAGAGCACACCATGACAAAGTGGAGGGATTTACCGTTGGGCCTGCAGCATTTCATTTGCTTAATAACAGATCCTTCTATAAGGAAATGGCTGCTCTGAGGGGGATATCACCAAACGAGGATGTCTCACTTGCAGAAATCCTATTTGAAGACAACACCTTTTGAGCACTCATCCTCCTCCACGCCGAAGACGATCAACGTGCATGACAGGCCCCATTAATATGACGCCCTGTGTAACCTTGCTCTTTCTCCCTCTCTTCCAACAGGAACAAAACTCATAGCCAAGGAGGAGGGGCATCACATTCTGGCTGAGCATGTAACGGGAGGGGTGGTGTTCGTTTTGAAAAGACGTCTTACATATCCTCCACTGAACCACCTGGAGCCACTTCTAGAAAGTGAGAAAAGCATGTGGAATAGGGGTGGGAGCTGCCCTTTTAAAAAAAAAAAACACGTTGGAGCCAATATTTCCCTCTGCGATGAACATCCCCTGCACAAAGAGGTGGCATCATGTCTCTTGTTCTTTTACATAGAGATTGGGTTCACTTATTTCTGACTCATATCTCATAAAGTCTTTATTACATCTCTGGCTACTTGACCAAAAGGTTTTACACGTTACGTGTCCGAGAGAAAACGTGGGTCTCTAATATGCGTTTACATATAATCTTTGGAAATAAATAAGTTTTCAGGACACACAAAGAACCCTTGGTTCACACACAGTATTAAAGTCTAATCTAAACTAAGATAAGACAATGCCCACTCCACTGAACAAAACATGTTTAACAAGCACATATTCTATTGTAGCTACAATTAATTCTTAAATACACTATGTGGAACACGCCTCTGGTGATTGCCACTGCAATTCTGTGAAGGTCACTGAGAGTGAGAGGAGACAACATGTTTGTTGGATAGTGTTATGTGTCGTGTGAGAGACCAGACGTGCAGGCAGTTAGTCCGACAGCCCTTACTCGCTCGATGCGGGACCTCCTGAAGGCCCCTGTCCCCTGAGCAACACACAAGTGGGCTGAGCAATTAACAATTTCATGCTGATTGCCTGAAGCATGTTTTGCTATGCCATAAAGATAATAGCATGAAGGGTGCAGTGGCAGCAGCCCCGACTCCCCCCTCCTCCGGTGTTCCTCTATTGCTTCCATCCCTCAATTCTCTCCTGTGCAATTCACATGTTGGAATGGCGCTCTGCCTGCTTGCTTTATTAAAGACACTCTCCCTGCTTAGAGGGCGCATTTAAGAAAAAAAAAATATATAAAGATGACTCCCTGAAGAGTAAACAGGGATGATTATTAAAGGGAAGGAGAAAACTAGAGTCTTGGTCTCCCACTGGCTTCTTGATTTGAAAGTCTAATTTGGCAACTGCACACAACAGGCGTGCAGGTAGACAAAACAAACAGGTTCCATTTCCCCAGACAAAGGGAGCATGCTCAGAGTGGCGGCTGGTGACAGCGCTCATCTTCTTCATTCTCTTCCCCACCATGGCATGACAGCAATCCACTTTGACCATGGAGCTCACCGCTGTGCAACAGGGAAATTTGTGCACCACTAAACCTGCTATTCGTCTACAGAGCAGAGCACATAAAAGAGTGCAAGAAACTCCAAGAATGTGGCACAGAACATGACTTTTCCCTCAATTACATTAGTAGTGTGTGTGTGTGTGTGTGTGTGTGTGTGTGTGTGTGTGTGTGTGTGTGTGTGTGAAGCTAAAATGGTGATGTTGAAATTAAGATCTAAATCATTTTTATTTCACAGTTGTTAATATCTATTTAATGAGTTTAGTGCATCTTTTAAAGAATTTTATATTTTCATTCTATAATAAAATGTGTTGTGCATGAAGGCAAACGAATAGACCCACACACTAAAGAAGCCCAGCACCATCACTAATGTGTGGACAGCACTGGCTGCAGCACACTGTTCCCAGCCTGGTGACTTCATGTTACACATATAGAACATAGAAGCCATGGATTACCTCATTTTTGAAGTGCTGCCTTGATACCATTAATGATTTTCCCATGGTAAAGAATGCAGATTTTATGAATGCCGTCTTTGCAGATCATATTTGCAATGTCACAATGTTTTGTTTTTTTACTCATGGTATGGACGGCACAGATAAATGCACATACTTCATCCACTCTTATTTAAGTAGTATCTTGAAGTCATTTCAGGTGTGTATTACACAGTGAGATGCTTTCTCTTAGCCAGTTACTTCAGTTCACTTGTATCACAGTGGCCATTGGCAGATGGCCTCTGGATACAATGTGCATTTCCTTTTCTGAATATGTCAATGAAAAGTTTAGAAGATAAATCACCTTTTCATTAAAATACACAATAAAATGACTGACTGCATTAAGTCTGACAGTGTTACTATTCAGACCGCCACATTATTAACAATCTACCCCCATTGTCATTGTTTTTACTATGTGAAAACAAACCCTAAAGACATAAGGAGGAGCTGTGGACAAAGGGTTGCGCCACCAGCCCCCTCTGCCCCTCTGGCCCGCCCTCTCTGACCCCCCCTCACCTCCCAGGCTTCTGGTTGCCCTTCCACCCCCCGGCTGTGTGTGAAAGTCCAGCTGGCGCACTGACAACCTCGACACCTCAGCTGAACGGGGTGCATTACAGGCCCCATATTGTTTATGATATGGAGCCTGTCATTAATTTGCATTAAGTGGCAAACACACACACATACACACTTACCATGCGATAAGGAGAAACATGTTTTTGTGTTAATTTATACGATACAATGTCACACACCCAACCCCAGACACACCAACAACACACACACACACACACACACACACACACACACACACACACACACACACACACACACACACACACACACACACAAACACTTATAAATTGCAGTCACATCCCCCTGCTAGAAGGGGATGATAATTGCAGACGGCCAATAAATTACTGCTGCCTCCACATCAATTATAAGCATCACGTCTGGCAATGAGGAAAATGAGATCTTGTGACAAATTTCATGAGGCTTGGCTGCCCAGCAGCCTTTCTTAACATGCTACAGATAGCAATCCCTTATCTAGCCTCTGTAATGGGGAGCTACGGATAGAGAGATGGAGCTACAGCCATTTAATTAAAAAGCTGGGGGTAGGGGGTGGAGAGGTGTAATTCATTGAAAAGGCACAGGAAGGAGACAAAGCCTTTGTCTCCAATACATATTTTGCTCAAAATTGTCACTCATCAGAGGCCAAGCTTGTATCTCCTGACAGCAATTCTGGAGATTTTTCCTGTCTTTGTGCTCATCTCTCCACTATTTTCTTCTCTGTGCCTCTCCCTCTTCTTGCCTTGTTTTTATATTTCCCAGGAGTCCACTGTTTTCTCCACTGGGACAGCTCCAGCGGTTTTTACGAATGACTGCGGTGGACAGACAGTGGCACTGAATGAAATGGCCCCTGCACCTAATTGTATTCCCACCTGGGGAAGGCAGGCAAGGGCGGAGGCTTCAAGCGCACAGCAATGAGGATTTATGGCAGATGGGGAGACGGCAAAATAAAACACCAAAAGGGATGGCTCTTAAATCTCATTCCCAGCGCAATATTCATTGTAGTTGCAATCGGGTGTGCTGATAGAGCGCTTAAAAAAAACGAACGCTGTGTTCAAATTATGGCTGTACTCTCTACTAATATTAAACATCATTAGAAAATCATTAGAAAACCATCATAAAACCTGGGATTATGACCAGAGCATTAAACACAATGATTATTCAGTGTGTTCCTTCTCCGCTTTGCCTTGGAAATGAGATTTGCTCTGCTGCGGCTATGTAGGGGAAAAGTACGAATATTTTTCATAATTACTGTAACATTTGAAAAACATTGCCTTGCATGAATTACTATACCATTATGCAGTTGTGTTTGTCTACCCAAAAGCAAACTTTTCAATGAGGCCTTGCATGGGATATCATTAATGCATTTTCATGGGGGCATCAGCAGGAAGAATGCCAATATTTTACTAAACCTTAACCTTACAAATTGTTACCAGTGGGTAGCAGAGACACACTGATTGATAGCATGCATACACAAATTCAAAATATAAAAATGATATTTATTTTTGGCTGCATCTTCAACACCATAATCAGATTGCCGTGTCAAAGGTGATGGGACACGAGACGAACAGCAACACACCATTAACTAAACTTCAGTAATGGACACCAACTTCTCAAGGAAAATGTAAAGAGAAAACAAAGAAAGAAAAGTTTTTGCAAATCTGGTTTTAAGACTGCACTTAAGAGTGCATATATATCCTACTGTACTCTGATGTAGTACGCTACTTGAAGAAAGGGAGGGCCAATAGTGTCAGAGGTGAGTCTTTACTTTTTGGGATTTCTCGGCAGCCCCATTATCAAGAGCAGCCATCAGCACAAAGATAAAAGATCCTAATGGAGCAGGCCCTGGTGGAGATGAAAGGTGCAGAGATGGCACACTGTTATGAATCTCTAATGCAGCCCATGTTTCTAAGGTAATGACTGACTCTCAGGGCCCTTTCACAGGCTTCTCTGCGTAGGGCCCAGATGATAAAGGTCTCCTATTTCTTGTCACTAAGTAGTAAGGCAATAACCCAGTGGCCCTTGCTTTCATTGGTTCTGGAAACCATCCTAAGAAGGTACACAAAGTCCGGGAGGGGGGGAGGGGGGAAGCATATCTGTGTCTATTCTAAATGTAGTCAACAGATTGACAAAATAAGCTCAAAACAGTTGCATGGTTGAACATAATGATTGTTGTCATCACTGAATTTGACTTATATGTCAATTGCTACTCCTCAAATGAATGGTAGTCACTGTGATAGCAATGAGAAGTGACAGATGGCATACTTTTCGTGACGCTACTCTATGTTCAAAATAAACATCTCACTTTCTTTGCATTACAAAGAAGGACAGTATATTTTTTTTCATACGTTCAGATGCTGAAGTGCGCTTGTTTTACAGCAGGTGACTATGAACAACATATTCTTTTTGGGTCAGGATGAGCAGCAGGCTAATGTAAGAGCAGTTCCTTGTCAAGCTTTCCAGAGTAATTGAACTGACACTTATGAGAAGCAATGTTCTTTTGAATGCATTACTTGGCAGATATTCAGGCTTTTGTCCCTTAAACTTTGCCAGCAAAAAAATGATGCCCTTTGAACAACAGGGAGAGGTGAAAATACATAGTGAGAGAAAGAGCAAGTCTTCCCTCCAGTCGCTTTCACAGAACCTAATGGATTGTGAGCACTTAATGCATTAATCAATCAATATCTCTCACTGTACATCAACAACGCGACCAAGTTATGAATGACCTTTGTAACAAAAAAAGGACACTTTAATGCACACGAGATTGCTCCTAGGTTAGTAACTTGGGCACGGTTTTTATCACGCATGATTACACCTCCACAAGGCAGATGGCCATGAACAGTGCACTAAATACGCTGAGGTTAGTTGTTATGCAATTTGCACATGGATTAGCTGGAGGTAGTGAAGGACTGTAGGCTCGGTCCTGATACAGAGAGGCCTCATTTATTCACCTGCTGTTGAGAAATTATTTATTAGGGGTTTAAATTCACTTTCTACATCATACCAAGGCACATTTAAGCAGCAGGGTTGGACACAAAGCAACATAAGAATTGCTTTATGGCTTGCTTTGAGAAGACACCATGAAAGGTAAGTGCTCTTATTTGTAGTATAATTTAAAGATGGTCCCTATCTTTAGATAAAAGAATATAAAAAACTCTCACTTGAGAGGAATCATTATACATACTGGGGTATACTCCAATGGTTGCCCTTTCAAAGCCTTTTTTAGCGTTACACCGCTGTCAAGATCTATTCAATAAGAGACAGATTTGCAGTTTTATATTGGCTGATAGTGACACATGGCAAGAAAAATAGATTAAAGAATAATTGTTCCATTATTATGTTATGATACTAGAAAATAAGTTTGTTTTCAGGACTACAAAACATTCTTTTTACATTTGCAAGAGCTCATGGCTCTGTCTGTGAACTCACGGAACATTCAATTTGAACAGTTTCTCATTAAATGATTGGATTCTTTATAACTGATAAAATAAAGATTCTCTTGTCGAGGCAAAAGTAGACTACAGACAAAGCGGAAAAAAGATGCCTTTCCTTCTCCATCTGTATCTTTTTAATAATGCGGATAAGAAAGCAAGACAGGAAGGATTGGTGATGGTGATGATGGGATAAAACAGGATAGGAGGAGAGCAAGGTTGAGGAAATCATGATGGGGGGGGGGGGGGGGGGCATGTTTCTGAGTCCCTTCCTGCGCACTGGTGGAGTGTGGAAGTGAAGCGTGGAGACAGAGTGGAACGGACAGGAGCTGACTGCAGTGAGCCAGTGAAAAGAAGAGCCCAGAACAAGAGCACAAACTAGTGCTATTGTGGTCAATGCACAATGGGTCCGGTAAAGTGACTGCAGAGGGCCCTTAAACAAAGAAGGTAATGCCATTCGCTCTCCCCAACCCAATTAAGATTCTTTTGCCCGGTTTAACATGACAAAAACACAGCCTATTTTTCCTAATTCTGGCTGCCATACTGGCCCCCATGCCATCTTAAATGGAGTAAGCCTCTGAGCCCTGGCCTGTCTGTTAGACTGACAACGACTTGTGACACTGGATTCAAACACATCCACTGTGTTCTCCGTTCTCCATCTCACACACAAATATGTGCCCCATCTCAGCTTTCCCAAGTGCTTGAAATATTCAGCATATACATGAGAGGAATTTCCAGAGAACCCCCCTACACACCAGGAACCAGTATGGTCATTTTCAGTTTTATTTTACTAATATTTACTGAAAAGGCTTTATTCTTTTTGTCACCATGCAACCAAAAGTTGATCACAGCTCAGAATATGCTTCTGGTAATAGAAAGTGAAGAGAAACAATCTGCTAATAACGCAAATGAGCTGATGATCACGTGCCAGAGTACCTTAAAGAAACAGTTAAACTACAGGAAAGGACATATCAGATCCCACACCTTCATCTTCAGTATTTCTTCATCATCAATATATTTCTTTCATACTGACTATGCAAGTGGACATATATCATTACAATATTACAACTACAAAAACAAAACCATCTGCTTCCTTGGTGGAAACTGGAAAATGTTTTTATAGCAGCACTTGGTCCAACATAGCCGACTAATCCAAAAAAGGACAGAAATTACATGTCCTTCCCCCTTGACTGTGCAGCGCAGCTGAATTGACTCGATATGCTCTCCTGTATGCTTACCGAGCAAGTAGCATGAAAATTGACCTTTGCTTGCTTTCTAAACAGTGGATTATTCATCTTTATGCTTCAAATTGTTCAGGGTGGGTTGTTCTGCGGTTTTATACTTGTTTGCTTTCTCTCTTATTACTATATACAGATTTTTTGCAAATTTGATTTAGCAAGAAAAGAAGTCCTTAAAAGAATATTAAGGGATCCGCAAATGGAAAGTACAAAAGGCATAAACAGCCTTTTCTTATGAACTCTTTTTCCTGTACTCAGCTGCTTTCAGTATAGAATAAGCTTTGTTAGGTCTGTCAACGAGGGATGTACGTGTAAACTTTCATTTTTTTAATATACATGTCTGTGTCAGGATGCATGTCTTGCCAAACACAGGCAGCTCTAGGGAGTTAGTAATTAGACAATATTCCTACTATATAAACAAATCCTGAAAGGGATTGATTAGGGGTCCAAACATCAGAAACAGCTCCCAAAAATCTTTTTTACTAATTGATTGTAGTCAGATTGTTGCACTAAAGCTCTTTTTCCCTGTCTGCGGTTGTGGTGGAACTTTATCTTTTCAGTGAGCATTAACAGTGTAAATGCCTGGCTCCTCATTCATTTTCCCTTACGTAAATATATCCAACACTATGCTCATCCAAGTTCCTTTAGTCCAAATGGACAGTAGGAAGAACATATCCGCAGCCAACTTAAAAAAAACAGCAGCGACAGAGCAGCGTTTCCAGCCAGACAAAGGGAGACTGTGAGAGATAGGCTGTCAGTTGGACCAGGAGGGACACCATAAATCTGACTGACTCAAATGGTCCAAGATTGTCACAAAACAAATACTATTTTGTCTCAGAGTGTCACTGGGTAGGCGATCACATCTGGCTAAATAGAGTTGGGCTGCTGGCATATCTTCACTCCAGACTTCCTTTCTTTAATAAATAGTGCCTTCACAAGATCACTGCTCAGTCAGTAGCCACCACACAACAAGAGACTTTGGACTGTATGTGCTCTGCTCATCAACCACAACGTTCTTCACAACACTTATCCCAAGATAAGCACTGCCTTACAGTGCGCCAGGTTTATGGGATAATATAGTCTGGAAGTAGGCAGGCACGGGCCCCAACCCTGAAGGTGCTTTGTAATCAATTGCAGCCTACTGTAGACTACACTCGTGGTATCACACTCGATGTGGTGTGAGAATGTATGTCTGTCTGCCGATACACAGCTACATGGGGGCAAGGGGGGCAAATCTAGACAAATCCAGAATAATTCCCAATATCCATCTGTGGAAAGTTCCCTCTAATGTCACACACTAACATCGCCGACATACAGTAGAGCCTCCCTCCCACTCATATTATCCTTTCGTGTTTTCCACCAAACTCATCCATTTCTCTTCATCCACCCTCCTCTCACCCTCCTCAGGTGGTGTGTAGTGTACTGTCAAGCACAGCATGAATCAATGACTGGTGCTCACGCCCACAGGTAAAGGTTAGAAAGGTTCACTATTGAATTATTTCTGCACTTCTCTCATTGCTGCCATCTGCCTGGCTGCTTTTAGTTGATGCGGTTGAGTTACTGGAGGGGACCCCTTTTGCTAATGCACTCAAAACATGGACCCGTGTATGTTTCGTGTTTTACCTGTATGTGTCTGTACTAAATGTGTTTTTCTCTGTCAGGATGTTTTCTTTACATCAAACTAAAATAGCATGCATTTGCACATTAAGCAACATACACATGTTACACACCTACTCTTGCCTATCTATCAGAGAGTGGATAATGAATCACAACATCTGTGCTTTCAGCCATTCTTTGTTTCATCTGCCTTTATTCTAATGGAGCCTTCAGAGTGTGAGGGCAACATGCTGCTGGATAGGGCATCACTCTCTGGTTTTGTTTTGTTGTCAGCTAGGCCTATCATCTCTGCTGGACCCTGGGTGAACTCATCCATAGCACTGATCATGCCCTTTGATCCACCAGCTCTCTCTGGGGGGCACAAACAGCCTTATTAAAAATGGCTAAATAAAACTTTCTTAGCCTCGACTCGATAGTTGCCCAACTTTACCCCTGCTTCTTCTCTGATGCTGCCTATGGTCAAATTGAGCTGCCCAATTCTGACAGCCAGCAGCACTGTTTACCCAATACCAAAACAGAGTAACAAATAGGAGCAATATAAGTGTGTATTGGTTCTAGTTCCTAGACTACCTGGCATACACTTGCACTACAATCAATATCGTAGATGAGAACATGCTGGATGTAAGATGATAATGTGCGCCTAAGGCGGAAGTTCAAGTAAGGAGCGTGGTGAAAACTTATGAAAAAAATTAAATATAAGAACTAAAACATACTGTACTACCAGTAAAACAAGAGAAACTATCTGTATTGCACTTTTTCATTTTCTAGTACATTGTAAAAAATGTGCTGGGTATGCATTCTTTTACAAAGACAATCAACAAAAGTGGGTTTGATAATGAGGACAGACACAACTAGCTCTTAGTAACTTTAATTAAATTAAAAGAGTCGGGGGAGTCGTGTTTGTTACACATGTGGAGAGTCCAAGTATGTGTTGACAAAACCCTGCATCATATTCTCTAATAAGGAAGGTCAGCCACTTGTTTTTCTCACATACCTTTAACTGTAATGATAAACAAACTGCACATTAGGCCTATGCTTTATCAAACACGTATATAAATCGGTAATTAAAGAATAGAAACTATACCAGGCTCCTCCATTTTAAATCGACTTGTTTCTCCTTCATCTCATGTACCTGTATGGCAGTGACATGGCCGCTGCTATAATTAAACCCATCATAACCATTATGTCTTTGTCACCTAATCTATTCTCTCCTCCACTGGCTGTTTCTGTCTGTAACCACAGACTTCCCGCCCTCAGCCCTGACTGACAGCCCCTGCGGAGGCTGTGGTCACTCCGTGTGAGTGACATGACGGGCAGCATGGCTGCTGCATTACCTCCTTCCCCTCCCTCCGAGCTCCCCCTGATCCTGCGATCCAGCACCTCACACCACTGATCGCCACCTCTGCTCCAATATCCAGCAGCAAAGCCTCTAGGCCCGAAAATAGAACTCATTAACACGTTTAGTAAGTACAAATGAGATGACTGTCTCCTGATGGACTGTCTATCTTTTGGATCAGCTTTCAAGGAGAGTGTCTAGTAATGACAAGAGAGAGGGAAACCAATATTATAATGTGCTGCCAGTCTCCTCTGAAAATGGGCTTGATGACAAGGAGAGCCTCTCGCACCCACACATGGCCTGATTCTCAAAGTGGACACCTAAGTGTGTGCTCATTTATGGGTATGCGAGTTTGCAAAATAAAATCTGGCGCATATTTACACCCACATGGCATAACTGACAGTGAAATCACACACGGGGCATAAAACATACAGGGCACACACAAGGTGAACTCAGCAGGAGTTAAAATCCCCAAATACTGCATGGAAAAGGTTCTGGTCCTGATTTTGAGAGGATATTGCTTTTCAGCTTGTCATTGTTGAATTTATTTTCTTATTGTCTCTTTCTTTCTGTATATAAACACTCATCTTTGACATTTATGCTGCTCCTGTTCTATCTATTGGACAGGCTGGCACAACCAGGACCCAGACTGTACTCGCCTTCCAGCCCAGGAGCAAAGCTGACCAGTATTTACAGAACAGAGGTACAGTCAGGAGGGGTAGTAAAAATCTGGACAGAAGACATTTTTATTCACAGCCCGTCCCAGAATAGCATGGTGGCTTTCTGGTCAACTTGCTATTACAGGATGAGCCAGCAGAGGAATTCATACCAAACTCGTCCATAAAGCAGGGGGCAAAGGGAAAGAAAAGGCATGCTTGTGTTAGTTAGAGCAGCATGGTCATATGAATGCTGATACACAAGTGGAAAATCTATAAAGCCATCATTTTGGTTTTTTAATAAACGTCTAGTCTTTTGTAATATTTTCAAAATGAAAAGTAATGTATTTATGAATTTCCTGGCACGTTCTGTGGACAGCAAACAATTTCCTATGCTGCCTCGATGCCCTTCGGACAGGGATTAGAAGGCAGGCGACTGACGGAGGCCTGACTGAGCTTCGGGCCCTCTGGGGCCCTACTCATCCAGGCCTGCACAGTCTTCATCCTCATATCCACTCTGCATCACCAGGGCAATAACAGCCTTTATTAAAAGCGCATTGCAGCAGTGTCTGTCTATACAACTTACTTTCAGATTGGCCATAATGTGGCATGTAGAAAGGGTCTGGTGGTTAGGGGCTACAATATCCTGTTTCTGGAAAGGTTTACTTTGCATTTTAACAAGCATGAATAAAGGAGTGCATTCCAGAAATGGCTACCGTCTGTTTTGCTCTTGCCCGTGGGGAGCAAAAGCTCAGACTATGGCCCTTGCATGCCATCAGAGCGTGGCCTGGCTCACCTCTGATTTTACCTGGCTTTAGCAGATTTAACTTAGCCACTGGACATGCGGATAGCAGGGCATGATAGAGTATGATAGCAGGGGAGAGTAAGTCCCTGTTAATATATTGCAAGAAAATGGTTAGAAGCAGAGGATAAGACAAAAGGATGAAGGCATAGTTCAATATAATGCATATCAAATATTTGTAACAGTAATATTGACAGACTGGATGTGGACACATCCTGTCTGCCAACACTGAATCACAATGTGAGCTGCAAGTGCAAATCCTAAAACATGAGTGACTTTTCTCTTTTTGCTTTATTAGTGCACTTTTCCATGTCACAGCCCATCTCAAGAATTATGCATGAGGCAGAGAGGGAGAGGGAGGGAGGGGGGGGATAAAAATGCCACTGTTGTCAGGCCAAGCCTTACTATTAGGTGTGTGACCCTGAAAGCGCACCCCTTTTAGCGAAACAAGCAATGGATCTCATTTTGGATACCGCTATTATGCAGTAATTCGTATGCATCCTTTTGTCTCATTTCCATTTAATAATGCACACAGCTCCCCTGCCCAGTTTCTCAAACTGGTCATTAAAAGTAACACTGATCTAAACTGGAGGCTTAAGTTCCACTTACAAGCTCTCACGGTGTGGTGGATGAAACAACTGCAGAGTCAAAGTAAGATGACCCCTCCCCAAACCAGTCTTCGCCCTTGAATACCCAAGCCTGTATGTCTACACAAACGGGAGACAATGACTGGTGGCTGCCCAGGCGGCCCCAGCCCCAGCCTTCTCCTTCCCAGCCTCCTAGACTCACAGACAGGGATTTCCTCCTGCGATGAGAGCCAAGCCGTCACAGCCCAGCGAT
The DNA here is from genome assembly GCF_900634415.1 of Cottoperca gobio. Taxonomy (NCBI): domain Eukaryota; kingdom Metazoa; phylum Chordata; class Actinopteri; order Perciformes; family Bovichtidae; genus Cottoperca; species Cottoperca gobio. The sequence goes on from NC_041357.1 coordinate 20,127,281, forward strand.
CAAGGGCCTGCCATCTGTGACTGAGGCAGATTTACAGCAGGAGCTAATCCACACTGTCAGCCACGTTTGTTCTCCATCTCTGCCTCCTCCATACACATACAGATAAACGCACACACGTACGCCACCACTAAAAAATACTAATATTTCACCCTTATAAAATGTTCTTGCCTGCATTTCTCTCTCACTCGTTCTCTTCCACGCACACACACACACACACACACACACACACACACACACAAAGCAAACATTTCTTGCAGAAGTGCATCCACCCTTCAGTGCAATTTAACTTTGCCCTTTTTAAAGGCATGATCTCATTCTGTTCTACGCTCAAAAAATAACTTTAGTCGATTAAATGTTAAGAAATGAGAAACCTCAATGTGTCATTGAGTTATATGCCCTGGTGAACATCATTCATACGAAATAGGGTCATCATACGCTCAAGTGTCACACTAGCTCTCACACGCAAGCTCCCCAAATTTGTTTCCCACCCACTTCTTTTGCATCTGTTCCTCACTAAGTTCTCTTATATCCGTCTCTACAATACACACAAATCCCAATGCTTTATGTTGTCAGCAGTTCCCATTAACCCCTCCACTTGACATCAACATGACACTAGGTTTTACATGTTCTCTGTAACCACTAAACCTAAAATATATTTTGTCCTCATGCTGTCAAACCAGCTGTCCTCACAAGTGAATGCTTCATGGTGTTTTAACAGTTCCCTCTCGCCTTCTCTGTCACATACATGTCTCTCTTTTCCACTATTTTTATGTCTACCTGCCACCAGGTAATGAGCTGCAATCTTTAAAACTTGAGGGCTAACAGTGGTGCAGGCAGTGCATTGGTTCAAGTGAGCGCTGAGCTTTATTCAGTGATCTCTGCACACACAGGGCAGCTGTGCGGGGCTGCAGTCCCTCTGTGCCCCCATTGTTTCCCCACGGATAAAGCGTTAAAGAAGGCAAATGGAGGTGGGGCCAGAGAGCAACATGCCTAAGCAGCACATTTTCAGTATGAGCAAGAATTAAAACAATGCAAGCCTTTTATCCCTGTGTTAGTCTAATTGGAAAGAAACCTCATTTCTGCTGCCCTTGCGCTCCTCGGACATCCAGCCCAGAGGAGACATGTGGCACCGAATCCCTACAGTCTGCTGCATCCTCATAAGGGGCATTAATATGCAAGGTTATAAAGTGTAAAACACACCGGATCATGCATGAGCTACCCTTATTTCATTCCGATGCTTTCATAGAAATGTATCAGTTGAATGAAAGACAGATTTTAAAGACATTGTTTAAAATGAATGGATTTGTAAAGAATTATGCTACCATTTCATACCACCTCTGTGTGTAATGTTGTTATGTGTCTGATGCAAGTTGTGTGTTTTGGAGAAAAAGAAGGCTCCGTATGTTTTGTGAAAAAAAATCCCAGGCAGGCTACAAGCACCTAACGCCAGCAGAGAACCACTCGCAGGATCACAGAACAGCAGCCGGCGAGGGAATTACTGTCTAGGTGACCCAGAAATCCAGGGGCAACTTTGTTTTAACAAGCCAGTGAACGCTCCACCACTTTAGCAACTATGCCTCAACCACAAAAAGGAGCCCTGTGCCACAGAAGAGCTAGCGAAGAGGAAATTAAATATTACACTGGGAGGGAATGGTTCAGCCCTATAGTAGAGGGTGGGGGTGTGAGGTGGACCGGCGCAGCTGAGGCTGTTGGAACAAGGCATCTGGGGTGTGAAATGGTAGAAGTGAGAGGTGTGGAGTCAGCAATTTTAAAGTTAATGATTACAGACGAAAAGGTATGATCATTATTGAAGTAATTTTATCAAGATGCTTTTACGGTTTTTTTACACACTTCATTTCATTTTAAAAAGAACAAATGGAGGTAAATCCTTTTACATTTAGTTAGATACTAGTGGTCTGCTCAAGTAAGTGAGGGATATTGTAATTTGATGAAGCTCCGCAGGGGAGTAACTGCTGTCTACGCGTGTGTGTAATGATACTACCCACACACAGCCCCACTGCAGGGGCCCATTACCTAACCTAAAGCTCGGATCCCTCACCCTGGCACAAACTTGGGCATCTAACTCATCAAAGGTTCAAAGAGAACAAAAAACATCTGCTAAAAATAAAATAAAACACATTTATTTGCAAAACGCACAACAACTCCTCCTGTCGGAACACAAAAAAGTAAATTCCCAACCCCCACCCTTTTAACCCAAATTGCCCTTCCTCTTGCCTTTGCATGTTCGCCTGTCCACTGTACTGTAGTCATTAACATATTTGGAGTGCAGCGAGCAGAAAGCTTAATTGTCCCTAATTGCTCAGCTAAATATGTTCTCTAATGATTTGCTTCAGATCTGTGACTGCCTTTTGCGCAATTTCCCGGCCGCTGGCTTCATTATCCCTGCCTCCTTGGAACAAAGCATCTTCACAGGCTGGCCTTTCCCCCCCTGCATAACACAGACAGTGAGTATGTGTGCAAGGGAAGTAATGGTTCCCTCTTGGAGGGACACACAATAGAGCCCCTTTGTCAGAGCACAGGAGTTAAAGTGATTGGAAAACCAAATCTCTGCTAAGAAAGAGTGTTAATTGACCACAGCTCACTCTTCCTAATCAGTCCATAATAAATGAGCAGCGGAGGCATTTTGTTTCAGTCATGCTACTGTTGTTGTAGCTGTGTCTGTTTTGTGGTGTTCTTGTTGTTGTTGCAGCTGCTGCTGTTGTTCGGCTCCTCCTTCTCTGGCCTGCTCTGTCTCAATGTGTTTTATGGCTGAAAAGGACAGCTCCCATTAAGATGGATCTCTGCTTATGCTGCTGAAGGCAGGAATATTTTGTGTAAATGATATGGACAATACATTATATCAGTATCAACGATACATTTGAAAAATAAAGTTGTTTGGAATGTTATTTTTAATTGTATGTCTGAATGATAGACTCTCTCCTCTATTTAGTTATAATTTCACTTGGCTCTGTCAATGTAAAGGTCATACTTAGTGGTGTGATGTACTATTCTTCCTATATACAAATAGTGCTGTACATTTGAGTTTAATACTTCTGTATTTCAATTTCACTAAAAAAAACACATTTCCGTGGAGAGGTAAATGTAAAAGGAAAAGAGTGACAAACTGGGCGCCCTGGTAGCTCACTTGGTAGAGCAGGCGGCCATGTACTAAGGCTGGCCCAGGTTCGGGCCGACCCGCGGTCATTTGCTGCATATTTTCCCCTCTTTCTCCCCATTTCCTGTCTATCACCTGTGCTATCCAATAAAGGCAAAAAAGCCAGAAAAATAATCTTTAAGAAAATTGTGAATGCACACTTTGACAACTTAGGCATAAGTGTCTCAGTGGCGCGGATTGATTTATGTTTAAGTGTACAAGAGACGAAGCAGCATAGGTAGAGAGATCAAGAGAGTAAAAGACAGTCAGGCACACGTAAAGAGAAAAGGGCCACAGGGGCAGGTTCTGACCTGTGTCTGAAGAAGAGCATTTGCGAATAGTAAAGATGGAGCTGAGGTCCTCCTCCTCCTCGGGCAGGCCCTTCTGCAAGCGCTGTAGCTTCCTGAGGCTCTCACTGCGCTGGTGCTTCATGGAGCGCACATGCTGGATCAGGTTGAGCTTGGCCTTGGTCGAGTAGTTACACAGCACACAATGGTAGTAGCAGGCATCACCCTCCACCGCGTGTTCGTGCTGCTGCAGGTGCTGTGGGAGGGAATGGAGAGAGAGAGAGAGATAGAGAAGGAAAGGAACACAGAGAAAGAGAGAGAGAGGGAAAGAGGTTATTGTAGATGGCAGATAGCTGGCTAGGCACCACCGACTCACTTTCACTCAAACAGTTGGCAAATGAACAAATCAATTCCCAATCACAGCCCTGTTGTTTAACATCCAGACCTCTTCCACTTCAGGACAACTGTTTGGACTGCGCACTTTGTCTGCGTGAGTGTCTGTATCAGTGGGCTAACAGGACAGGAGAGGCCTGGGAGGCACGCAAATCTCAGGGGCCCAAGGGTGGGCAGGAATCACATCAGCCACCCTTCAGAAGCTGTGGGTCTACAGCCGCACAGACGGAAGGCAGCATTGATCCCCTTCACTCAACAGAAGCCTCCCGTCTCTGAAAAGGAAACTCCAAACATCTGCTTGTTTCACGCATGGGATACTAAATATTGATCATGGTGAGTTAAATCCTCGCTCTCTCATCGAGAAAGAGAGGCAAAGTCAGCCGGTGGTGAGGCAGGAGGGGGATTTAGTACACTCTGAGAGAAACCGGAACATTCCACAACAGGAGGACAACCTTCAGAGGACGGGAAATCAGCACTAGTATTGGCCTGTCAACCCCAGCACTTCCTCCTAAAGTCAACAGCAGGCCTAGTCCAGATTCCAGCCCACCCTCCGCAGTGTCACAACATGCCTAACGCCCCGTAGTGACACCGTACCACCACAACCTCTTGTCACACCACAGAGCTCCAGTCTAATTACCTCCTGCATGGCTCAATCAATGATGCAAGGCCAACACAATATGGCTGGGCCTGGTGTGAGCATCAGAGTTATTGACCGATATCCTAAAGCATCACACTGATTGTTTCTGCATGTTTACAATGAAAGCCCCAGACTCGGTATGGCCACTTGTGTCACGCCTGTCATGTGCCGCTCCTAATATCAAACTCTGAAGTCTTGCTGTGGATTTCTGTGGCTGCGATCAATGTCAATCACCAAAAGTTTTCCTGTTTTTCTCTAATCTTCTTGGCACCCATGTCTTCTATGAAGCATGCTGAGAGAACACACAATCTGTTGTATATTGAAATATACTATGTTTTTCCACCTAAATATTTTGAATGAAGATAAATGGTTTAAAAGCTTTTAATACACATATGTAAATGAAATGCTGCCTGGTTCATTTAATAGTAAATTAATAAATAACATCTGCCATTTTTAACGAGGTAAAATGCACCGATGAATATTAACTTGCAGTAAGAAGAAGCTAATTACTCAAATCATTAACAGTGATGAAAGCTTGTGATTAAAGTTGAGTCTACTCAATATTTTCGATCAGGTTTTATTACCAATTCCGCATTTAAGGAGTATAACCCCCCCCCCCTGTGTTCATTTCCTTTACACATCAGACTCACACTTAGATAAAGGTTTAGAAAACTAAATCATTCATCAATAAAAAACTGAGCTATCCTCTGCTGCACTGGATGGCCTGCTTGGCTGGCTGGAAATTGCAAAAGCAATGGAAACATTAGACATTTAACCACATTACATCTAAATCAGGTGTTGACAGGCTGGTGAAAAAAAAGACATAACAATATTATGCTTCCCTAAAATGCTCTTGTCCCTTTCTCCTAATGTTTAATTTTCTGGCAATATTGTAATATTGCTATGGGGTTTTCTGAGCTATTGTGTTTCATTCTCTTTGGTTTCATATTTCTCACTTTTACACCTAAAATGTGCATTAAGACACCGCTTCCAGGAAAAAGAATCCAAGTTTTTTTTTCTCTCTCCTTTTTGTGAGCCCCACAGCTCGGTGTAATAGAGTTATTAGGTGATTGTAAAAGGTTCTGTGTCTCTGTATGCTCTCCTTTCTCGCCTCGTTTTAAGCCATCCATGATGTCATGAATAGGTGTTGCTGGATATTGTGGGAGCCCACCTCCTTTTCCTCTGTGCACAAATATTGCATCAGAGCTAAGGAGAGAGACAGATTCAGTTATAGATAACACCAAATCCATCATGCAAACTGCTTTTACTCATAGCAGATGTCTTGAGTAAAAAAAAAGAAAGAAAAAAGAATCCTTGCCGCAAATGACTCAAGGCTCCAAAAATCTACAAGAAAACCAGTTTTAAAAAAATGACAGCACCTGACCGAAACTTCAAAGCTAGTCCCGGGAGGTAGAAAAAAATCCTGGGAGTTTTATAGTTTCCCATAAAAAGCACAGGGTTTATATAGGAGTGAACCTTAGACCGCCTGCCCCTGAATCAGCCATAATTCACTATAAACCTGACTGGCCAGGAAGATGGCCTCAACAGAGCCAAAATGTGCCTGCCCCCAGTGCTTGTAGCTTTGTCTACAATGTCAAACGGTTACACCTGTAAACCAGCACTTTCACCATCTTTGCACTGGCCATGACCCAGCGCAGTCTGGGGCATTTTAGAGTCAGTGAACGAGGTAAGAGATCAAACCAACAACTGATCAGAGAGGTGGCCCCTGCTTATTCAGTATTCCAGGCAGGACTGAGGGAAAATGTTACCATAGTACCGAGGAGAACAGCATAGCTTGCCCCATGAGTGCAAAAACCTTCTGATCATCACACGCACTAACTCTACCTAACATGGATTTTCACTGGATTCCCTCGGAATTATCCATAGGATTATAGCTAAGAGCACAAACACAGCATGGACACAGTACACTCACAGTCCATCGCCCTCTCTGGTTCACACACACACAGACAGACAGACAGACAGACAGACAGACAGACAGACAGACAGACACACACACACACACACACACACACACACACACACACACACGCATACACACTTTGAACGTGAAACATAATAATGCATGAGGCAGGGCCTATGTCTGTTTCCTATGAACCTGCGATGAAGCCCCTAGTTGATAAATCACCTCCAACTGGAGTGCAGGAATTTGGCGGCTTAATGAAAAAGTCATGTTGAGCAGGGAGGAATTGGTCGGCCGGCTCTGGGGTTTCTAAGCACCCTATGGAGGCCCCGACAGGAGGGGAGCTGTGGAGCATAATGTGGGAAAGCTCGATGGGTCAGTGGCATGGATTCAATACTGCTGAACTTTCTGGGAATTTAGTCGTATAGGAGATTTAAGCTGAGCAAGTACAAATGTGTGACCGCCTAGAATGCAGTGATGTACTCAACAGCAATTGGGCATGAGAGACATGCTGTGTGTATGTGAATGTACTGTATGTGTGGTCTGATTTAACAGATAAGTTCACAAAGACACACTGATTGTACGTACAAATACTTCATTCATATTTTAGTTATATTGCAGTGTTTTAAAAGAAAGAAAGGTATGCAACAGTAAAAAACTAAGGCTGGTTGGATTACCCTAAACTACCTTTGCTGTTTCATACTTTTTAAAAGATGTACTACAATACATTTACCTTGAGAGATCACCTTCAATCTGTTTTTTTGCACTCAAAGGCCTGTTATACGCTTTGTTTTATACTGTGGGGATTTTCATAGTTTAAAAATGTAATCGTGATTTTTCAAGCCTCTCTCTTCTATGGAGCACCTTATCTTTTTCTGTGGAGGCAGAAGCAGTGCTCTGTGCTTTTTCAGGTAAAGAGGGACAGGGGCGGTGTGGGCACCACCCCATCCTCTCTCACACAACTCTACAGTGCACCTTGCCCTCTGAGTGGGCAATACACGCCTGTATCAGTTTCACCACCCACCCAGAGCATTGCATACATCTGCATTTCCATCCACTTAAATGCAAAGTAAAAGTGCACCTTTAACACAAAACAGTGTGGTTGCTGAGAGAGTCCAACTAACACAAGATAGAGGTGGGTATTACTGGAAGGGTGGAAGGGAGACGGAGAGCCGGTAATTCCAAAGAATGGCTCCCAATGGAGCCGTATAATACAGCATGTACACGCAACAAACACATATAATGATATAGACACAATGAACATCAGAAATGTACACACACAAACATGCACATACAGACTCTCAAACACACATACCATTACGATCATACCCTAATTTCCACCATTAAATTTGGCAGTGCTTTTAATACAAAATTAATGCATTAAAACAGATGACTATCTGTGAGCTAAATAGCTATCAATTCTAAGAGAGCTGCCAAATTCCCTCTGTGAGAGAGCCAGTAAGTATCTGCCTGGATATTGCTTTGTAACCGGCTACCAGCTCCCCCCCCCGCCCCCTATTCTCGGCACTAAAGGCTAATGTCTGAGTGTGTGTATGCGTGTTTGCCATGAGAGGTTAGAAAAATGCAATTCACACCTGGCCCCATGCAAAGCACTGCAATAGAGCAAACCTGATCTTTTACAAACACATAGGTAAAACATCTCGTTTAACCTGTCACCTGGGAAGAAAATGTGCGTAGTTCTTGGCTTGAGACATGTTAGAATAAGTCAAGCAGCACCTTTGTTATTCAAACGTAGTGATGTCATGGCAGCAATCATAACCAGTGAGGTAACTGTGTTTCACTGTGAAAGGAGACAATGTAATGTGCCTGTTGGGTTGAAAAACACACCGTGACCAAAGGCAGAAGAAATAATAATTTCTTCCCAGCAACAATGCATTTGTACGTGTGCAGAGGTCTGTTGAGGTTCTCATACATCTGCACTCTGGGATTCCCCTGGAACGTAAGCAGGTTATTTAGGAAAGCGAAGCGGAGTGACTGGAGTCAGTGAGTGCTCGCAGTTTAGCCTGTGTTTCCCTGTCTGCCAGCACGAACAACAGCTCCAACCACAGAGGCCCCACTGGGTGCCAAGTGTGGTGGCTGCTTTGAATTAGCCACTGCAAGCTGCAACATGCCTAAAAGTTAGGTTGTGGATTAAGGGGACTGTGTACTTCAGGCTCAAACTGCCTACCTACTGCTTCCTGAACCTCATCCGCACCCTTGTGCTTTCTTCTCCTTTACTCTTCCTAATCCCTGCCGCCCCTCCACCGCATCCTGTCCCTCTGTCTTAAACCCCATAATGTGCTAAGTTGCTTCCTTTACTGCCTTACTGTAGAAATGATCCATCACTACTGGTGAATAAAAAACAGGCTGCATATTTGTCTCTGGGAGGGAAGAGAGAAACAACACGGACCTCTGTGTCGTAAGGTAGGGCAGCAAGGTAAAGATGGATCGCTGTAGGTGTCCTTGGAGAGGATGACTTAACATAGGCCTATAAAACAAAGTAGCCGGGGAGGGGTCATAGAGACACTTAAAGACAATGCAGCTACTGGTGCTCCACACCCACCACTCTTACTTACTTTAACATTAAATAAAGCAATAATTATTGAATTCCATTTGAATGAGTAAGATGCTAGAAAGTAAACAATGGGAACATAATTGCAGAGGGAAGGCAATCAATGCAGGCAGTCATTTGGGCCATGTTGATTGTGTAGGCTTCTGTATGTGCTCAGTGTGTGTGCAAGTGTGCGCACATTTGTGTAGCCCTTGGAAATCTAAGTTGAGCTAAGGGGAGTTTGTGCTGTGACAAGGAGCTGAGTAATACACTCTCACATACGCACGCACAAAACAAGAGTTGGGTAATCCCTCCTTCAATAATGACCCAGGGCTCTAAACAATAGCTCTCAATCAGCTGATCAATGTGTCCACATAATTCATGTGCAAGTCACTGTCTTTGAAAGGGGAAGAGGAGGAGGAGGATAAGCAAGCAGGCGGTAGAGAGATCAATGCCCTGTGTGGTGATAACGAGCCTGGGTCTATGCCCACAGGAGCCCCACACTGGCGTCCAGGGTCTCTCTCATTAAGAACATTTGGATAAGCATGGCTATACATACATAATGTGCACTTCTAATCGTAGCCAGATAAAAACATTTCCCCCCGCCTTAATGAGCCCGTTCCTGCTTTTGTGATACACAGAGATGACTCCACAACAGGCAGGAAATTATGTCAATCCCCAAATAAGAAAAAAATAATAATATAGCAAATTAACAGCAAGCTGTTGGCCTCCTCCTTCAATAGCTAATTAACAGCTTAACCTCCTGGTGCTTTTATGAAAGCCATGCTGGGAGGAGCTAGCCAAAATTGCAGTAAAATAAGTCTGCCTGCAGGAGTCGAGAGCAGGGAGGAGCCATGGTGGTACCCAAACAACTGTTACAGACACTTGATGACATGTGTACTGGCAAGGTACCATCTGGAAGCTGAATGGGGCAAATCAGGACCTGCCCTGGCCCTTCTCTGCATTACCCAGAGGACTGTGTCAACATCACAACTCTCCATTTTGGACAGCGGTGACAATAATTACTTGTACAGGGCAGGGGAAGATTTTTTTTATTTTGATCATTTTAGCAAAACAGGAGACACACAGGCATAATGAGAGGTTCAGATTTTGAGTTTGAATCAGAGCTAATTGCATCAGTGTTTTACTGACACTCTTATCGCAATAACTCACGACATAAGGGAGGAAAAGAACAGGTTTTGTGTTGTAACAAGTCAGTGATAGGGCTGAAAAGAACATAGATAAATTGGAATATCTCTAAAACTGTAAAGGCCACGATCTGATTTTCTTAAGAGATACAGACAACAAGTAGGTCGGTGGAGAAAATGTTTGTGTTTTCAGCAACTTCTCAATCCCCCACCCCGGTATTCTTCCCAAGAAGACAAATATGACTGCATCCACTAATGTTACTCTAAAACCACTCCCTGTCTTCTGGCTTAGAAACTGGGCCGCCACGCAAGATTTAAATCTGAATTTTCAGCCAGCGTGACAAGTCTTGTACTCCCGTGCTTTGCACTATGGCTTGCGTGTTCGAGTATACATCTTTTTCAGATGTTTCCTGTGAGGGGTTAGAGTTTGTAATGCAAACCACAGTATACATGTTAAGCTATCAATCAAATGGAATCATCCTGTAAAGGAAAATCTCAGGAATGTATGAAAGGCACCACACTGGTTGTGTGTAGGGCTGTTAATGGAAGTGTGTGTGTGTGTGCATACTAGATAAGAACAAGATGACTGACTACCTAGATCTGGACTCAGCTATGCTATTGGTCACTGATGTGTTTGTAGGCTAAAGGCAGAGGCAGCCGTACACCGACAGAGCTGACAAAAGTCTCCAACACCTCCCTGCCTCTCATTTGTCACTTGCCAGTCTGACAATGACAGCATGGCCTTGTGAAGCTGCCACAGATGTGGGCAGCAAAAAGCTTGTTAGATGGAGGCAAAGGATGAAAAAAGGAGTTTGAGGAGGGCAGAAGTGAAAGAGCCCAATAAGAGTGAGAGAGACGGTGAGTCTGGGGATGGGAGGGTGTTGGATTAAGATACAGACAAACACCACTTGTAATGATTAATGCAGTCAGTGAGAATTAAATTCAGGGCAGGAACATTACCCAAACACAATTAGTCCTCGAGAACAAACATCACACTCTGCCGTGAATGCAGATTCATTGCCATATTATTGTGAGGGAGTAGCCATCACAAGTCAAAAGGACGTCCAATTTAACATCACCGACGGAGTCGAGTCAATGTTACGATAATGCGTCCCTTTCCCACCTTGTGGGTTACTGTGACCTAAAAATAGCCCCTAAATATGCCCACAGCAGCAGGGGCGACGAAAAAGTCATTGAACTGCAGGTCTGCCCACGCTCTTGCTTCTGAGCCTATTGTCATTAGCTGATCTCCTGTTCCACCTTTCCGCTGACGTAACGACAGAGAGGAGACACAGAATACAGGCTCCTAAGGCTTGTATTATCTAGCTTTCACCCCTGGCGTTCTCAGTTTGGTAGTGTAAATATTTTATTACCACATAATTGGTTGCTGCTTCAGGCTACGCAATAAGGCTGTCATAGCTGTAATGCTGTATGTTTTCTGACTATTCTGTATCCTTTTTTTAATGCAAGATTCATAGAAATGTGTTTTGGGGAGAGGGTGTTTGAGATCTCGTAAGAGGAAATGTTTAGCTGTTCATGCACAGCCCTCGCACAAGCTTTCTAGACACAACAGCTAATTAATAACATTGATGGTGTGCTCAGCCATTGTCAATATTTAACCCAGTCTTAAACTGCTATCTTTATTTGAAGCATTGCGCCAACAAAAGGAGCAACATAACCTTTGAGAGGTCCTCTTCTTAAAATGAAAATTAATGAGTGGGGTTGAGTGGAGGTGAATATACAGAGTGGGTCTAAATGTGGGCCTATTTGCATGGTACATGAGGTACCTTGTTGGAGTGAAACTGCTGTTGAGGGTTCTTCAAGCAATTCATACACCAAACACCCACCAGTTTCACCTGTCAACTCTTCCATACCGGGCAACTAAAAGCTGCAATGTTAATGAGTGAAACCCTGACATTGCACTTTTGGGGTTATAAAATAGAGATACAAAGCTAAACATTTTAAGTGTAATTAAAAATACTATTCTTTCCATAATTTTAATGACACACTGCACACATCCCTCCTTTTCATTCATCAGTAAGAAGTATTTTAAGCTATTACCATTATGAATTAGAACCCTATCATTAAAATGCAGAAAGACACAGCTGTTCCCGCCTCATAAGGACCCATCGTAGCCTTTGACCTATGCCCACAGGGAGCTAGTGCAAAAATGTTTCTCTGTGATGAGCGCAGCCAACTCTATCACTAATACACATGTGCCTCGCTAACACAGATTTCTTTACAGGGTCATTCTGTTAGACCTGCTCATTAGCCAAAGAAAAAGACATAACTCCACTTTCCATTAAAAAAGAAAAAAAATGCTCATTGATCAGGGTGATCAATTGAGGATCAATAACCTAAACCCTCATCATTCCCACTGCAGCATAATTGCAGCTGAGATATAGTTGTCATCACTAAAAATCAAACACAGACCGGACTAATTGGAAGAGGCCTATTGCTTTGCTCATGCTGGCAAAAAGCTTTACAAAGCCCCAGAAAGACTTGTGATGGGCGGTCATTGGACCTTCCTAAAATAACCGCTCATGCCATTAGCAAGTGTCATCATAGAGGTCATTGTGCTGGCTGCCCATTTGGGGACATTTAACACAGGGCATAGCAAGCTACCACACAAGAGTGCTTTATATCCCTTCTCATGTAACTTGTGCACGTAAGTTATAAGATCACATTAAGCCCCACTTTTATTAGACAACTTGTGATTTTAATCTAATGTTTTGGTGGAATGTCCTTATTAGACAATTTGCTGCTGACCTCTGTGTTAAGCAGTGGTCAGAAAAAAAAGATGTCATTTTCCACTCCAGTAGTTCAGCACCGTAAAGAGGCTTAGATAGAGAGCTGGAAAAGCAAAGAGGTGTGTCTGATATAATAGATATTTTAAAGGCTGGAATCGCAGCCACGCTGCCCTACTGCCTTCACCATATACACTGCTCAATCGTGCAAAAAATCTCAAACTATACTTCAAAGCCTACCACTTTTCTCCTTCCTGTTTATTGATTAGATAGAGCTCTTGTTCAGTAATTGTGCAGTAAATCAAGCATAGTGAGCACTAATCTCAAACCCGGGAGGAAAGTGTTAAAGGTAAAACCTGCTGAAAAGTGCATAATTAGGGTGCTGTGTTCAGCCAGGAGAGAGGACATACTCCTCCCTCTCACATTTCTCACTCACTGCCTGCCTGTGCAACCAGAGGCAGCAGGGAGAGGGTAGGCAGAAGAGCAACGGGAAGTGTATACAGTTTCTAACCACCTCTTACTCCCTCCCTTACTCTTTCAATCCTTCTCCCTCTCAATGCATTCCCAACCAAAGCGCTGGGGGCGCCATGCTTGTAAAGAAACCACAGCCTTTTGAGTGCCTCTTGTATTTACAAACGGAGGCATGTTGGAATCAAAGGCATTACCACATGACATAACACATTAAACAGCTGGCAGATTGAGCATTTATAGACTGAATAGATAGTTAGTGAGGTAAAGAGAAATTGTGACATTGTTTAGCTAGCTATACTTGGTATGAGAGCCAAACTTACCGAAACCAGAGTACAGTATAGGAGTCGCATGCAGCAGCTCACTCCTTTCTCTTGCTATGCCTTCCCCCCTAACACACAGCACGGGCTATACTCCAGGTGGAGACAGCTATCACTTTCCCATCAACTTCCTGTTCCTATTGTCTCTCCGCCCCCCTTTTTTCTCTCCGCTCTCTCACTCCCAGCTGCACAACTTGGTTTCTGTGCCATGTTTGAAGAAATACAAAGCTGTATCTTTTCCCCCATCTTCTGAAGTACTAAAATCCGCAGTTAAGAGATTTTTCTCTCTCTCCTCATCCCTCGTTCTCTTATCCTCCTCCCAAAACGCTTTCCCCATGTTGCTGTTCTGCCTAATCTCACCTCAGTTTTTATTTCACCCAGCAGGGACCTAAAAATAAATGATAAATGGAATATGATATTTTAAAGTCTTATCTCTTATCTGTTCTTACAGGGGAATAATAGGGTAGTTAATCCTGCAGATCCTTCTCAAATTGATTAATCAGCACATGCGGACAATCAAATAAATGATTAATATTCCCCAGTCCTGTGGTCGGACAGATACCCCTGAAACCATCAGTAATAATTCAGTAACCCTTCCCAGACCACAGGCTGCAGCTAGTCAGCCTCACTCAGCATCAGCCCTCTGATGTTCACCAGGACTTTGAACTCCCCGCACAGAAACTCAGACTCACTAGGGGTATGACAATCTGCAGTCAACTCTCTCTCTCTCAAACCCTCCTACAATGCCTGCCTACCTGATCAAACTCACATGCCATATACAAAATATACAACAGAATATAGGGAGGGCAGCTACATATAAGACACGGGGTGCTTCATCTTACTGCTGTACAGGATAGCAGAATTCTCTCATACTACTTGGGGAGACTATGGAAACATGTCTTGATTATCGTTCCCAAGGACTGTACTGATATGCTACATATAAAGTAAAAAGATATTTGACAAATCATTGCTATATAATACAGAGGCCAATTAAAACGTTTTACCCTGCACTCGTGTGTTATGTAAGCGTTAGGTAACGTGCCAGAAAAAATAATGCCACCGTGTTCCCACAGCAGATGTCTCCAGGCACTGACACACAGACAGTCTGACAGAGAGACAGGCAACACTCCCAGGCCTCACCACACTGAGCACACCCTGTCCTGCTGGTGGACAAAGGGGGGGAATCTCCATTGAAATAGGCCTTCTTTTCTCTCCCATTACCCGTGCTATTCTCCCTCCCACAGAGGTCAGCGAACAGCCATCTTCATGGTGCTCCTCTGCATCTGCCAGCTATAACTGTTCTTAATCAGGGAGAGGGCCAGAGGCAGAGGAGAGCACCTCTTGCTCCCCCACATTTGCACCCTGGCTGGGAACCAATGGTAGGGGTGGGGGCTGGGGTAGGATTGGTGATATATGTGTGTGTGTGAAATTGGGGGGTGAGCTGGGAGGGGGCACGAAGTAAACACTGCTTGTAGGTGTGGAATGTCTGCTCTGCTGAAAACGGGCCCATAGTGCTGTAGTTGTGGATGTCTGTGTCGGCCAGTGCTTGGACACATGAGGACAGTACTCTACTCCAACAAACACACACATGTATACAGTAAACACACAGTGCATCACCCCACCCTAATCCCCTCCTCTCTGCCGTACAGGAGGCTTGGCCTTTGTGTTGCGTCTGACCAGCTGGTTGCCTGAATCAGCTTGTGCAGCTGTCTACTGTGACGAACACTACTCTACCACTACCGGGACACATGACTCTTCACTGCATTGCTATGTTTTAATATGACTGCCTGGCATTACTACAGCCATTTAAAATGCACCTAAGAAGCCACTGACCTCGGGGGAGTTTACAAAGGCCGAGAACAGGTTGAGTTTTAGCTATAACACATATTGATGGCGATTAACTAGCGTTTGAGAGCCTTGGAGGGTTGTGCTATAAGAGCTAGACTCACAACTGAGGGAAGACCGAGCTCTAAAGTGTGAGTGGCCATTCAGTACTCTTGCCAATATGCCCTGTGATATATAGCTTTGTCTTTAATAGGCACGGGCATGGTGTGTAGGGCAGTGTCGTGAAAAAGACCCAGTTTTATATAAGCGTTACAGTTCACTTTGATCTCTTCTCTTGCTCCACTGTTTATAAATCAGCCACACAAATATTTATGAGCAGAACGAGGAAAATGGCTGGTCTGGTTTGTATCTCTGCCCTCCTTCCCTCCCTCCCTACGGCGTTCCCTCCCTCTCCCCGTGGCTGATGTGTGGATGAGGCCACCGCAGACGCAGAGCGAGCGTATAGGCCCTAGGCCACATCCATCATATCTGTTCTGTCTCTGGCTATTGTGTGGCCCCAGAGAAGGCTGACCTAACCAAAGCAAGTAACAGAAAAGACAGCACAATTAGTAATAGTAGTGAATGTATGCTATACTGGCCACTGGCTTAACTTGTATGAAATGATGTATAATAGTTGAACTAGTACAATATGAGTGCATTGTATGTACACAATCAGGAACAAAAACATGCAGGTCAATACGAGCGCATGCCTGTGTATGATGTGCATACACACACATCCGTGCCCCTGACTAATGCATCACTAGTCCATCAGTGACAACGCTCGATTAATTAATACAGTCATGTTCAAAACATATTGGCTCTGCCTCCCTTTTAGCTCACCTATCTGTTTCTGCCTACAACACACACAATGGGACAGGCCCAGAGCTTCTGAATCCATACGTTTTAATTGCTCCCCCCTGCCCTGACCTCTGATCCAGATCACTCTGATATACAGCATCTCTATTAAATTGGGAAGTAGGTAAATATTCTTCTAATGACCCTCAGTTCTAGCGACACCTTTGAAAATGGAGGAGAAAAAAAAAAATCAATCTCGTCTTTTTTTTCTTTTTGCCCTTCACCAACTCTATTAGTTCCCTTTTTATCTGAGGGTCGACTCCAAAAATGTGGAGGGAGAGCGAGCAGAATGGAATGTCTACTTTCATTTTGACAGGGCAATAGACTTTACTGAGATGCATTTCGGTAATGAGGAGATTACAAACCTATGCTCAGAAGGAAATATCTTTTTAACAGAATCTTGACTGTCCTTCAAGTAACACATTGGGTTTACTGAGCCAATAAAAAAAAGTCAGACAACCTTTATCTAAACTGAACAGAGTGTTGATCCTGCAATCTAGACTCGAGATAATTTAAAAGATAACGCGGTTCAAACGGGAAAGAGACAAACTCGACCAAATGTTACCCATCACGTAAAGCGGATGCACAAAGAGATAGTGATAGTGGTTTATGCAAGGCGATGTGCACATGTATGTGTCTGTGCTTATGTGTGTGCACTGTACAGTAAAAGCCGATGAACTGTATGTGTGTGTGTGTCTGTGGGCAGGGGTGGGTGGGTGGGGGTAGAGAGGGGGTGGTAGTGGTGGACTGGCTTGTCGATCGATGCAGTGATTGGCAGTTAATGGCTTTTCCTGTTCTGCCTTGGTAACCCTGGCCTGATGGCTGTTGCTTCTGATCAGAGATGGCAGATGGTGTTTGATTTTCGTATATAAACCCCTGACTTTGTGGAGATGGCTTCATCATTTTTAATGATTTCAAAGTTAAGTTGAATACTGGGAATACTCCAGTGCTGGATCTCTCGTCTAAAGAAAATCCTAACTACCCTTCCAGATGTAAGGACTGATCTCTCTTAACTACATACGCCACTCATGGTTAGTATTCTACTATAAGCCCCCCAATCCTTCAACGATAAGTTATTAGATTGAAATTCACAACGCATATGTTTTTCTGTATTTTAGATTGGCCTCATTTTACAGGCTGCTCAGTCACAAACTTGCTCCTGATCCGATACGACCACTCAAAGACTCCAAAATCCCAGAAGATCACAGATAATAAACACCTAAAAACCTATCACCAAATTATTCCATCCTTTTCACCCAGCCCAGTCAGTAATGAAAACTAGAAACTGAGTTTAGGTTGTACATTGAGAAAAATTGAATGATAAGCTCCATTTGATGTGTAAGAGAAGATAGGTAGGAAATCAGAGTACAAACAGCAGGTCCTGAAATCTCAGATTTTTCTCAGAGTAGTTTAATGTTCTTAAGGGTTTGCCTTTGTTTGGCTCCTCATTCAACCAGTTTCAACTACTTAAGGCTTACGTCTATGGTTTAAGTCTATTTAATATCCTATAAATCCAGACATTTTGATATTTCATCTCCCCAGATATTCAAAAGGAGAAAGAAAACTAGGAGATGAAACAACCTGTATTAGGAGGCCATACCGTCCCTGTAAAAATGGAAGAAAACGATTGATCTGGCTGTATGGATCTCCTGCTGTTGTACTCTTCACATTGTCTGTAAGTCATCTGTGAAATGATACTTGTTGAGAAACAGGAAGGTGTGTCTGAACATTGGTGAGCACAAAAGCATTTGTGTGTGTGTGTGTGTGTGTGTGTGTGTGTGTGTGTGTGTGTGTGTGTGTGTGTGTGTGTGTGTGTGTATGTGTGTGTGTGTGTGTGTGTGATGACGATGGGTGTGTATGTTTGTGAGAGAGAGAGAGACAGAGAGAGAGAGAGAGAGAGAGAGAGATAGTATGAGAGATTTAGGTCACACTGGGACTCATAACTGCAAAATTAATACGCCCTCACTCCTGAAACATCAACAAATAATAAAATACTTTGCTTTACAGAACTTATTAAGATGCTTTCTCTCTCTCCCCCTCACGCCTCTCAGCATGCAAATTAATACATTGATTATTTGAATAATAATTTGCATTCCAGATCTCACAATTTCATGTTCAAACTTTAACGGCTCCCAGAGTTCTCATTTAAACAGTAGCTGCACAGACAGCCCTTATGGTTCAAATTATTTCAACATGACTATTCCAACCTAACAAGCATAAATTAAGGAAATTCCTATCTAGTGACAGAGATCAATCTGAAGGAAGGATCCAAGTTTGAATTATTCAGCGGTCCTTAATTGCAGGGCTAGTGTTGATTGAATGTGGTGACATTATAAAAAAGAGTTTGTGGGGCTGGCAAGGAAGGCAGTGAGGGATGATAGTATATGATCTGGGACTGAGCCGAGGAGTTCAGTGGCTACGGAGACTTCCTCTGCTGTCTGCTGCTCTGAAGAGATCTCAGAGGAAAGAGGCCTCTGTAAATCAACATGAGATTGAAAAGGACTTTTTAAAACACAAATGTGTGGAACTGCTTACACTGAACAAAAGCCTGCACTTCAGTCCTTCTCTTTCACCAGCTTTTGCTAATAAAAGACAAGTGTCAGACAGTGTGACCCTGAGGTTTGCCACATAAACGAAGCAGGGTGAGGCGAAGGTGAGCAAGAAACAAGATGATATGTCGGGGTGGGGCTTAAAGGCATGGTAGTTAAAGTTATTTTTTTCTTCTAACGCCAGTCTGTCTATTCTGGGCATCAGTTTGTCATGCAGGAATGTGAAGGCCATAAAGTATCGGTGCCCTTGAGAAACTGAAGAGCATTCTCGTCCCCAACTCTTAAAGCTGTCTCTCTCTTTTTTACTCACTATCACTTTCCCCAACTCACTCCCCCTCTCTCTTAGTTTAAAGTAGAACACAGGTGTAGAAGACGGCACCCGTGGGAAAGATAACTTTTGAGAACATTCCTGGGGTTAAAAAAAGAAGAAGTTCTTTCTGATATTCTTCATCTGGGGAACTATGTAATTGCCTTGGTTCCATGACTATGCCTTTGTCCCCTTTTGTGCCTCCACCCCACGCTCCCCATCGCTACCTCTTACATCACTGCACAGTGATTTCCATATTACAATTTAAACAAGATTCTATTCTCTGCCACTTTTTTTTCATTTTCATCTTTCCATTTTATCCATCTTTTGTATTGTAGAATAAAAGGCATGATGAGAAAACAAGGTGCAAAATGATCTTTTCCAGGGCCCCCTATAAAAACCGCATGACACCCTGGGCTGTACCGCTTAATTACAAAAGGATGAAATCTTTTCTTCTACATCTGGAGAAAACATTGTCTGCATAACACTGATAGATTTATAGCTCCCAGTTCTAACCCTGGACTCAAGCACAAAGCAATTAGGCAAACATGGATGGACAACCAGCGCCATGAAGTTCAGGAAGAGATGGCTATTCTCACTATATACAGTATATTCTCAATATAGAAATGGCCTCTGAGGCCCCACTATTTCAAATAGAAATTCTACCCAGAAAATTGTCCTCAGGAAACTGGTGGATGGTTAATCTTTACTCAAGCCTTAGAGGTGAGGTGGATTTTTCACTGCACAGAGTACTTCCTGTCACATTATGTGCTGCATAACCCATCCAAAATAGACTGCTTTGAGGAAAGCATGTATGCAGGTATCAGCATCTCTCTGACCCATCACTAACAACAATGAAATCCAGGCGAAAAATTGCCGGAGTTCTGCAATCCAAAAGTAATCGATGCACCACCAAATGGAAAGACCTTAGGGGCAGATTTGTTAAAACAAAGAAAAACCTAGATAAAACAAAGGCAGTACATGCTCTGCACACTTAGTAACTATTTAAATGGATGCAGTATTGTAAATCAAGCATGGGTTGGCTGCCTCCAACAAACAACAAAGCAAACAGGCTGTGCTTAAAACCTAAATGTCCTTCCTTATAAATATGAATATAAAATGACTTAGTACTACTTATACTATTGTGTTAAGCAACTCAAACATCCTTTTAGATTTACAAGTGGAACATTACAAGGCAAGGGGAATAAAACATCAGCCAGGGGCACATATCCATCATTCTGTACAATTTATCTGTCCCATGACTCTACTCTGTAGGCCAAACCCAAACAGAATAGAGGTCCCCGTGTGCTCATCCTGGTACCTAAGACCTCCTCCCCTTTCCTCATCTGTCTCTTCACCCTACCTTGCTTTCATGTACAGCTCCACTGAACACAGGCCTCAGAGCTGAGTAGTTTTGTGGCCCTGACCACTCGGAGGCCATTAATCTGGTGGCTTAGCCACTGATGTATTGATGGCACAGAGCCGGTAAGCCTGCCTGCCTCACTCTCTCCATCCCTTCAGCTTAGGAACTACATAGATTCACAGGAGCCTCCACCTGGCCTCATCAAAGCAGTGTTTACCTGCCAATTGCCACTGTTAGTCTTTCAGGTGTGGTGGCTATAGGTCGGCAGATGTATTGATAGTTAGTTAAAAAGACCTGTGAGATGCTTCATTCAAGCCGTGATAGCCACAGTGTGTTTGCATGCACTCAAAATACATCGGCAGCTAAGTCAGTTTTTTTTTTCAGTGTGTCAAACCGCATGAGCAGCTTTCATCTTACAACTAACACAACAAGAAATAGAGCTTACATTAAGGTGCCCTGTAGACCGGTAAATTCCTAAAATTAGCAATAGTGCTACTATATTAATATTTCTTGTAAGCCTGTAGGTGAGCACACATAATTCTAAAACTTCACTTCAATCTGGGTATTCATAGTTATTGAGTTATTTGTTTTGATGTAAATGTAATGAGTCAGCCTACACAAGTTATTTTACTGCAGTTTGACTAACAAATATTTGAGTTCATAGGAAATTGTAGAGGCCGCTGATTACATGGAATCGTAAAGCCCGGAAACCTTTATGTGTCTTGTTTTTTTTTACATGGGAGCTACATCTGTTGATTTAATAAGAGAATCAGTGTGTTGACAATAGTGTTAACAGTACTTTGCTCTCAAGTGTGGAGCAAGGAACTTCTAACAAGCTGAAAAGTAAGTAGAGCGAGTGGGATGGGGGATGCAGACTGAGGTTTCAGCTGAGGAGAATGTTTAGTTTTCAAGCATGGTTGGATTAAAGATATTTAACCTTAAGCAGATCCCCATTCTGGACCACCCACTGGTTCACTATCCACACTGTTTTGTTTTGAGGGTCCCTTCACCCCCTATTTGTTATGTTTATTTATGCTGTGGAGACAACGAAAAAAAGGTAGGAAAAGGGAGAAAGAAAAGCAATACAACAGACAGAAGCAGAGGGGACTAAGGAGTATATAGCTATGGATGTTTGACAGTTGTGTTGAAGAAACTGTTTCTTGTCTGTAAAAAGAGGGGATCTGGGGGGAAGTACAAACTGTATATCTGCGCCATACATCACTGCCTACAGTGACAAAGCCACAGACTGTACACAAATAAGAACTTATCTCTGCCTTGAACTGTTATGACCCTGTTCCCAAAAACTGATATAACCCTGCCTCCTATTCCTTTCCTTACCCAAACACCAATCTGCCTTTTCTGCTGATCAGGCTGGAGATAACAGGCTCAGCAGCTTCCTTGCACATTAGCAGGAGCGTGCTCAGCTGCTCTCGTCCAAAAACAAAAATATCTAATCAAAACAAACAACATTTAATACAATGACCAAGGATCTCCAACTCCCATCTGACAATGTAACACATCATCTCCATTCTTTTTCTAATCCTATGGCTCTGTGTGATGAAACACAGAGAATGCATCTCTATTGCCACCACAGACCCAGGACGGAGAACCTGGTCTGGTAATGCACTCGGATTTCAACAGTCAACAGTCATTGGAAGAAAAAAAAGCCGGGAAACGACCAACATCCCCTGTCTCAGCAGCTTTCTGCTCCCTATCTCCCGCTTTCTTTCACTGTCACTTTGTAAGTCCTAACAACACCCACAGTAGGGCAGTTGCACATACAATCAGCAACAGCAGCAGCAGCAGCAGCAGCTGTGCCATGGGTCAAAGCCCGACCCTCTCCCTGGTCTTCTCAAGGGGTGGGAGCTAGAAGAGTTGTGAAATTCTTGCACACTGCCAAGCCCTACCAGCCCCCTTTACTTGCATGACAGCCCCTCTATCCAATACACCCTGATTTCTTCTGTATGCCACTCCTTCCTTGTTCCACTTACCACTCTATATATAACTGAGATCTGCTTGAGGTAGGACACTAGTGCTCAACACCCTGCAGGCGACTACTGACACAATGAGGGTAACCGGGGTTCAGGATCATGACTGTGTTTAACTGAGGAGGTGTTACAGGGGCCTATACAGAATTTAAATACATCCTTAGTGGGACACCTTTTATTACATGTACATCACTTGTACCGAATCATATTATAAGAACTTCTCTTTGAGCAATTAAAATGATACATTTAATGAGCCCTATGTTGTCATCTGCTGGCACTTTAGATTACAAGATTGCTCTGTGTGTGTGTACGTGTGTACGTGTGCGTGTGTGTGTGTGTGTGTGTGTGTGTGTGTGTGTGTGTGTTTGTGTGTGCATTTACACGCTTGTGCATGTGAAAGGAGAGAATGGGCTGTCTCCCAGGATGTGCAGCAAGCGCTTTATTAGAGCGGTAGTACCAGTAAATCAGAGCTCAGCTCTTCCTGGAACTGCTGCAACCTTTCCCACTGAGCACTATTACTGAACAATCATAGGCTAGCCATGATAATTAGCAGAGTATCTATCCTTCCAACCCTCCTGTCGCCCCCCTCCCCCCACCTCCCATCCCCTCTCTCCTGTCTGTCTCTCCATCCTCCTTCTACCCCTCATCTTCTTGAAATGACTAGTGGGTGAGCGGGTAAGGCCAGGAGCCTGCTAGACGTCATTTTGCCAGAGGATATTTTTCGGTACCTGCTGTCATTTTTATCTTGATGATGACCAGAGTGACAATTTGGGCACAAACAATAAGACCACAAAAAATATCAAGAATTATTGGGACATCCCAGAAAAGTTAAAGAGCTCGGGAGAGGTATTAGTTATGGAAGTGCCGACCCTGTCACAGTAGTGAGGGACATCAGGATTCCATAATAATCCTGTGGATGTCATCACACATCCTGTCATCTAGTGGGCTCTTGGCCTAAGTCTTAGACAGCAGGATTGCATGAGTCCAAAATACACTTTACAGCTTTATTTGATTGATATTTTCGTAGAGCTGGAATACAACTATAACCTATTAGGGGTTGTACCCCAACGACAAACTATTGTATAATCCAAGAGAATTGGAGTCAATCCTGGTAGTCATGATCATTAATGGGGTGAGGTCAACACAGTTTGCATTCCTGAGTCTGAAAATCCAGTGCTTCTGCTGAGTAGGATCATCAGTGAACCACCTTAATGCCTTTTCATGTAACCACTAATCCCTTCGTTTACATTACTACCTCTCTTCCTCTATTATGTTTCATTGTGATTATTTGCTCTCTGCAGAATGTAGACATTTTCTTTCCTCAGTGTTCACTGATTCTTTTGGATTGCACTGAAGGGTATAATAAGAGCTGTAATTCCTTCCAAGATACAGATGTATTGTGTTCGTTAATGGGCCAGCCGATGGGCTTCACTTAACACTATGTTAGTGCAGTTTAAAGTGCAGAACATATGATCAAAAGCCCTGTTCTCAATGGTTAAGGTTCAGATAGTGGATGTGACTGTGTGTGTAAGGTGGAGAGAGAGATAGGTGAGAAGTTTGTATAGTTATGTGTGTGCTCAATAGAGCGGGACCAGGACAGAGGGAGGGGTGACAGGACTTTCTTGGTTAAAGATTCCCCATCTGATAGTGACGGCACTTTCTCCCTTCTTTTCATGGCCAAGCGGCATCTGGAGTGGATTTTGTGCTAGCAGACACCGAGGAACATGATTACATTCGGCTAACTGCGCTCTAAACTGATTATGCATGTGCCAAGCTAATGGACTACATTTGCAAGAGGAAAAATAACATCCAATCAATCTCAATTACCGCCGATTGCACCGGCCCCCGAGACAAGGAAGGTAGCCAGCTAACTCCCCATGCTCCTCCCCTTTCCCCCAACCCTTGACTGGAAGCTGAGGCCTGTGGCTGGGCCTGGCTAGGCCCCACCCTTTATGTCTGGCCAGAGCAGCCAGGGCCTGGGAGCTGGATTAGTTCCACTCATCTCACCTCCACACTAACACAGCCCTGAGGCCTTCTGCTGGTGGTATAAGGGCTATCATGTTCACATATTATGTACGTGGCTAACTGTAAAATGAGAATGGAAGATAGGAGTGTGCAAGATGAAGAGAGAGTCTTAGGGGAGCGCTACATATTCTAAAAACATACGGTACACAAACTAATGTTTGGGTTATTTGGATACTGCAACAGAACCCATCTGTTTATGTTTAGGAGTGACCATTCTAGGAGCAGAAGAGTGACCATCATGCTATCATCAGAGCCACTAAAAATCCTATGGTCCAATAGGAAAAAAAGAAGGTGAAAGTGAGCTTCAGAGCCCAGGGGTGTGCTGGGTATGTCTCAACAGAGAACACAGTACACAGGGGAAGACGGCATCACCCCCCACTGTGTGGTGGTCCATGTGGTCAGGATGACTTGCAGGATCTTTCTGTGGTCTTTTGGAACATTCCAATAGTTGGGGTGGTGGGGGTGATATTTTTAGAAAGCCCTAATATGGGCCGCATACCACAGACTCTCAAATTATCCCATCCAGCTTAGCCCTCAGTTTAAACCTTCCTTTTTAATTCCAGTAATTACAGGCTCCAATTTATATGGAGCTGTGCACACAAAGGGCCTGTTTAATGCAAACCAGTTTGATTTGGGTGAAGTGTCCCAAGCATCTCCCACATCATACAGCCTGTTTATGCTGACTTGATGATTTATTTTCTCCCCAAAAAGGTTAAAAATGGTTCTATTTGCATCAGATTTCTTTGGGGAAGAATAAATGAATGGTGATTTAGCTTTTTTCGTCTTTGCATAATATACCAAGTTGGGTTTACAGGCTTGTGGGCCACTGTGGGTTTCTGCCTGTCAGTATCTCTACCAGGACAGTAAATCGAATGCTTTACGAAGACTGTGAAATGGTCAAGTGGGAAGCCTATGCTGCCAAAGAGACCTCACAAACATGTACTTCTTGTCCGCTAATCACATTTGTGAGTCATAAAATATTGTAATGATTCTTGTCAACTCCAGAACATCTATGTTTTGGAATAGTATCTGTTGTAAGGAGAGCTTATGAGGACCGCTGTGTTCTCGGGTTGAGAGAGCAGGTAATTTCTGGACAAACGCACACACTCTTACTCGGAAGATCAATTGGTTTTAAGAAATATGGAGCCATCTTAAGAGGCTTAAGTCATAAAATATGATCATGCCTGGATGTGTTGTACATATTTAATCCCCCACAGCCTGAGCTGCAGTATGACATATGTCTCTTCTCTCTTAAAAACATGTGCAGAAAAAGAGATGGAGGAGAAACATTTTTTCTCTCTCTTTTGCCTTTAAGGCTCATAGCAAAGTGTAAAGAAAAGATAATGTAGTATAAATTGTACCCTATCATGTTAGACAAAACAACTCTCTCCCTCCAAAAGGTGTGAGAAGGAGAGAGAGAGTACGCCAGAGCCTGTCTATTTTGGTCTAATGTTAGACTGTCATTGGAATGTGGACCAGTAAGTCCAACAGCTAAGGCCAGGAGAGGATGACCATGGGCTGGAAAAAAACACAAGGATAACTAGCTTGGCTTTTTCTGCTGTCTCCCAACTGACTCAACACATTTGCAGATTATGTTGCATATTTGCATTTCTATGCATCTATAAATATCCTGTGCATCTGCAAATGTTCGTGTGGTCCTCTTGCTTGTCCTGATACAAACTGCATATTCTCCCCTCAACACCTCCTGTGTCCCCTGGTCCTTTTAACGGCTGTACTAGGAGCCCTACATCACAAAACCTTTTAAACAAAATACTATCTATCTTTTACTGTGATTTCAGTAAAAGGCTCTGTGGACAGGAACATGTATGTCATGCCAGTGGTTCTGAGGATCTACTCATAATCCTGGATGGTTTTCAAATCGACAGCCTTTTTGAGGGGGGGTTTAAATGGCCCACTTCACCTTAGTTTTTCATTTAATTAAAAACACTATGCTTGAAGCAGCATTTTTAACATTCAACTTAGTGCCTAATTTCCAAAAGGGTATCATACTAAGATATCATAACCAAAGTGTCAAACAATAGAACTGTTTAAATAGTTTTTTGTTTACTTCTTGAGAGTGAAACACTTGACAATGGAGTGGACTTAAAATAAAGGCAACATCTACAAGGAGATTACCGTGTTATATGTTACATTTTGTTGGTGTGTATGTTGTGTAGGCGTGCAGGGAGTGTATGTTGTCATTGTTTGTATGTTTTTTTGTTGTTGTGTGTGTTATATGTGTGCGTGCATGCGCAGCTATGCCAGTTTGGGTTAAGCGCAGAGTGGCCAAAGCCGCAGACACAAAGGATAGGTACCTAAGTGGAATCAGGCCTGTTAGATTTATGGCCATTTGTTCGGAGAGTGTTCATCCATTGGCTATTATGGAATGATTAGAGGAGAAGGTGAAGCTCCAAGTCCAGCAAAAATCAATACGGCTGTCGAGAACGATTCAGCCTTTCCCGCTCCGAGGAGTATTAGCACCAAACCTCTGTCTCCTCACACTTCTTCATTCATCTCCTAGTGATTCACCCCTAAGCCTCCAAGCCAGCTTCACCTGCCATGTTCTTCTCATAGCAGCGCTGTGGCCCTGCTTCTATATGACTTCTTGGAAGGCAAGAGTCACACAACAAAGCTATCATTCATACCTTGGGAGAGCGGCTAGTTTAGTGCTGAGGGCAGCACTAGAACATTTACTGTGTCTTGCGGACGAGTATCAAGTTAGCGGGAAGAGGATTAACAACACATTTTGCCATTTGAGTAAAACTCATCAAAGTTTAACAGGATAATAAATACTCCTAAATATGACACAAACATACTGCTTCTCCTGGTAATATTATAACACTTCAAATAGTGTAATAATATAGACATTCTACCTATGCACATGCTCTTTCCTCCCTATGTATGTATGTAAGTATGAATATATTCAGTAAAGATATGAAATTGTGATACACTTGAGTGGTGTGTGTAATAAAAGAGCTTGAGGACCAACCTTGTAGAGTTTGAGGCTAGCCTCGTGGCGGGTATTGACAGTGTGCATCCTCAGCTTCTCCAGGCTGTTAGTGTAGTAGTCACAGGCATTGCACTTCAGGTGCACCGGGTTGCCTATGGCCACACACTTCAGACGCCATTCATTGCCTTTGCCCCCTTCTTTGATGTGGGCCACAAGCTGGTACTTTTGCACATGCTTGTCTGTCTTGCAGTGCAGCTGGAAGTTGGCCTTGAGCTGAGTGGTGTAGTGGCACAACTTGCACTGGTGAGAGTCGCCCACCACAGCACGCCACTCCTCCTCCGGTAGGCTGCGTTCAGCTCCCATATGCATGCCAAGCACATCCAGGTTGTCAGTGGTGAAGCGGTTGCATACGGCGCACTGAAAGAGCTTGAGGGAGGGGTCACTGGTTTGTGATAGACTTTCCCCCAGGGTCATCAGTTCTTCGGACACCATCTGCCCACCGCCCAGCCGCACGTCCATAGGGATCTCCCCACCTACTAGTAGACAGACAAAAAGAAAAAGGAAAAGAGACAAGAACGGTATTTAAATTGCTGCATACATACACTTTGAATTTATTTTAGACATATCCAAAGCTTACACTCTAAACCAGAATTCAGTTTGAAAGATCACTTTATCATTCAGTAATTTACTTCAGTAAGTGTAAATCATTAATTTATTGTTTTAAGTTTGTGAGCACAGTGTTTTCCAAAGGAAGTCATATTTTTTGCCACTCTCATAATGAATAACATCCCAAGTAAAGCTTTGGGGGACCACACTGTGTCTGTCGGTATGATATCGTGTGGAGGATATACTGTATGTGCATGAATGTATTTATTGACCTAAGGCTATCTTTACTTTGAGCTGGGAAAAAACAAAGCCTTTTCCATAAGGACCAAAACCTCACACTGCCAGAGAATAAAATTACACATATCCCTGTTTGGGCTGGTGGAATTTCATGGCCTGTCTGTAAATCAACTCCAGAGGCCATAAGTTCCACAGAAAAAGCAAGTTATTTTATCATTACTGAAGAACTAAGGATTTCCCAAGCACACATTACTGTAAATCAAATCCATCGGCCTTGTTCACTGAATAATAATATTAAAAAATCTGTGCTTGGATTCTTCTGCTTCTTTCACTCCAGATTGCCTCTAAATCAATATGGACACCCAACAGATTATTCTGCTTGGTACTGAGTCTAAACGATGAAGAGAGGGGGAAAAAACACAGCAAGCACATATCATATGACACCAACCACATAACTGATGTCTATACAGTCTGGGAAGGCTGACTTTAAAAATGAATGCTAAATATATGAGGTAAGAGCAGCCAGAGTTTTTGCCTCTGCTTGCTGATCTTTAATCTTTAACTACCCAGACTGAGCATGCAGGCTTGACCCTGCCTGGCTTTACACTAAATTAATTCCAGCAGCTCCTTTTTATTTATTGCTGCAGTATGCAGCCTGCTCTTGGACTTTTCTCCATTACCTGAGTTTTTATAGCCAGGAGAGGGAGACCTTTGAGAAGCCCTCTGAAATCACTCACAGACCCAGCTCCCCATCATGGCTTCTTAGACTCCCTCTCTAACAAACACATATACCCAATCCCTATAACAGTACTGTCTTTTCCTGCACCTTGCATCTCTCATTTCTACCTTCTTCTGATGCTGTATTACTATGCAGATGTAATGATTTACCACAGACCTGTATCATATTCCTCACTAAACTCTAGTAGTAGACCATTAGATGAAGACCCTGAGTTGTCTATTTTCACATAGTTACCATGATGATGATTGTACATATATATATGATTGATGGTGCTGTATGAATCTTAAATAAATCTTAACATATTGCCATTTTTGCTTATTCACTTTCCAAAACTAATGGATTAAGTGAATAGCTGTCTGACTTGTCTTTTGTGCTGTTTCACAGTGCACTATGTTAGACATCAAATTCTAGCACCAATAGCTAAAAGTCACATACCCCTCCCTTCCCTTTTACTCTCTTGCACTCCATCTCATATCTTCCTTTCACTACAGTAGCTGAGTCTTGGGAACGAGGATTACCAGGAGGCTGAGATCATGTGAGGTCAACATTTGTTATCTATCTCTTCGGCAATACACTCAAAAGTCAAAAATCCACAGTGAGAGCATAAAAGTGCACCTCTCGCTTTAGCTGCCCGGCCTGAGATCTCCTTGTTATAGCAGATTCTCTTGAGAGATTTACTAAGCCTTATGTATCATACTGTAGAGTTAATATCAGAGTGTTTGTGTATGATGGCTTTAAGAGTTCCTTAAAGTGTGACAGAGGATGACACCACTGTAGTTTATGGGCCCAGACTGTGTCATCATTGCCTCCCTTGTAACATGCTTATTACAACTCACCTCACAGAAAAATGAACAGATGGTAGAAGAGGGAAAAAAGAATTAGTCACAGCAATCAATTCTTGTTTGTGTCTTTGAACTGGCGACAGTTGGAGACAAGTCTGTACAAACTGTGGGGTTGTAACTGGCCTGCCAAACGCTCTGCTATGCTGCTGAATTACCCATGCTGAGCCCTCTAACCTCCCTTCTTTGACCAAGATAAAATTTATAGCTGCAATTACAAAGTTGGAAAAAATGGAGAACTCCAGTGGTGAAGTTCAGCAGCAGTTTGGGAATAATGACTTAAAAAAGCTGAGGCTGGCTGCCTGAAGGGGAGGGCAGGGAGAAGAAAAAATAGAGGGTTGGTCCTCTAACTCAGTGGTCCCCAACCACCGATCCGCAGACCGGTACCGGTCCGTGGGTCATTTGGTACCGGGCCGCACAGAAAGATTGAATAAAAAAATATTTTATTTTGAAAGAGGTTTTATTTTGAAAAATCACCGGATACATCTGTCTGTGCGTCTATGTCTCTTGACACATGTCAAGACGTTCGTCTCAGTTAAGTGATACTTTACTTCAAAAAATTAAGCCCACAAGCAACAATGAGTGGAAAACAAACGTCTTTAAAGAGCTTTTATGGAAAAGGGAAAAGACCCAATGAGGAGACATTTAAAAGACAACATCAGGAGTCCTACTTAAAATACGTGTTTATCGCTACAGGTGATTCTCATGCGCCGCTCTGCATAATATACAGGCTCGCAAATGAGGCAACAAAGCCTTAATAACGGCTTCGCCGGCACCCGGCGTTAAAAGACAAGCCCTTGGAGTTTTTTTAAATAAGAAAATATGAACAAGAAGGACATAAACAATTACTGATGGCCACCACATCAACAAATGCGATTGCACGGAGAGCGTCATACTTAGTGACTAACTGTATTGCTAAGGCGAAGAAACCTTTTACTATTGGTGAATAATTTATACCCCTATATTGAGACACAAACTTATGGCTCCCACTAATTCAGCGTAATGGTGAGTTTTTTATGCACTTTTTTTTGTTTTTATGCTGGCCGTATCATTTTATTCCGTCATATTTATTCCCCCCCACACTTTGAAGGCCGGTCCGTGAAGATATTTTCTTACATGAAACCGGTCTGTGCCGCAAAAAAGTTTGGGGACCGCTGCTCTAACTCACCATTTGTGAGCAAAAGTAGCTAATTTATAGCTAAATGTACAGCTAGTACATGTATAGATGAAACTAATTGGCAGACTGGTCTTGTGCACTAGACGGTTTTACTATTGATATGAGATTAAGGCATTGAGCATAGGCCTACTGTCATGAAGAATATTATCATGAACAATATCAGTAAGGAACTATGAAGAGCGTCTTGGGTAAGTCCCTCCTGTAAACTTCTCAAATGGATTATCTTTCTTTCACCACTACCACTTTATAGTGACTCTGCTTGTAAAATGAGAGAATGATGTTGAGTTCACTAGGGCAGGCATTCCTTAAGCATAAGAAAGAAAGGCAGCCGCCAAAAGTAAAAAGTAATGATATATCTAGTATACGTAGCAGTGGAGCGGGGCAATATGTGGATATTCCTGTTTATCATTTTGTGTGGTGTTAACAAAATAAAAATGTTCTGTGTTCCTGTAAATTAATGAATTAGGAATAAAGATCAAGTCAAACTGAAACTGATTCCATATTAAAGAAATATCTCTGAACTGTATCTGGTGATTTTGTGGGGGGCATTTCTGAGAAAAGAGGCAAAATAGGGCTCACCTAGTGCAGGGGCCAGGGCGGCCATGTTGGGATCAAGGTGAAAGCTCCCCATCAGGAACTGAGCCTCAGCTCCAGCCGGGTCTATCTTGAGGCCTGGTGGAAGGCTCATGTTCTGGGCCAGGTAATATTGGTAAAGCTCAGCCTCAGAAGGTGAAGGCATGGCTCCCAAACCAAGTCGGCCATGCTGCATCTGAGTCACATTCTGCTGAAGTAGCATCATGTTGTGCATGTGCTTCTCGCTGGTCATGTGGATACGCAGGTTCCGTGCCACATTGGTCTCGTAGTCACATACCTCACACCGCCAAGTAGGTTTGCTCTTCGGCTTGGTCGGGGAGGGGGCTCCACACGGTCCTGCCATATGGGTGGAGGACTGTGTTGGATGGTGGTGGGGAGGGTGATGGCTACTGGACTGGGTCCCTGAGGGGACCGCCACCACTCCACCTGGGGTATGTCCAAACACCTGTTCCTGTCCAGAGCCAATGGTGCCTCCATTCTGCAGTGTCTGCATGTTGTTCAGGTGCTTGTCTGACTGCATGTGGATGCTTAGGTTGCCCTTTGTGGTAGTCGAGTAGTTGCAAACCTATAACATACAGTAAAATAAAAATAAGACATAAATAAATTGATACATATATTACTTTAAAACATCAGTTCCTATCTAACATAAGTCTAAATGGCTCAACAACACAAAAACTTTAAATGCAACCCAAAAATAAATCGATCATCGCCACATTTATTTGCTACATACCTCACACCGGAAGGGCTTGTATCCACAGGTATAGCTTTCTCCACGAGCCAGACGAGGGTGGCTCTGACCACTTGTGCAGTACGAACAGGTGCCTCCCGAGTCTGGGTGCTTCTCTTTCATGTGGGCCTCCAACGTCTGCTGGTACTTGTAATGCCAGTTGCATTTCGGACACTTCAGTGTCTTGCATGAGTTGCGTGAATGCATCATGGTCATGTGGCCACCCAAGGAGCGTGAGGAACCCAGAACGGTGTCACATTTAGGGCATTCTACCCCACTTCCGCTGCCACCAGGCCCATGGTTCTGGGAACACTCGCCCATCCCTGTTATGTCACAGGAGCCTCCTGGGAACAGGTGCGAGTGGCCATGAGATGAAGGGTGGAGAAGATGATGATGGTGGTGCATATGGTGATGGTGCAGAAGGGCTCCATTTTCCTCCTCTCCCTCTGCTGGGAAATCATTTGGTTCTGGAGCTGTGGCACTATCTCGATTGGCACTTTCATCAGCAGCAGCATTGAAGGACAGAGGTGAGGAGGAAGTGCCAGCAGTGTCATCCTCGCTCCTTCTGACAGCAGCTGCCGCCATTGCCATGGGAACAGTGGGCCCGTGGCAGTTAAAGCTCAGAGGGAGCTCTGAGGTTCTCCCCCCACCGTCTGCAGCTGAACCCTCTTTCTTGACAGAGGAGGAAGTGGAAGCAGGGTCTTTGCTGTTGAGTGTGGAACTGACTGCAGAGGTGAGCGCAGAAGGCTGGAGAGCGCTACTAGGCATTAATAAAGGAGATTTGGAAATGCTTTGGTTTGAGACAGCTGGTTCCCCCGCTTCACGCCCGTCACTGCTACTGTTACCACCACAGGCCACTGCAGTGCTTTCTGCCTCCACCTCATCTTCCTCCTCCCCTAATAACAGTTCCTCTTCTTCTTCCGAGCCCCCCACCTGGCTCAATAGGTGCGCTTTGTTTTCATGTCCCTCAGTGTCCCCATCCTCTCCCTTCCATGCCAACTCTTTCTCAGCAGGCTCCTCTGTTCTCCCTCCCCGTTTGGGCAGGGAACTGGAGTCTTTGGCAGAGCCTGGGGATGAGGTAAGAGT
This sequence comes from Cottoperca gobio, assembly GCF_900634415.1. NCBI lineage: Eukaryota > Metazoa > Chordata > Actinopteri > Perciformes > Bovichtidae > Cottoperca > Cottoperca gobio. Next base: position 20,160,773 of record NC_041357.1, read on the forward strand.
GGATGCTTTGGGAATGCTCAGCCCTCCAAGAGAGAGGACTGAGCTTAGCGGGGTTTGTTGCTGCTGCTGTTGGTTGAGGACAGAGTCAGAGTCTTTGTTGAGGAGGCTCTCGCTGCCCCTGCTGCTGCTTCCAGGCTCCAGATGGACACCACTAAATGTGCCATAGAAGCTCTGGCCAGAGTTATTGGGGAGCAGGGTAGGTGGCAGAGGAGTGCTCTTATTTTTTGGTTCCAGAAAACTGATGAGGGGCTCTTTGTCCTTCCCAATGCCCTGGATGATGGCAGATGCCTGCTTGTCCCCTAGCAGCTGATGCTCGTCCTCACACAGTGTCATGCGGTGATCATGGACGGCATGAGTGGCAAAGGAACGCGCATAGCCAAAGGACAGCTTGCAGATAAAACACATGAGAATGGGCTTACCCTTGCCATATAGGGATAGCCCATCAAATTTGGAGAAATCCACGTTGTTGGGAACATCTTTGGATACACAGGACTTCTTGGCAGACCCATCGCTGTTCAGGTAATCCTTGTTGCTTTTGTGCCGCACATCGAAAACACGAAAACTGTGCAGGACAGGGCTGAGGCCTGCCATGGTTGAGGTATTGGGGAAACCTTGGTCTGAATTGCCAAACCACTTCCTGAAGGACGAGGCTATGTGGAACGTGTTGATGATGTGCGGGTAGACCGAGGATGAAGTCCCAGCAGGTTCCCCCGGTTTTCCCCCACTGGTGAGAGAGTTTGTGGGAAGCAGGCTGCCCATGCCCCCACCACTTTGGATCAACTGACTGATGCTCTCTACGATGTAGGCTGAGCCATCTGGCTGGTAGACTATCTCTCCAGCAAGGTTCTCCACATCACTACTCTCCTCTTCCTCTTCCTCCTCTCCTTCCTCACTCCCACTCTCAGGTGCTCCCTGCTGTCGTGTGGGCTGATGTCGCAAAAGAGCGGGCATGCCCCCTCCCCCTGAGGCCATTGGCACCCCAGGAAAGGGTTGAAGACTTGGGAAACAGCTGTCAATCTCCATTTCATCTAAGTCTTCAGATTCTTCCTCTTCTCCACAGCTTACTCCCTCTTGCTCTTCTTCCTCAAGACCCTCTCTTCTGGGATGCAACTGGCCTGTGGCAGAGCTATCACGGTGGGCCTGGGGTGATGTCTGTTTTGGCTGCTGCTGCTGGGACTGTAGTTCTGTCACCCCGTCATGAGGTGCACTGGTGCTTTGGGGTTGAGAAAGGTACGGAGCAGAGAGAGATAGGGGGTCCAGGGAAGGGGCCTGGTTGGTGCAAGGGACCTGTGAGCTAGAGTGATCGTTCCAGGGCTGTGGTGGTTGCTGCTGCTGGGAGGAGCCGAGCCCATCGTCTGTCCCAGAATCCACAGGAGACTCACAGCTGTCCATGCTGATGCCTACATGAGGCGTTCATCGCATCCAGGCCTGCAGAGACACACATTGGGTGAGATTAGAGGTTGATGTTGTATTTAGGATGTTAAATGTTAACATAGACACATAAACATAAGCACAAACAACTCTTCATTTATCATGCCAATGTTGGAAACCTACATTTCTATATTTTCCAAAATATAACTATGCCTATTAGGAACAGATCATACAAAGAAAACATGAAAGATGCTATGTATAGAAACTATAAAAGAAGAAAATCAAATGTATAGTGCATTGGGTGAGAGACAAAAGTCTCAGATATAATTGGAAAAATGACACCATGTTCATTACACCAGATTAGGTACTTAAACACAATACCTGAGACAAGCACTAATAAGCCGTCCATGATTCATCTTCCTGCCATATCAGGAAGGTACCATCTTTTATCTTCACCTTCCAAACAACACCCCTAATCTTATATTCTGCAAATCCTACATCCGTTTTTAATTAACTTGCAGTCAGAAAAAAGAGAAACAGGCTAACTTAATGGATCAAATAGATTCCTTGTGAGATAATTAGACACTGAGAAGCCACCCATCAGCACATTGTACATTTACATAACTGGAAGAAAAAGGGAAAACTGCATCTAAAAAAAGAAATTCTTAACAGTATCGCTATTATCGCTCCATCTTCAAGTTGTGTACATATAAGAAGAATATAATAGATGTGAACTATTGATATAGATGTGTATGAACTTTAACAAGAGCAATAAAAGGCAGTTTTTCTATGAGCCCAAAATACAGCTGGGTTGGGACTTCACTGCAGCTGTGTTTAGATCTTGCATCCAATAACCTCTATGCTCAGCCTGGTTTCAAACACTCTAGCCATCCTTCGCCTCTAAAATAATAAATGGGAGCTGAGCTTTCGGGAGCTGGCCATGCCCCGAGCATCTGAGAGGCCCAACACAGGCTGCAATTTAGAGCACAGAAGAGATAAAATGATAGCGCAAGATACTGCTGAGCTCATAATTTTATTAAAGGGATGCAGCCAACATTGATTAAAGGGGGCAATCGGGCTGAAACCAATAACTCTGGGCTGCCCTTTAACCCACTAGTACTGAATATTACATGAGCAAAGTTTCCCGGCACCATGCTCACTGCCATGTCCCGCTTGATTAGCACATTCCCTGCTTGCACTTGATTTATTTACTTATTTACTTAGGGATGCAAATTTCAGCTGTGATCAGAATGGAGTCTACCCCCACATCCTAACATATTAACCACTGAGGGAGAGGAGAGATTGATAATGTCTGTCTGCCTCTTCATGAATGTCTGATGAAGCTTGTTTCCCACACAAACTACCTGAGACCTCTCCAGTTTATATGCACTCAAACTACAAAAATAATGGACTTCCATTTTAAAGATGTGCTTTTGTCTTTGGACTTCAGAATGTAATAGTAGGCCATAAGAGGGTATTGTGGGTAAGTATGAATAAAGAATAAAACACTATAATGATAAAGCAATGACTTTGGTTAAATTTACAATATGACTGCAACGAGGATATAGACGTTATAGTCATAAATACCCGCAGACAGACATTTTCCGTCAGTATAGCCCACCTGATTGTTTTGTTTACACACCACAGAAACTAACCCTGATGACCCTTGCCTTGCTTTGCATATAAAATGAAAGATATTAGACTGGCTGGCTTATTAACAAGATTGCTTTATACAGCCAGACATGATTTAGAGATGGCTGCCATATTGAGTGAGGGGATACTAGCGCTACTGGTCTGTATTTATTATCTGCTCCATTAATAAGAGGCTATGAGCTCAACAGCCATTTCACACAAATGGACTGAGGGCAGCGAGAGTAATGCAAGAAAAAAAAATGCCACATGTCAAACAGACAGTGATTCTTCAAACTAAAAGCATGTGGATAAACTGCACAAAATGAAGTGAAAAAATAAATAACTGCTTCATAGGAAAAAATCTCCATGTGTCCTGTCTGAGCATGGACTGCTTCACACCTTGTTCCTGTAATCTATTCCACCAGCCCCTCCCCCAGATTCCACTTCTTGTCTCGACCAGGCCTGGGAACACTGGGCCCATATGCACAACTACTAGTTAAGATTGTTAGTTCACAATGACCTCTACAGTTCCCTACTCTCATTTTTGCATGGTCTTGAGTCTGAACATAGTGGCTACAGTCTACTGTAGTGAGTGAATGTACCCATCCATTCCTATTACTGCTGTAAGATACCTGGAGGAATTAGCAGTAGACAGGATAACACGATGACTCTTGATCAGTGCTGGAGCTTTGAGCCAGTTTGGTGTGTCCACTGCTTACAGAAAACAGGATTGCCCTTTAAAATCAAGATGGTGTAATTCAATAACCTGCAGTGGTTACTGATGAGCAATGGGATTGTCTGGAGTCGGCAAGTCGCAGATGGGCCAACTGATATAACGCTGTTTGTCTCTCGGAGGTCTGCCTGGCTCAGTGACACCTGTTTAAAGCAGGAAAAGCTTTAATCTCTGGGAGGCACTAAACAAGTCGGGGAGACAGACAAAGAGACGCGGTCGAAGAAGAGGGGAAGTGAAGGAGGCCGGTGTCTCTGTGTGCTGACTGTGTTAATAACCACAAATCAAAATGATGGAGCAGCCTACTAAAGGTGACTACTGCTGAGTGGTATTATGTACAGTTATATACTGTAATATGTAGAAAAGTTGTCATTTTCTTTTGCATACGGGCACTGATGCTGGTTGCACAAAACAAGTGATCCTGTCATGGCCTCTGCCCTTGTCTTGTATCGTAATTTTGAATGTGGGTCCACTGGGTTGACAATAAGCAGGCTGTATGCAGCCAAAACAAGCCTTAGCTGACAATAAGAGATAATCAGAGGGAAGAAAAGGCTGGATTCCTGAGCTGATCTGAGGGAGAGCATGCCGACGCACAGATCCTGACTGTAGAACTCACACTCCTGCTGCCACCTGCCTTCAAAGGCTTTGTGCCAGGGTTGCCCTGCTCTCTCGTTATCTCCCCTCTGACAAAACAATAAAAAAGTCATATTTCACCTCTTCCCACCACCCTAACAAAGCAGATAAGGTTAAACCTTGTGAAAAGGCCTCAGTCCTAATGAACACTGTCAGAGAGTGGGTCTGGATGTCATTTTGTAGGGATGGAAAATGAGATAAGTTATAAGTTATGGGTCCTTTCATTAGGTGGGATTTACCGGCCAACTGGGGAAGGAATTAAAGGCTAAGGAACCATCTGATTATAAGCATGCCTGATCACCTGCCTGAAGGCCTGGCCTTGCCTCCAGAGGACCCTGCTCTCCAGGGTTTCCTGTGGGAATTAGCTCTGACTCAGCCCTAGCTGTGAATACTGCTGCGCTGTGGGCGTGATGCAGCCCCGACCCTTACTCGTATTCACAAACACGTCAGCAGTGAGGGAACACCTCTTTAAAAAGGAAAAACACTGTTTCTTAATACGCCTAGAGGACCCCTAACAATACACTAGATCTGATTTTCAATTGTCCCTCAGTGATGTTGCCTGTCTGTGTCTGGTCTCTGAGCCATCACAGAGCCTGGCCAGCCACCGCAGGGTAAGGGGCGCTTATTGGAAAATCAATGGCGTGAACGCTAAGCAAGTTACAGGAAGATGTGGGAAGGAAGGGTTCTTATTGATAAAGCAGGGGAAGGCCTTTGATGTTGCACTAGGGACATGCTCATTGATGGGGGAACCATTGTAGTCCTCAGGCAAAGTGAGGCCTGGGTTTATCTCCTAGGTTTGTTCCAATTAATCACCAATAAAGGCGTGCATGCATTGCACTCTTAAACATAAGTCCATTTTAATGCCCGACATGGCTTAGTAAATTCTGGTTTTAAAACTGTGCTCTTGCAGTGAATGAATTTACATTTTTAACACTGCACTGCAAGTGTCCTTTTCCCCCTTTCTCTACTCTACTCTCTATTCTATTCAATCTATTCTCTGCCAAAACTAACTGTAGCCTGCTATCCTATACCTAATACAATAACATGATACAAAGGAATAACTATGCTACATCTGAGTGTGCAAGTGTGGTACTAAACTGCCAGACTGCTATCACAGGATGATTTACTGTGCATATCAAAATTAAATGCATGCTTTGAATTCTAAAAAATGTACTCTTACAGTCATTAAAAACACTTTTACTTTATTAATACTTTTTCTCAACTAATAAACTGTGACAATGATTGAAGTAGTCTGAAAGGGAAAACTGCTAATCATATTTGAGTGCCATCACAGGGTCACTTTTTCATGGAGTTGTGAGCCAAAAAAGTTTGTCAACCACAATAAACCATTATAATTATATTAGGTGGAGTTCTTGTTCTCTTTGATCCCCAACACTGTAAATCAGACAATTAACCATGTGCAGCATTGTTGTTTATTATGTGCAGTAAATATTCTGTCTGCTATTCTGCTAATGCAGACATAAGGCTGCTCCAGTATTGCTCCAACTGCAGGAGGCAAAAAGTCACCTCAGGTCGATGGCACTCAGCCTGTAAACAGGGCTTCCCGTAAAATCAATGATCTTCAGTAGGAGCTATCAGTCTGTGGAACAGAAATAGCCGTGGCTGTGTTGAGTCTGAGGCGGGGAAGAACAGTACTGTGTGTTTACATGAGTGTGTGTGAGTAGAGGGGGTCGGTCTTTGGCTTGTCTGGGAGTAGTTCTCAGAGATAGCAGAACTGAGGCATGCAGCTTCTGTCATGTTACAGCCAGCATTAGGTGCTGTAGAGACAAGACTACAGCTCACAGATGTCATTAATATTGTCTTGTATGTGTACAATATGCATTAAACTAGTGTTGAAACAAATATATCACCTACAGCTAAAATAATTCTTGTCAATTACAATATGAGCAACTCAAATACCCAGGAGGCAATGTGCTGATTGTTTTAGTTTCACAGCACTCAATTTTAGTAACCATTCTGCACTAGTAATACTGGCCAAAAAAAGGCTAAATTGATTTGTTTGTAGTATCAATTGCCTCCTTTGTTAATAGACTTGAAATAGAACCTTGAAAATGATTTTACCCTTTACGCAACACCGTCAAATTCTGCTAATCCATTCCATATTGCAGAACGGAAGAAAAGTGATTTAAGACAGAGCAGCAGTGAAATCACAGTGCAGAACTGTACGCTACTCATACACAGGGCAGTCTGAGGAAATGATCTGGAGCTCAGCTAACTTTCAAAACCCTCTACATGAGAATTTACACATGGCACTAGAGTGTTTCCTCAGTTTTGGAGGGGGTGATAGAAACAGCGTGCTGGTGTAATTAGAAGTAGTTAATTAGCTGTGGGTTAATTACTGGGTTCTACAGAGTGTTGGTGAAAGACCTGGTGGGGTGGCAAAGCAAAGGGAAGCAGCGAACACACAGCAGGAAGCTCCCAGTCTCCTGCCAATTAGCAGCCAGCACGGGGGGTGAGCTTCTCTGGTATACGAGTGGTACAAATGTGAGAAAGCTCATATCATTTCACTCAAACCTCGGTACAGGGTAAGAGATAAAGGAAGAGCAGACAAAATGCATTCTATTTAAATATGCATGCTGTTAGAGACTGCATTTATTACTGTTTTTGTAAAGAAAAACACATTAGCCAAAAAAGTTGCAGTAAAACTTTACTAAAAGAGAGAATACTTAACTTTAAAGAGTGATACTAAAAAGAAAATGACAACCAGGTTTCTCAAGAATGCCAGATTAGGAATAAAACAACGCAGGAGCTATTTTAATTACTACAAAAGTAACTTATTATTATGGCAGCCACAAGCTATCTTCCTTCATTTACAAACCACACTGAAAGACTGCACTGTATTATTTTCCTGTTATGTCCCGTGTGGATTGTTTAGAAAGCATTGTAATTTCTAAGAGCATTAATTATACTTGGAATTAAGGTATTGATGTATAATCAGAGAGGGGCAATCGGGCTCAAGCTAACATTCGCCCCGAGGCACCGAGTGCACAGAGCACACACGCTACGCACTCGTACACAGTGGGGTGTCGGTAAAATGGCAAGACAGGCAGAGGCAGACAGGCGGAGAGAGAGAAAACTTTGAGCCATGTCTTGCAAATTCTTATCAGATTATTTAGATACACATGCCCCCTTTTTTAAATCAATTTTAGACCAACAGACATGGATATTGAATGATTTTCAACAGTCTGAAGTGGATCCTCACATCCTTTAGCATTCAGAGCTGACTGTCCCATGGTGTGGAATGCAGAAAGGCAAAGAGAACACTTGATACTTAGTACACTGGTCTGTCTGGCACTAATCAATCAGAAAACAACACACTGATTATGATCCATGGGAAGATTTCTAAATGTAAAACATTTCAAAATTACATAAAGATATACTAAGTAGATATGCAGTATGTGTAACTGTGTTTCTGTAGTGTTTGCAGAATGACAGGAAAGAGAGAGGGAAGATAAAGAGATTGAGATATAGAGCTAGAGAGAGAAAGAGAAAGGGTGAGAGCTGAAGACACATATCCAATGAAAGGTCAGGGACAATGGGGAAATGTGCTGATCAAAGTTTTTGAGCCCCAGGACCTTCATTTCTACTAATTATCAAATCTGCCCCTATTTATATCTGCGGGAAGCAGACGTTCTCTCAAGAGAGGTTGGAAGTTAAATCTGCTAACTACAGTGCTTTCGGAGCTTCTGTTTGCACTCACTCCATTACATTTGTTCTATAGTAACAGGATGAGGGTGGTAGACGGGGGTTAAAAGAACCGATGACCACAACTTACTGAGGATTGTTGTTGTTATCAAAAGTAAAGGACAGAACACTAAGTAGAGAAGAACTGCAAAGCTAAGCAAAATGTGAATCGCTCTACTTTTTCGTAGGTGGGAAACTCATTGATGTCATTCTAGAAAACGGTTGCCTAAAAGGCCAGATTGCATGTTGCCATACACACATATGTACACACATATGTACACACATGCACACATACACACACCCTCCCGCAGCATTGCAGTTAAGGGAAGCTAACCACAAACACAGTTGTTAAAATGATCAATACCATTGAAATATTAAACCTTAAGAAGCCGCATTATTGATTGGGAGCACAATGATAAAACGGTTTATTATCACAATTGTGGGGCTTTATGTAAATTGTTTGGAGAGACCCTCAGCTGTCCAGCAACCGATGGGCTGTGGCTAAATTTGAACCCCACAACCATAAACACACCCCCCAATCCCCACACAGCTCTGCTCCCTTACCCTGCCACACAAACCCTGAGGAATTGCAGCGATTGGGGGGAACAGAGAGATGTCATTACCACTACTTCCATTAAGGATAGCTGACACTGATCAGCATACCAAGCTCCCGTTGACAGAGAGACGGGAGAAGGTGAACTGGCCCCCCAAAACAGCATGGTAGCTCTGGGCTGTGGTCTAAGGGATCTCCAGCAGGCATGACAGCAAACAGGAGCATACAGTGGAGCAGAATCCAGGCTCCATGCAGGGATCGTGCCCTGACAGACAGATAGGGGACATAGATAACATGTCTATAATCCTGGGCCTTTCTGTGTAATCTGGAAAACAAATACCTTAGTAATGACCCAGTCCTGCACCTGGTAAAATACAGGGTTCACTAGCACCTGGAATTAGACAAATATCCACTGCAGAGCATTCTTAAAGGGACACACTCCTTTAGCAAAACACTTGAGAGAGTTTTAGAAGACACCAGCATATACATTATTGGTGTATTTTCTTAGAAAAGACTGTCCACTATACAGCAAACAGAAAACAGCACATCCAACAGCAGCCTTTGAGGTGCATATTGAGATGAGTTAAGTCACACAGAGGCTCAGTAGTGCTGCAGTGAGCCAGTGCCAGAAGCCTGAGGGTTAGGCACAGTGTTCGGTTAAGTGTCTAAACCTGAGTAGGGTGATAAGATCCCTTTTAGAAGGCCAAATGACCAGGAAACCTGAGTAATGTGGGTGAAAAGATGTCTAGGGTGAGAGCAGAGATGTGGAAAGTCATGCTGTGTTATGTGTGGAAAATGGAAACTTACTATCTCTTTACGCACCTTATAGTGAGGAGTGGTGTAGTTCTTTACTTACTCGTGTGTGTGTGCGTGTGTGTGTGTGTGTGTGTGTGTGTGTGTGTGTGTGTGTGTGTGTGTGTGTGTGTGTGTGTGTGTGTGTGTGTGTGTGTGTGTGTGTGTGTGAGCACACAAGCATATGTGTATGGGACTGCACACACACATAGAGCAGGGATTAGAGGGTGTCCCAGTGAAACCATTCTGTGGAAATTATTTCTTTGCAGAAAGAAGGCATGAAAGCCAATCGTGACCTGGCCTTTAATTCTAGAGTAGGATATCCTGGATAAATAATTAGAGGGTTCCTTTGAAGACCCTGCACAGCCAAACCATTCACTCCCCACTTCACATTTGCTAAAGTCATTAATGACAAAGATTTAGAAAGGAAAAGCGAAAATCTTTCTGGTACACAAATACTTTTTTTATGAGGCCTGGCCCAAATTCCTCTCTGCTTAGCTGAAGCCCTTATCCTGGGAAAGAACTGCACCCGTTTTAAACAATAAACCTCAGGGGAGAAATGTTTTCTATTGCCCCCTTTCCCTGCTGAATTATGAGAGTTAATAAAGTTACAAGAATAATGTGGCCTGTGTTTTAAATAGGAAATGAACAAAAAATGATTGGACTACTGGATGTCAAAATACACAGTAAAATCAAAGCAAAAACTCTATAAACAAAGAGTGTTATATTTAAGAATGACAAAGGAGTGTGATAGCAAGCCTGTTATGATTGTAAAGGATCCCTACCTTCATGAACATCACATGACTTATTTGGCATGGCTATTCTTGTGCCACAGTGGCATACATCTCCAGTAAGCGCTCACACTTACACTTTGTCACAGCATGTGCCACTTCGACAGTGAGCTGTGTGGCTAACCATGACCCTTCTTTGGGAATAACTGGAGGGAATATGACAAGTGGAATAACATTTATCACATTCAGATTACTCCCATTCCCAATGAAGGAAAGTAGACTCCACAAATTGTATTTTAGATTCCACCGCATAGCGCTGGAAGATCTTACAGTATTTCATTGAGACATAAAAAGGAACAATAATGTGTCTTCAAGAAGACAAGCCCACTGAGCGCTAGTTTACATGCCAATGGGATGCCTAATCTTTACACTGGCAGTTCATAAACAGTGCACTCGTAAATCAGATCTTGATGCAATCGTCATCTTAAAAGGAAAACAGAGCTTGCCCTACAGTTTACAAGGACAGATTCAAAGGCAAACCTTGGAAGGTGATGTGCATTCCTTCTGAGTAGAGCAGTGATGAGGAACTGTCAACAGAGGAAAAGGGAAGAAAAACAAAAAAGAAAACAACTTGTTAAGTGTATAACAAGGTGGCCTGGAGGGCAATGCTGAAAGACACCTCAGCACTTGACTCTGAAGTGTGCGAGGAACATCAAACAGCATTTCTGTAACTACGTTGAGCACTGACAGAGCCGACCACGGTGTTCAGAGACCCTTGTGTGAGGAAAAAAGCTACAGTTTGGCAGGAAATAAAGAGGTAAAATTTGACTAAAAGACAACAGTTCCTCATGCAGCAGTAATCATAAGTGTTCATATGCACTAAATCTGAGTTTTGTTCTGAGACACAGACCTCCAGGGAGACCTGTCTAACATGAGGGAAAGCTGCTGCCATCAAACTACAAAACTGAAACAGAATAACCCCATTCTAAAATGCAATGAAGAAGTTCCGTTTAGATAACGTCTACCCTTGAGTTGTATAGCTAGAAGGTGTGTGTGTGTGTGTGTGTGTGTGTGTGTGTGTGTATGTGTATGTGTATGTGTGTGTGTGTGTGTGCGTGTGCGTGTGTGTGCATGTGTGTGTGTGGCACAAAGATAGATGAGGCTTAGGTGGCAAGCTTGGCCCACAAAAGCGGAGCAAGTCAAAGCATCTTTACTGCACAGCAGCTGATAGAAAATCAACATATATATGACCATTAAAGCTGTTGGCACTCAGTGCTTGCACCAAAGCTTGGCACCGTGGCGACTACAAGTGTCCAAGCACTTTGATCTGGGGAGGCAGATGCCCATGTGCTGAAAACACAATAAAAAAGGCTATCCCTCTGGGTAGGAGGAAACAGACAAATGAGAGGAAGGGAGACGCAAAAACTGGGGTGATATTTTAAGAAATGTGGAGCGTGTTTATAAGTTCCTCTTCTTCCTCTCCTACCCTGAGTGTTGTGACAGCTACAGTGCTGTGGAGCTATATTTGAGAAAGACCAGCCTCCTGCCCCTCATCTCCACACACACACTGCAGTCCTTGTTCATCTGCCTTAATGAAATGGCCACATGCCTCCTCTCATCCCAGAGCTGCTTGCACACTGTAGCACCTGGTAGATATAAATCAGCCCAACTGAGCTGTATTTGGGAAGTGAGGCATTAAGCATGACATGGGCTGTCAAAGTTCAGATCGCAGCGACCGCAACATCTAGTTGAACTGCTGCGGAACAGACCCGAGACCAAGGAGCGGGCCTGCCATCGGCCTCTTATCTTCTACCTCTCAGCTCCGCATGACATGGCTGCCACATCTGGGCCCCAGCTGGGCAGCCTGCTGAGCACAGCGTAGCACAACCGAGGCTTGCTAGGGGAACACTGGAGCACCCACGCTACATGGATTCATGGGATCAACAGCCTAAGAACAGTCAAGATTTAAATGGCCGTTGTTTGCTACCATTTATCTTTGGGCTTTCTTATCTGTGAGCCGTGGCGGCTTGTGGGTATTATTACAGGTTTTAAGTGGCGCTGGTTCTATTTCTGAGCAAGAAGATAAAAGTAGCTGAGTGCATGTTTGTTGTGTGAGAATACTGTATGTGGTATATAGTATGTAGGTGTATGTGTGTGTGGAATTGTTGTCACGTGAGCCCGGGGTCTGAAGGTCAAACACTGCAAGAGAACCCACACATTCTTTAGAGGACAGGCACAAACCTTAATGCATGGGCATGTGAAGGTTTGAATTGACTAGGGTGAGCATGTGTAAGCATATTAAACTAGTCAAAGCTCTAGTTTCCCACTACTGCACCAGTCTACCCCTGAGCTTTATACTTGAATATTAAATATATTCTCACTCTGAGCTTTACATGTATGGGATGAGTCCTCCGACAAATACACAAGACACAAAGTCAGGAAGACAGAGCACTGAAAGAGAAAAAAAAAAAAGTCAAAAGGGACAAAGAGAGCCAAAGGGTGAGGATAAAGAACGATCATCTGCTCGGGATTTGGTCATGGGCCTTCACAGATGGGGAAGGTAAGATGCCTTGCTCTCCTTATGTAGAAGTCCCAATGGGGTGGGTTGAGTAGAAGAGAGAAACATATAGAACAGAGCGATAAGGAAAAGCAGATGGGGGGGGGGGCGGGGGGACAGTGAAAGAAGCCCATGTTCAACTCAACCCTACTGTAATTTACATTTCTGGGTAATTAGCTTCAGGATCAGGGGCTCAAGCCATTGACAGATGCCTCTCGCAGGGAAAAAGCAAGCATGTGTGGAGGACCACAGTATTACTCTTATGACACATAACATTCATTGATTCAGTCTGTCAGAGGGAGCATGTGTCAAGGGCATAAACACTGCTATGTGTACTGTACAGAATACAGAAAAATCCATTCATGGATTTAAGGTTATCTTTGGCAGAGGTGAGTAAAGCAACAGAAGACCTGATTCTAAATGTGGGAAAGAGGATGAGACCCTACATCTGACATCTGCTGGATGCTTATACAAGGGAAGACGTTGTTTGGAATTGGATAACATTGTCTACATTGTTTACTTTTCCTCTGTGCATTACCTCATAATTTAGGATTTAGGAGGCAGGTGACAGGAGTGACCACAGGATGAATATTAAGATAGAAGCAGAAAACATGTGGCCAGATTCACATGTTGGCAAAACACATTTGCAGAACATTCACATAATATTGAGGTACTGACAAAAGAAGACAGTGGCAGTAGACACTGACTAGTGGTCCTCCAGAACTGCACATTTAATACACATTTAATTAATGATGTCATTGTTTTGACATTGAAAGAGCATGCCAGCAAACAAGATAAACAAGATCTAGCTCTGGGAAGAGTGCTATCAGAATACTAAAGGAAACAGAAAGCTGGGAGATCAAAGACAAAGCACTTTGAATCTTAACCCTGTGACCTTGGACAACTCCATTCAATCCCCCCCATTCAATGAGGGAATATTTTACACCAAGCTCTTTGCTTTAACACACACGCACCCATGTTGTAAGGTCATAAAAAGCAGCCAGATACAATGCCATATTGTGAGTTAATTCTCGCTATGGAGTGGTGAGTTTCCACTCAGGCTGCTATGCCAGTATACTGGGCATAGCTAAGAGTCTTTACACATACCAACTAGAACTGGAATGAAGCCATAAGGTTGGGAGGACAGACATGTACACTGCAAACACAAACACTAACAAAATTCACCACATATTACAGATAGAAACAAAGCTTAGACAAGGCAAGGCAAGGCAACAATGGAAAAAAAACGCATTCAAAAAACTCATTAATGTAAGCATTAGCAAACTTGTTTATCCATGTTTGTGCTCACTTCCTTGCACATACACAGAGCAAACAAATCATGTTAGCAAGAAGGTGCGAATTAGAGCAGGGCCAACTGGCTCACCCTGAAAGTTCAAGTTGAGTGCTACTACAAATTATAAATTGACAGTTTAAATTATCCCCTGTATGCATTTCTTACAACATATGTGCATGTTGGAATGTGCCAAGACAACTGCCTCCAGACATCTGTTCTGGATGAGGTATTTACATGTCAATGATTATCTCTTCAAAAAAACTTAAAATTAAATAAGAACAACAGTATATAATCTCCCTCGAGATACTAGACCAGCAAATGCCCCATACCGGCAACCTCGCTCATGTTGTCAATGATAGGACCCTCTGCCCCATCTCTAACAGATGCCCCCATATTTGAGCTGTGGGGAGGGAGTGTGATGGGGCAGTGTAAAACGAGAGGGTGACTAATTGGTTCATAACCTGTAATTGGGGAGATGTAATTGGAGTGGACTTGCAGATGCCAGGTGCACCTTCAGGAGGTGGGGTGGCGGTTTGCCCTTTGACTGGCTATAAGGGAGTGCATGTGTTTGTGTGTGTGCTAGGCAGGATTAGTTATGGGGGGGGAAACAACACTTCTATAGCGACGGCCCCCAAAGAATATAGTTTAGGTGTGGCATGTGTCTATCAGGTCGTTAAAACCACATGAAAGCACATGTACAAAAACTTGTCACAACACAGCACAGCCACACCCAATGAGAAAGAGGATATACACATACACACACTCAAACAATACATAAACACACACAGTACACAACAGCTTCATGTCCACTGACAAAACATTTTAAACTACTATTGGGAGTAAGAAATCTGCAGCTCAACATTTTCTCATGGTTCACATGGTGGGTCAATGTGATCAATGTGCTCATGGCCTACCTAGCCAATACTACACCTCTCCCAATCAATGTAATGGGGGCTGAGTGTTAATTGGGACGGAGTAAGAGGAGGGTGGGTGATGGAGTGCGGTGCACTTTATGCAGAAGCATCAGAAATGCTGCACAGGGTCTTAATGAAAGCTGCTTAATGTTGACAGCGTGCTTGTTTAATCGCTTGGTTA
Source organism: Cottoperca gobio (assembly GCF_900634415.1). Taxonomy (NCBI): domain Eukaryota; kingdom Metazoa; phylum Chordata; class Actinopteri; order Perciformes; family Bovichtidae; genus Cottoperca; species Cottoperca gobio. Next base: position 20,175,866 of record NC_041357.1, read on the forward strand.
AAAAAAAATGTTGTACAACAAAGCACAGCGGATGGTGTGTGTTGAGATGTACAGAGAAGGGGGTATTTTGCAGGAACATCTGTTTGGCTTGCTCATTGCCATATGATTATCGGTAATTAGCCGCAACGCCTGCAGTTGCACGGGCGCGGTCATGCATTCCCCTCTTTGGGCAGGTATGTAGGGAAGACACATAAAACATACTAGCTCTTGTCTCTTGTTGCCAGCCCCCTACGTTCCTCATGAGTCACATACTGGTCTACAAGTTGGCCTCTCTAGCATGTACCATGTTAGAAACTCACACTACCAAAGAATAACTTATTCTGTTAAACTGCATTATTTTTGTAAGAATGTTACGAGACAGCCCCAAATGTGGACTGGGGATGGAAATTATGTGACTAAAGGTTGATTATTGCCAGTGTTGACTGTTCACTTGTATGAATGTTTCCTTTGCAAAACGTAATGTCAGTAATGCAACAAGAGGGTTTCCTAGACACTGAGCTCAGTCAAGAGGATATACTCTACAAAAACTGGCCTTCACATCCTGCTTTGAACAGGACTACAGTACCACTTCAAACTGAAAGCAAACCAACTCATCTCCGCTCAACAGCCATGCCTCCCTTTTAGTGCTAAAGATGGCAATGAAAAATAAATCTGCATTGTAAAGGGAGAAATGGTTTTGCTGTTCATAGGTAGAGTAGCTGAGATGTTATGTATCATAAATTATTAAAAACATTTAAGCGTCTTTTTCACACCATGCAGCTTTTGATGAAAAATGTTGGGAAACCTCCACTGAAGAAATGAACAAATTAAACTAAGGCAATGAAGGAAGAGAAACAGTGAGAGCGGTAGAAGGAGAGGCATTACAGAATCAACTGTTTACCCAGCTTGCTTAGTGCATGGTTGTTTTTTCTGATGAGAAGCTGCAGCTGACAACTAAAAAAGTATGTAGAGCACAGGAAAAAACTGCCTGACAGATATTATTCTATCTGTCAGCTAAGTGGAAGTAGGAAGTGATGGTAGGGGAAACAGCTTTTACCAGAGTAAAGGCTGTTTCCCTTGTGTTGCCTGTTGTCTCGCCCTGCTTATACAGGGCACAAGGTTAGTTAACGTGGCATCCAGCCCAGAAAACTGCTGCACCACACACGGCACCGTGAGGTACCACTTGTATTGTGAAAGTCCTTCATACTCACGAATAGAATGTGGTTTCTTTAAACCTTTTTGGAAATTTTGAAATGAGTAATAAATAAATAACCTTTTCAGCATTGCAAACTATCAACCCCCTTCACCGTGAGCCATATATTTGAACCATTAGCTGGAAGTGAGGACATCTGATAGAGATGTATTGATTTTCCACAATTTCGGTGTAATTTGGTGAAGATTAATTTACATTTTCTTTGGCTCTGCCCATCATGCTGACACAATAAACACCAGTGGGTCAGAGCAAGGTCTAAAGTCAGGACACAGTCAGCCCAAAAACATGGTGGCCTCCGCAAGACCCTGGCCTACCCCCAGCCTCTAAATTACCTAGGCTGACACCAGGGAGGGAGAGGGATAGGCCCACTTTAACTCTGTACTCATGCCAGTGGCTGAGCAGGTCAAGACCCCCCCATTAGGGAGCAGGTCAAAGCCACATAACTCTTTAGCTAAGGTGAGGGTCACTGCGATGCTCTGTCCAGCCAGGGTCACCCAGATGTCTCTGGCCACTGAGGTTCATGGCAATACAATAAAGTAATCAATCCAGCCGCTGGACCCTGGTCAATAATATACTCCCAGGCTGCACAGGGTCACCACCTGTTCCCTGGCCTCTCCTTGGACTGTCCTGGCCTCCTGGAGTTCTTAGGTCTTACATTTCACTGTCCTTAAGGGAAACTGGAAGACCATGGGAGCCCGTTATCAAACTCTGGGTCTAGTCAGGCACTATGACAATACACCATGATAGACATTATGTACAGGTTATCAGTAGGCAGCAATGGGAAGAGATGGACTTTTACTACTAATGTGGCCAAATCTAGTCAACTTTGGTGTCAGTTGATATTAATTTTGTAATACATGTGGACTTTTACCACTGTAGATGACACCTCCATTTACACTGACTAATATCTAATATTTGCAGACTTTTCAAAGTGGATAAAATATCCTTTATCAGAGTACAGTCTAGACAAAGAGACATAGCTGGGCCGTGAAATCGACACTACTCACCAATGTGAGCTGCATTCTCTTTGACGAAGTGCAGACGTGCATTTTTCTGTTATACTTCTATTGTACGGACAAAATCTCCACACAGAGCAGGATACATTACTCTTAATACTGCTAATTCCTCTTTCTTCCAAATTTCTTTCAGGTTTTTGTGACACACATTGCCAGCACTGTTTTTCCCCCTTGTTTTTTCTTTGCCCTCTCATGCTCGCCATGAATGGAAGCAGACAGCATCCTTGGCGGCTGCCAGGATGAGGCAGCAGTTAATTCTTGGCTGCCCTCCCTCTGCTTAAAGGCAGGTATAGAGTTTCCAACAGCTCCAGCTGGCTGGATACAATGAAGATCTTAGTGCAGGGGCAGAGTTCCAAGCAGGTGAACTAACCTCTCCTCCTTTCCCTTATAGCCCTTATCAGTCTTCTAACAGCGGTGCCACGAACACCCCAACAGCTCACACTCCACCAGAGTTTACCCTATCTTGGTCAAATTTCAGCCGACCAAACCCTCGAGTCTCACACCATTTCCTGGCTGACAGTCACTGCACCCTGTCTCAAAGAGAAACATAAAACTACAAAGATAAGATCTGAAATATAATCTAACGAGCTAATGAAACAGTGCAGGCTCACAGCCCAAGACAATGCTCAAATATAATGCTATAAAACATGTAGTTAAATCATTTACAATGTTTATATCTGAACATATGCATGTTTTCAACATGAGACAAGATCACCTTTTTGACTTATTTTGTATCTACATCTTCTTCCTTCCTTTTCCCCCCTGAGCTCTCTCCTGCCAACAACATGACATGTCATTAGGCAGTATAATCAGAATGCTATTTGCATACATCTGCTTTATTTTATTGATTGCTCCTCATTCGTTAAGATTCAGGGTATATAATTAATGACCAACCCCCTGGTGCCACACCCTGGGGACAGCTAATTCCACTGCATACTAAGGGGATTTCAGCAGAGGGCACAAGTGGGCTTGTCACAACGGGCACTGGGCCAGTATCAGTCCCGGTCCCCTCCCTGCCTCCGGCTGTCCTTGGTCCCAGCCAGCTCCTCTAACAAGGAGAGCCCTTCCCGGGCCGCGTTAACTAAAAGGACAATTATCTTGAGAACAATGATGCTTTTCACAGGGGTTGTGTTGTCATTAATGCAGTGGATCTGGTTACAACATCCAGCTTAAGCTAATTAAGGAATGCTATCTGTGGACTCTCATTGCTTCTTAATTAAGTCAGATTCATTTCAAAATGGGGACAAACAGTCCGTTTTTCAATGGGAGGGGAGGGAGGTTGTTTGAATTTACTAAATTGGTGAGTTATTTTCATATGACAAAAAACTAGCACTTAGCAGCACTGCACTCAGCAAAACATTTGCTTCACAGTCACATACAACAGGTTATGTTTTATACCCTTTGTCACACAGCCAATCAAGGGACCTATAATAATTAAACCTGAGATTAAACATCATTTGATTTATTAAATCCTTGGAACTAGTAAACAGCATGGTTTGAGGAAGGCAATGCAAAAAGTTGCTGTTGTTGAACAGTAACACCTCGCCTTCCTTGTCTGGATCTGTGAAGCCTCCATCACTACAAGCCTTGAGTTTCTTTCTGTCACAAACACCATCTAGACCACACTGACTCACCATCCTTCTCTGCCATTAACAGCGTATTCTGATTAGAAATGGCTGACTGACTGACAAACTAGATGCTCTGGGAACAGTTGCTTTTCAAAAAGACAGCTGACTCTTTCTTTCCAAGTAGCCTGCTGACCTTTTACACAGGAGAGGGCTGTTAGTCACCAGTCACTCAGCACTGACTGACAACATGGGGAAAACTGAATGAGAGAGAGAATGTTTGTTTGTGTGTGTGTGTGTGTGTGTGTGTGTGTGTGTGTGTGTGTGTGTGTGTGTGTGTGTGTGTGTGTGTGTGTGTGTGTGTGTGTGTGTGACAGGGAAAAAGAGAGAGAAGTCAGTGAGTTCCAACTGTGTAAAATACTGCAGAATTCTTCACATCCTTGGCTGCTCTCTTAAGACGGACTGACACATGTGCAGAGGTTAAGATGACACATAAGCCCATTCAAAGCCATTGCATATCCTATCTAATGACACATACTTACTACTGTCTCAGGACTTCAAGACAATAGGTCTGGTTCAGAGATGACAGTCAGCTAGTCAACCAATCACATGAAACCTAGTATTATAAAACACTGGCTTATGTATTTTCGGTGTCTAAAGGGTATGTGGTGGTTTATGTGGGAGAGAGAAAATGTGTAAACACAGACACACATGAGCGAAGAGATCTGGTTTAGCAAGTATATATGTCTTTACTTGCTAGGTATTGTGAAGGAGATTACAGATGTTGATTGAGATTAAAATGTAAACAAAACCTGAGTTCAGAGAAAGGGCGAGTATGTGAGTTTGAGAGTTACTCAACTCTCAGTCCTCCACACCCATTGAAAACTCTCATTCCTCACACAGCCTATACAAGGCTGGGAAACACCAGAAACACACACACACACACACACACACACACACACACACACACACACACACACACACACACACACACACACACACACACACACACATACTGTATACATACAGTATGTATTGAGAAATAAAATCCATCCTTCAGACTAGACTGTAAATATTGTCTGTTTGAAGGCAAAATGTGGCATGTTCAGGAAATAAAAAAATATAACATAGCTTCGACCAAACCTAGCAGAAACATTTGCATAAATTTCAGGGGATTCTCTACAAAGCTCCCTGAATACATCAACTCAAAATGAGGATTTATCTCATCTCTTTGGTGGCCATGTCTGGGGTCATCATGACCCCATCGTGGCTGCTCTTTGCATCAACAGCAGCGCTGCTTCTTCCATTTACCCTGCTTTTAGCCTCTCAACAAGAAAAATGTACTGTTGTAAGTAATCCTTGTTTGTACTGACCGCAATTGATTGGGTAATCCTGGTTTAACATGCACTAAAACCAGTGCTTAAGAATCTATTAGAAGGGCTTGCAGCTTAAAGAGGCAGGATCTATCTAATGTTGACTTCTAGATCTATGTTTCTGTGCCTAGAGGTTGGACACATTTGATGACCCCTTCTACGTTGACTCACTTTAAGCACAATCTCATTGCTGTCTCTGTCTTAATTCCTTTCTCTGTTCCCTTTCTTCTTTCACTCTGTTTGTGTACGTCTCAGAATGGTGGCAGGGTGATACATTCATTGCCAAGGTTTAGCCTCTGAACTTCACCAGCAAATCTCTTGGCATTCCTCCATCAACCTGGTGACATAGTTCTGGCGGTGTTTAGGCCAGCTTCACCTAGAGCCACAACACATCTCCACAGATACCACGGCAAAAGTCCCTGTCAACTCGACATGACACACGCCACGCCGCACACTCATTACTGTGACAACCCTGTCATAATCAACACAAATCTCTCAGCGTCAGCACGAGGAGCAAAGGTATTATGGAGCTGGAAAAGGGGGGATGGAGGAGGGAAAAGGAAAGGTAGACACACTAAGTACAGGTCATAGTACTATCATTTCAGTGGCTCTGGGATCAAGCAGCAAGTGTGAATGTGACTGTGCACACAGGACAGTCGGACACGACAAAGGCTAATTCATGCTCCTCCCTCTACCCTGACTGCTGTGGTTTCTACGTGACGCAGGAGGAGGTGGGGAGGTCTCACACACACATATAGAGGAAAGAAGAGAAGGAGAATAATCCCCACCAAGACCTCTGCCCTAATGGGGCCCACTACTGTAATTACAAGGCACAGATTTCAGATCAGGCACTTAAGTAGCCAGCTAAGAGTGCCCAGAAAACAAAAAGCTCTGTAATTATCGTCTGCCTCCTCTCTCCCCAGTGCAACTTCAGTTACCTGTCATGCTGCTGTTTTGTCAGGAGTCCGTTGTTTCCTGGATTCTCCCTAATCCATGGCTGGAAGCAGCCCTGGCAGTGCGCCTGCATGTGCAAGATGCACATTTCAGCTCGCAGGGGCGAGTGACGACATGGCACACAAAGATAGCAGAAACCTGAGTCCTCACAGCCCCACAAGCACATGAATGCATTTTTTTTACAAGAGAAGGGAGGAAAAGAAGGAGGGGGAGTGTTCAGTTTGCTCTAGACAAAAGATCCATTGTGCAGTGAAACTTTATATACATATTAGAAACTCGAAACCCATAGCCTCTGCAAGCAGGATTCTTGTAACTGTGAACAAGATAACATTACCTACCATTCTTTCCTTCTGTCCACAGAAAATGAGAAAAGCCTTCAATCCTACTTTTCTGCAAGAGTATTATTCTTCATGATGGATTCCTGTTTTTTTACAGGGTCATCTAATATCAGCGATAAGAGAGCTGTGGTCTCCAGGCAGTTTTGTGGCCCATTAGGTAACACATTCCCCAGGTGGAGCAGAGCAGGAGGCACAGCTTGTCGACAGAGATTTGCACTCAGCATTCTCTTAGCTTGCAGTCACCATCCGCCTAACCTCTCAGGTGTTCTAGGAGGAATGTTATGTCCAATCCTAGACTTGCTCATTCGCCCACTTCAGCCTGGAATGTATTCTACGTATACATATGCTACACTAATACTTCTCTATTCCCTTCCAAACAAGAGTAACTTATATCTTTTTAAAACGTCCTTTTTTTTTGTATACTGACCCGTATCACCTATAACCATTAAAAAAAAGAAAAGGTCAAATGGGATATTTTGAGAATAATATGAGTCACACAGCACAAACACACATAGTTTTTTCCCCTATATCTATCTTGGAACAAGTCCATTCTTGTTAGTGTGGTAAAGCTCCTTATCTATTTTCAACAGGCAAGTTAAAGAACCACATGCACAGAGCTAATAAATTAATCTACGACATACACTAAACATCAGGAGGAAGAGGGCTCTAAGCAGAGATGTTTCTCTTTGGGAGATGACTAGGACAGTCTTGAAATAAAGGCCTCTCTTTGAAACTTTAAAAATAAGAATGACACACAAAAATGGGAAAAACCTAAAGCAGCTATCACAACTTAGGGACCATCAAGGCCCAGTCCAGCTCGGCTCAAATAAGTATGTATACACACGCCTGGGAAAGGTTGCCAACATGGTGACATCATCAACATACAGACATATAATTAACCAATTGCAGCCATGCAGTCAGGGGGAAGGCCGTACAGCCAGGCTCATAATGACAACCCGTACAACTTGTAATTATTTTCTCAAGGGACAAACACCAACGCTAGCACACGTACGCACAAAGCATACACACACAAAAAGGAGGGCTTGTAGAAAATAATGCCTTTGAACACAAGTATCAGCATTCAAGAAAAGATGTGCCGTAACTAATATGCAACAAGGGTGACAAACAAACGTCATACCTTACACCATCTAATTTAGGTTTAAAGGCAATGAGTGTGGTTTACTACAGAGAAACATTGGAGCATAATTAAATCAAGTGCTGGACAATACATTGATTAATGCTTACTACAAAAAGTTCATGTTCATGTCATTACTGAATTACACTTCAGGCAAAGTTTTAAACAAATTACAAAACTGCTTTACACAAATGTATTAAACTGCGTTGTGATGTTTCATTGTTGATTTTTAAACGTTGCTTGTGCCTTAAGTAAAGGAGGGGATTTGGTAGGCAATAGCATCCACTGCAATGTTAACCCAGTAAATGGGCAGCCTGCCCTATAGGGCAACTCAGCTCTCTGAAGCAATAGGACAATGACTGAGAATCTAAATTTAAAAGTTACTTAGGTTAGGGGGTTAGGTCAAGGTATGAAAACCATCTGTAGAGATAATAAATCATAGAACCCTTTATAACTAGAGACAACAAACATGGGAGCCGGGTGACTAATCCTGACGCTTTCCATTTTGGTTCTGGCTCAGTCTTTCTATCATAAAGACATTCTGTGAGTGTTTGGATAAAAGACAGCTTCCATTTTTACAAGTTCTATTAATATGGGCTTGAGGTGCATGATTCATTGTGAACAAGACCTGCGTTTTGTCAGCCTAACTTGTTCCATGAATACAGAGGTTAGGTTTTTCCACTGATCTAGATCTAACTAGCAACAACTAAGACCAGCACACATTCAGTTGTTCAAAAACTTTATTGTGCCCCGGTGAACTGTTCTTTATTCCTTTTTGAATTTACTTCTGTGTGCCAGGAAAAAGAAATATAAAAGCAGTGTGTTGAACAGAGAACTAACCACTACTGTACGATTTGGGGGCCCCAATGGTTTTGCATGAGATTACATTAGGTAAATGATGTAACTGGCGCCTAATGTGAGGAAGCCTAGGTGACCCTTTGTTACTTCCCTCCACCATGGAAAGATCATATCAAAGAGTGGAAATCATATACGTACATACTGTGCACTCCAAATGAACACTGTCTTTGTCTGATTCTTTATCTCACACTGGGCTGGGCTCTGATTGTCTCAGCTGAGCTGCAGTAAGTATCAAGCCTGGTTTGGTGTGGTCAACTTAGACCCAGGGAGCCTTGAGAGTAAAGAGGGCTCAAAGTTAGTTTTAATAGGCACATTATTTCTGCTCCTAACACTCGCACAGGCTCCACTCTGAGCCATTGGCTGTTTGAAGTTGGTAACAGCTGTAGTGTTCCAGCCTTTATTTAGAGGTCAGCACACTGACTTCACTTAAAAGGAGAGTGGGACTAAAGGAGAGAGAGAGAAAGAAAGAAGAGAAGGCAGTGGGAGGAGAAATAAAGAACAGAGAGAGAGTGAGAGGTGAAAGAATGAGTTAAAAAAAAGAAAGAGTTACTAGTGTGGCGAGGGATTAGCTGAGGGAGAGGTTAAAAGTTTGTGGAGTTGCATCTGGCCTACTGCCTGCTCTGTTGTTTATTGCCGCGGGCCTGAAGATCTGGTGCCAACATTAACCGCACCTGAACCACTCCACAGCACACACACATAACACACATTCACAATCCCAATTACACACGCACACACACACACACATATCGACAAAACAGGAAGAGGTATACGCACAGCCTGCACTACTCTACAATGCTTTGGCAAGACGTTACAATGTGCCAGCCTTTTCTCATCGCAATACCAAAGTGTGTGTGCATACGTATGTGTGTGCCTGTGTGTGAACTACACTCCCAGATGCCAAGTCATGACTTCTCATTTGTTAATACCCCGTTGCTCCTATTACCATCGTCTTTCCCATTCCATCTTTGTGCTCTGTCACTCTGGATGACTGCCTGGCTGCAAAGCCCTAGCCCGCCTCGGCCAAATCTCCCTCACTTAGTCTCCTGAAACCTGGCTTGACAACAGTTCCAAGTCTTCTCAAACTTCCACAATAAGTTCAGTGAACTCAAGGCAGATGGGAGTTCTCATGGTCCATATAGGAGCCCTATGTGCCATCGGACAGTAATGTAACACTGACACAACCAGAGAAATACACAGGGCCACTGTGGGCAGAAATCACACACAAAGAAGAATTCTAGGATGCCACCCACTGCAGATCCAGGGGACAGACCCTTCTCTGTTTAACTTCTCTCTTTCACTGGAATTTCCCTTAATAATGTGCCAGCTTACACAGTGTAGCACGTACATGCACGTGCACACTCGAGCACGCACACAGACACATACTAAATTGTGGGGACACAGGAGGGCCTGGGGAAAAGAAAGGGAGTTTGGAAGAGGACAGTTGGAAGACATTGGGGGTGTTGGGTTGAGGGCTGGGTATTCCTTTTGCCCCAGGCAGTATAGGCAAGCCTGGCAGCCAATTAGTGCAAACTGAAAAAAAAACCACAACCCTACTGCCGTCATCCCCTCCCCTCTGCTCAGCCTTGCCCTGGTCTTCTGAACTTAGTATGGTCAGGGCTGGAATGTTGAAGCAGGTCATGTTCACATGCACATCAAAAGCGATTAAGTACAAGCCTTCTGGATTAAGATGAGTCTGTGGACCTTCACATCTTGGGCTAACCTCTTGAAAGCACTTGGCTTCCTCATGCCACAACAGTATCCAAGTTCACTCTGGCCTGACACAGGCCCCTCCTTTGCTTGTGGAAGTAATACCAGATTACAGAGCAACTGTTGTTAAATGTTGATATAATGTGTTTTTCTTGTTCTTTTTCCCCTCTGTTTGTACAGCTGTTCTTTAACAGCGGGACATCTCGCTGTGCTGCTCTTGTATGGCTTACACTGTGCACAATTGACATCTCATTCCAGTTTAATATGCAAGAATTACATATTCATTTGGGTGGGAGAGGGAACTTCTTTAGGTAAAAAAGAACCTTGACGGGTATGTATGGCACATTTTTAACTGTAGGGACTAACTTTTCCCTTTCTGCCTCTTCCAATCTCTTAGCTAAAGCCCAGCTGTGCATGGTTTGGCAGACTCTTCCTCAATAGTACTGTGAGGGTTAACTAATCCCTCTGTGATTCAGGTATATGGGACATGTCCTGACAGGCGACCCGCAACTCTAACACAGTGCAGGGATCTGCACTGCCCAAGAAAAAGGAGGGATTTTCACCAGAACAAGCAGGTCTAAGAAAACAAAAGCAGAACAGGAAAGATGAACACATCCTTGACAACATTATTTTCTTTGTTGAATCAAAGTAAGCGAGAATAAAAGAAACACGCATCAAAACACCCATTCATAAAACATGCCACCTTTAGGTTCTTGTGGTGAAAAGAGGAGGGGAAAAGACTGAGAGATAGGATCATGGACAAGGTCAATGGGCACGATATATGGGCAGGAAGGATATACAGAGATGGTATACAGTGTATTAAGTGAAACTTGCGCTCCATCTCTCTTACTTTACCCCCTCCATCCCTCCCTCCCTGTGTGTACATGTGAGGACCCAGCAGGCTGGAAGCTCTCCCAGGGCCCAGATGCTCTCTGTCAACACCGAGATTCCAGAGAGGAAGCAGGGCTTTACAGCAGCAAGCTGCACACACAGCCAGGCCCGGGAAAGACCAGGAGCCAGGAGAGGACAACCTGCTCCACATAAACACAGACCTCCCTGTCTCCTGTCTGAGCCACTGGTTCTGCTTCCTGGCTCAGGATGGGCTTGGTTCAGAGAAAGCTAGTAGCTGTGAAGTCCTGGGAGTGGGGAATGAGCCACGGAGTTCCTCTTGCCGGGCTGGGCCTCCTCTCCGCCTGCCACCGTCAAGAGGTAAATAGCTATTGGCTACTCAATAAGTGGCTTCAGTGCGTTGGAGTGAGGGGGCTTTTTCCCCCCACACTCTCCCAGCCTTGACAAGCATGTATTGACAGAGCAGTTACACACTAGCCCATTGGGGGAAATCCTCCACATTGTGCCCCAGGCAGCTGATAAATGGAACTCATACAGTACCTGTAAGCATGAGCTCCTACGCATGGACATGCAAAAGTGCCTTTGCGCATACACGCCGCTCGATACCACCGTAATAATGCAGAAATAAGTGAGGAGAAAAGGGGCTTTACGATATATAATGCAATAAACCAATAAAGCTGTGGAAAGGTAAAGAGAAGAAGAAAAGGGGGTTAGAGATAAGTGTACAGTGGCTGAAGCTATCTTGTGTTTCTGTCTCAGTGCTGAAATTATATCTTTCTAATCTATCATACAACAACTAAAAATGTGCAGGCCTGTGTCTCCTCAGGTGGATGCAGATTACAGGATGAAAACAGGTAGAGAAGGTACGATATCCACATAGTGACCACAATTCTGAAATACAATTGTTTGAATTCAATTGATAATAAAAAGGACATTGGAAGTACTCTTACACAACCACACATACATAAATAGAGGAAGGAAGTGAAAGAGACACACGGAACACAACAGAGAAAAGTCTCGACCGTGCTGAAATATCACAGAAAGTTGTCAATCTTCCAGATTTCAGCCTCATTGAGTCTTAGCAGTCCACTAGCCTCTATATATCCTCCTTGTCTCATTGTCGCTGCCATATGGGAGCCACCGCAGTCCAGGGGAGGAGTCGGTGACAGGGCAGGAGAGGAGGAGTCAGGGCTTGAGCCCCCAACACGTGGGGGGTTTGCTGTCGTGTCTCACACTCTCTCCCCTCCACCCCTTTCATGTCCGATCCACTGCTGATAAATAGCTAGGGGTACAGCACTCGCTTTCACTTTGTGATATGATGTCAGTAACCTTCATTGATCTGCGGGCGGGCAGGCAGGTCTTATCGCTGCCTCTCCCTTGTGATATACTGTGATCCAGGGCCCTGACTGCTTTTTAATACACTGCACTTTAGGTAACGGTGTCGCAGGCTAACCACCCTGCCTACTAACACCTGAGGCTGTATTTTACAGCAGTGCTGTGATGGCCAGAGAGATTACACAGAAACTAACTCTTGGGGAGCCTGCCAGCAGAATGATAACACTGGCTAAAGTAGGACAGTGGAGTTGTGTTATGGGGGATATTTTCTGTGTTCTTTACCACGCCTGATCAGGCGTTCTGGCATTTAACTTCCTATGAAGGTGCACAGAGAAGGGAGGCAATGTTTGAGATACAAATTCAGAGAATTGTAAAAACTTGCATGCCTTGGCCTAAAGCCTTCACAAGGGTCATCAGACTCATGCACCTCCCATCCTAAATCTATGAGGGACCTCTCTTATCTCTTATACCGTTCAATCCTGTGGCTGTGTCAGAGGCGCTACCTGTGCTGTATTTTTTAAGCCTTATCAAGCACCTGTGTCAGAACATATAGAGCTTGTGTTGACAGACCACAGGGCTCTTCGCGGGGCTGAATTAGTGCTGACAGCCACTTCCTCCAACCAGATTTATACACACACTCACTCAGAGACAACACCTGAGCTAATCGCTGTGCGTTGGACCCATAACGCCACGTAAAACGACTATGAGCCTGCCCTCCAGTGAACTCTGTGCAGACACTGGCACACTGGCTGGTGAACAGTTGGACAATATCAGAGGTTAAAGGCAAGCATTTGGCTATAGTGGTCCAATCCCGTCCATAGTGGCACTTAAAACGTCATTTAAGACAAACGCCAGCAACATTCACAAAAAGCAAAGTTATATGTAAGTGTAACTATATAACCTCTAATATACAGAGGCATACACCAACTAACCACCACCCCCATGTACATGGGTTGAGGAAGGCTGCAGATAAAGGAGACTGGACGAATAGCGGGAGAATTATCCCAACTATTGATTTTAGCTGTTGGGTATTACAGACGGAAACAGCGGGTTTATCAGGCCAGGATCCCTCTGCACTTTCTTTAACTAAACGAGTATTTTCCGGGCTTATCAGGCAAAAAGCCTATTACTGATGGTCTCAGCCTCCCCCACAAAAGAGAAAGCGTGGCCACCATTATGTAGCCACTGGATGGGTTAGGTTGCATGGCTCTTTTGGGGACCTCTACCACTTACCCAGCACTTCACAAACCCAAAATGATGTCCATATATTCACCACCAATATAATAGTCCTCAGGGGTGTTGCACATTGTATTATATTTGTGCATATTTACGGTTATCTGCTAATGGACTTGTGACCTCCTCAACTGCCTGCTCTCCATCGTCCTTTCTCCCTGCCTGTCTCTCTCTCTCTGGGTCAATGTCATTTCCATGGTCTCTGTATATGAGGACTATAACCAGAGATAATGGGAAGTGCTATAATCCCTTAGCAGAGCCTAATACCGGCCTTAATCACAAGGGACAAAATGTATGTTTTAATTACCGACTAAAAGATCCAGACAGATACCTGTGAGGTACCTATTTCAGGATCCTTGGTGAGTGTGTCTTTCTTATCTGTGAAACCTGAGGAAACCCCAGTTCTAAGTATGCATGCTACTCTGTATCAGCTGGCAAGAATTAAAAGTGCTCTCATTATTTTAAAATGAAATTATACTCCGAGACATTTTGAATGTATACCCATTTCCCAATATTAATAATGAAGAAGAGTAGAGACAGAGAAAATTTCCCTGAGCAATTACTGTGAAAATCCATATACTGATCAATGTGCAATACCAAGGATTGTCTTAATACATATAAAATATAGACAACACCGCATGTGCGTACGAATGTGCATGAATTTATTGTGGCGTAAAATGACCTCAACAAGATGAGAATAGTATTGAAGAAATAAAAGCTGGGTGTAATGATTTACATATTTCATCACAGGCCGCAATGAAAGTAAGTGATTAAACACACAGTGAGAATGCGAGGGAGAGAGAAAGAGACGAAGAGGGGGGAGAGAGGGAATATTGACCAGACTGAACAAGACAAACTGCTAAACAGAACAAAATGATAAAGAAATAAAACTACTTCCCACTTGGGTCAGCCATACTGAAAGTGCATCATGGAACAATAAGACATATTGGATAAATATGTCTACCAGATGCTTTAAACTGTGTTAGTCTAAGCCATTCTTGTTCTAACTAAAGACTACAGGAAAATCCTTCATCCATTATGTCAACACTAAACGTCTTTATGGTCTATTCCACAAAACAGAAGTGAGCCTAGAAGTGGTGGAGACCGGCACCGGCAGTGAAACGGGAACAGCGTGGAGAATCATGGCCAGACCTGGCACCCACGAAGGGGCAGTGCTCATCTGCCCACCGGCCTGCCTTTATGTCTCCAAGTCAGCCCTGTAATTTGCTTGGGGCGGAGATAAATCTTATCTCAGAGACCTGATTAAGTTTTTAATTTACACTCCAATCAATAGCCCAGGTCTATTGGCAATGTGTCTAAAACTCTATTTACCAAAGGATTCCCTGCTATCAATTGATCAAGGACCCGGCAGCCATAAATTATGGGAACATGTGTGTGTGTGTGTGTGTGTGTGTGTGTGTGTGTGTGTGTGTGTGTGAGAGAGAGAGAGGGAGACAGAGAGAAAGGGTGAGAAGGTGGTGTGAGGATTAGAAAATGAAAGAGCCAGGTTGTATGTGACTGATTTTAGGATAGAAAAGAGATATGAGCTGCAGCCTACTTACAGACAGTCACTTGAGACTGGTGCACATGACCTGAGAGCAACACAAACACACTTTTGAAGCTCTGCTCAATGCGCTTCAACAATATTCAGCCCAACAGATTATAGGCCAACTGTTTGGTATTTCATCTATACAGCCAAGTCTCCCTACACTGAACCCAATGGCAGGGAGAAGTGGAATGTAAATCAGCAGTTTTCAAAGATTCACACCCAGGGTGCCCATTTTAAATGTCTGGACGAGTAAGACCTCCCACTTCCGGCCCTTTCTGCATGAGTGGCATTATCTGTTTACAGTGCCTACTTTCCCAACGGAACTGTTTAAAAGGACTCTGCTGGGGTCTGGGTTCCCCACACAGAACTCCTACGTGCTGTTCCAATGCCATGCTCCATGGCATCCTGCCTGGGAAACTGAGGGAAGGATTGTTCAGGCACCCGTTTACACCGCTATGACATCCAGGAAACAGCTATTTTCTGTTGGCTATTTTCAGCAGTCAGATGTTTGTTTAGGAAGATGGAAGGATTAGCCACGCAGCTCTGGATCATCAGAACTGTAAAGAACCAACTAATCTTAACCGAGACCATCTTCAACTGATTTCTGAGACTGGTTCTGTGAGAGAGCATAGGCAGTAGCATTTTTGCTCTAGAGCAAAAGGGCACAGACACAGTTAAGACTTTTCTCTGCTGTTCCCATGCAGAGGAAAAGAAGGGGAGGGAAAGGAGGGCAGCGTTATCACCGTGGAGAAAGTGTCGTCATGGCGGTTCTGCTCTGACCCTGCTGACTCGCCGATTCCTTAACATGAGATCATTTTGGACAGCTGACCTCAATATCCCTGTGCTCTGAGGACGAAACAGATTCAATGAAGCTTCTTATTCCTCTCACCCTGCCTACAAAACATAAGCAGGGCACACATCTAACAGCCACATGCAAACAGTCTCCTTTTCTCCTGCATCACCATTGACAGGAATTAGAGGAATTAACAGAAATAGAATAAACAAGTCAGTTTCCTCCTTCTCACCATTTCCAGTGAGACATAAATAAACGGGAGGAAAGACAAGCTGGGCTCTCTTACACGCCTCATATTTGACAATGCAGATAATACAACATGTGTTGTAGAAGAGAAGAAACTACTCTCCCAGCTTCTCAACAGGTCAGCCAAACCAGCACTGTATGTGTTTTTTTCACCTAGCACTTAAAATTCTAACATACAATAATAAGGTAGAAAAATATTGTTGTAACAAATGTTTGGGAGGATGTTATGTGCTACTTTGTCATTAGTGGAGAAGCTGTCTGGTAAAATCAGGCATAAACATGTGTCAGAATTACATGTAATTATAGTTGAAAAACTTCCGCATGGGAGTATGAATCACCTCTGCAGCTGGTTGGCGTGGCAGGAGATAATACAGCACCCTGCTATCCTCACCTTCATAACTGCATTGGGGGAAGGGAGCAGAACACGGGAGACGTGCAGACTAAAGAAGACAGACAGGCTCATGCAATGTCAGAGAGCCCGACTTGCTGGTCCTCTGCTGGATTATCTAAAGAGCCACCGACGGATATGTGTAATCAGCCCCATCCCCATGTTTCTCTCTCTCACTCTCTGCCTCTCTGGCTAATGTCTCCGCCTGATTCGATTGAGGCAATTAGGCAGTAATCTATAGAGCTAGGGAGTGATGGAAACATTTCCCACTGTCCTCCTCATGTTTCTCAGAGCTGCTATAATTAGCTAACTTTGTTTCTCATTAAACATCAGAGCAGTATTTACATACCCAGATCCAATTTGGCTCTGTAGAGCCCATTCCTTTTAAACTGTCTTGAAACCCTGAAACATGTCTGTAAACAAAGGAATGGGGGAGCTGTAATCTGCAGTTGTTTCAATCAAACATTTATATCTTATATTGGTAAAACACACTCTATCTAGAATGTACAGATTAATAGCAATGTCAGAACTGTGTGTACATAACTCATGATGATCATTCCAGAGCAGTGTGTTGTTGTAGATGTAAATGAGGCCTAGGAAGGCCTGTTATGGCATGAAGTTCGATCTTAAAAATGGAGGACATGCTTCCATCCGCGGTTTCAATGAGCCGTCATGGGAACTGGTAGGGTAGGCCAATTTATATTCCCCTATGGGTCGTATTCAGTTTAAATTGTGTTTGCAGAACACAAGCAAAAATCGCAATCATACAGAACGTCGGAGAACACTAAACTAAATTAGCACATTAAATGTTGTGTACTATTATAATTTGCACTTTTTTGTTACAAGTTTTAACCAGTAGATACGGTTCTCTCTAAATAGCAGGTAATTAAGAAAACAAAGCTTGATTTTACACAGTTAAGGTTTTAAACTGTCCCGCTCTGTTTTGATTTAGAACATTCTTTAATATTTCTACAATTAATTAATTAGTTAGACCAGTGTAAAAACCAGCAACTTCCCTTAATATTAAAAGCAGTAGGGAAACAATCTACAAAGCCTTTTAACAGCAAGGGAATGCAGGAAATCATCAAACCCTGCATGCTGAATTGCCCAATAATCGGTTTCAGCGCACTACAAACAGCCTGTTGAGCTGAACAACAGAGGTCAGAGGAAGAGACAGACGATCCCTAAAGAGTGGATCTGTCTTTAAAAGCTACTCGGGCCTGTAGCCGCTCCCACACAGAGTTGTACTGCAATTGTAAACTTTTCTGTTGATATGCAAAGCAGCATGGATCATTTCATGTCCCTATGGTAACACTGCCCCTGCTTTGCAAAAATGTAATGATTAATCATGCTTTTGATAACAATGGACAGAATCATTGTTCCAACATTAACGGAACGTACGTGTGTTTGTGTGTGTGTGTGTGTGTGTGTGTGTGTGTGTGTGTGTGTGTGTGTGTGTGTGTTTCCAGGGGCCAAAGATGGACACATGGTCAATAAATGTGGATCCCTAGTGGTTACCACAGACATTGCAGCTAGGTACAAAGCTGACTCTCCCGCTCCTGTTTGTGTAGCTGTTCATTTCTCCCAGTAGTTGTGTTGGATTTTTGTAACGCACTGGAAATGATTTGTAGGAACACATTTAGCTTTGAGGTAGTAAACCAGCTCAATAAGCTGACACTAACACAATTAGAACCTCTTATTTTGCGTGGGCTGCTGCACATGTACAAATTTACTTACTACTACTGTGGCTTTGGGCTTATTTTTTAGGTAAAATAATTGGAACCATTGCTACCATAAAAAGTTTAATATGGTCATATTCTGACTGCCTACTACCAAAAGCTACTTGCTTCTTGCATCAACAAATTATTACTGAGTCACTTAAACACTGAACCATCGTTGCATGTGTATAAAACGGTTAGCTAAACGACTTGATGTACATTTTTCAGTGCAAATATAAAATATTAGTTTTGCTTGGATTTATCTGCTTATGATGGCCTGAAACTACAACAAGTGTTGAATATATACACTTTTTTATTGAAGTCCCGCAAAAACAGATTACATGGGCCGAATTCTGACAGGTCTAATAATCCTAAAGCTTTAATAGTTTAATGTTAGGATGTGAATGAAAAACATAGAAATCCAATATGCTTCTTTGCTTTTCTACAGTATGGTGTAGCTTGAATACACATGCAGGACTACAGCCAGGACTGAGGAGAAGGGTAATTCAATCAGCAGCACTCCAGCCTGACACAGATTCTCTTTGACAGTTGTAATTTACCAGTAATTCATCTTTCTGAAGAAAAGAAAACACCTAACAATAATTTCTTTCAACTCCAATACCTGGCAAAGGGGTGGGTGGAAATGTAATAACAGGTTTTCATTGGCTAACACCACAATCCCTTCAGATCTCATCCTATCAAGAGTACATTTCCTTGTCCTGATGTCCCTGAGAAAGCAAAAGCTACTCATGTAGAAACAGATGGTATTTCTGCAATTATGCCTTAACTCACAAGTGACCACACTTTTAAACCGACTATATGAGCATACAATGTATATTGGCTGGTAGAGGAATGCATACGTAAACAGTGTGAGGGGTAGAGCTGTGCTCAGGGGTCCAGATAGGCAGGCAGAGAGGCCTGTCCTGGGAAAGGGCTGTCAAACCCATACGCCCCTCCTCAGTACCCCTCTGGCCCTGTGTGCAGGACTGCAGCTAGCGTGGCCTGAGCAGCAGAGGGTTAACTGCACTGCCCAGTCACAGGCGTGAAGTGAAACAATGAAATAATGGCAGCGAGTGAACGCTCAAAGGCAGGGGGCAGGGTGGGTGTGGGAGGGTGGGGGCTCGCCATGGGCTCCTGCAGATGTTGCCGGGCTTCGGTGGGTCACACAATCACACGTATTAGCATTCCTGATAGAGGGAGCCCGGATTAGGGAGCTGAATGCCTTTCTCAACTCTGTCAGAGTTTGAACACGCTGGAGAAGCAGAGCAGAGGGAGAGAAATCCCAGACATGTGGCGAGGAAAGGTGGAGACAAGAGTATAGGAGAAGAAAAGCACCCTCAGACAGTGTTGAGGAAGGCCAAGTTCACAGAAAGAACAGGCACAATGTTGAGGGAAGTGAGAGAAAGGCAAAGCCAAATGCAGAGTAAGATTGACAGACAAATTGCGCCAAATTGACTAAAACAGCTAATGAAAGAGTTTAACAAACAGACAATAAAGAGAAATCAAGCATGTGATAATTTAATGGTTTTGTGAGGTTGGCAGAGGGAGTGTATATGTGAAACGAAGATTTCTATTTGTGGCTGAATGAGTGAATGAGCATAGACAAACGGCTTTCTTTCTTCTTTGTATGTCTGAGTGAGCGAGGGAGAGGGAGAGAGAGAACAGAGACAAAAGCTTTTCTGAGTGTATGTGTGCCGTCCTGTCCTTTTTTCCCAGGACAGAGGTCTGGCGAGGCCTCATATTTCTGGCTGCTGTCAGGCTGGGGTGAGAGGCAGCGACAGCAAGGGGCAGCTGTTTTCTATGAGGTACCCTGGCTCCCTCACACACAGCCTTTGATCCAGCTTGGCCAGCCAAGTCTCCACCTGCGTATGTATGTATGCATGTGTGTGTCAGGGTATGTGCATGTCAGAGGGAGAACACATTCAAATGTTTGGATGTAATTGGCGTACTAAGGGCACAAGCGGTGGCAAACCATGGAACAAATGAGGAACTCAAGTGGCAAAATGAAGTGAGAGGCAACACAAAACCAGTGCTTTGGCTCTCTTCCTCTCTCTTTGTTTTAGCACAAGACAAATAATTTCACAGGAATGCAGCAGGGCAAGTTGGATATGGCTGTGTATTCAGCAGAGACTTTAAAACATAGAGGGGACAGGTGAAAGGTGAGACATACTTACACACACACACATATTGAGAAACACTTCTGCAACTGCCGTTTTACTGTATCATAATAATAATTATGTTAATAATTATAATAATATAATATAATAATAATAATAATAATAATAATAATAACAGGAAATGCCGTGGTTGATTTTTGATGTACAGCTGAATACAATCTGAATCGGCAGATGCCAAAAACAGAATCAAAACTAATCCAGATTCAATTATGAAACACCGTGTACACACATTTTACCACATGGACTTAGTTGTCATTCACTACAAATAATAACAGTATGTTTTTGGCAACAACAGGAAGAGGAAAATAAATTATTCAATATATTTCAGTCTCTCGATTTATACAATGATAAAATTAGTATGTGGGCTTTACTGCACAGGCATATATTTATACGGGTTTCTAATAGGAGTCTATGCAGGTGCAACATTTTCATTGCATCCTGCTGTCATTGTCCTTAGATCCCTGACAACAAAGGGTAAATAAAAACAGGCAGCGACACCGAAAAGCACATAAAAACCTTCATATTTGACAGTTAAGGGAGGTGTACCTTTATCCCCAGCCAAAGACTATCAGTGACTCTACAAGTTAATATTTGCTTCTGCCTGCTCATAAATTTGCATTGAATTAGAACCTGACCTAAATGCATTTTTATCACCCAAAGTAATTAGCTGAGCATTAGTTGTAGGAGAGAGAGAGAGAGAGAGAGAGAGAGAGAGAGAGAGAGAGAGAGAGAGAGAGAGAGAGAGTAAGAGAGTACTATGAGGCTGAATCCTTCCTGAATGGGTGCTGGCTATATGAAAACTACAGGAATGGCAACAGAGTAAAGCAGAGCTTGGCCACCAGATTAAAGAGGAAGTAAACACGGCCAGAGTGCTGCCTCTTTAATCTACTACATTAACTCCAGCACCATAAGGGGAGGAGCCAGCATGAAGGCAAACAGCACAGCCACACAAAAGGGGAGTGTCAATGAGAGGGTAATAAGGAAAGACAATGAGTAAACAAGCAGGGGAAGTCCAGGCCTGGCGTGCTAGTAACTCCCAGCTTCTCACTGCCTGGCACACACAAAGGCCCCGCTGTAATTAGCCACCCCAATAGGTTGTTTAGCATTTGCATATAAATGCCCTCAGAGGCAAACACTAAACACACTGACACAAGCCATGCCCAAAACAGACGTTCGCCACACCTCTACCCCTCCAGGAGGTCTCAGGGGTCCACTTATGTTGGGGTACCCCCTCCCTTCGCCTTGTGCTTGTACCCACTACAGGCAAGCTGGCATCCATTACACAAACAGCACACAATAGCGCGGGTACTCAGTTCTTGTTTCTAGAGAGATTGTGAAACAGTGTAGCCAGGCTTCCTGTTGAAGGCCCACACAGCCATCTGTCATGTGAAAGTACATGTTTGCCCTGACCACAGCACTGAGGCTCAACAAGAGAGAGGGTGCAGGTGTCAGTCTGCTGTTTTGTTAAGAAGAAATTCTATGCGGAAGAAGGGAAAGAACTCATACAGATATATCCATGTACGATGACACGTCCGTGCGCATCTGTACATGTGCACGAACACGCACAGAGCTGTCCCGAGGAAGCCAGGGGTCTACAGAGTGTGAGAAATGATGTTCCTTCTTGATCAGGGTCAAAACATGCAGGCTTGTTTAATGTACCCTGTCTGGCAGAAAAAAAGAGTGTTGTAGTTGTAGCAGCGTAGACCAAGCTGGTAGATTAGACTCAGAGGAAGACTACATTTACACATTTGCACACAATATTCAATAGCAAACATCCTACCACTTCTATATTTTCTACAGTTTCGAGTTTTCATGCATTGTTGTTATTCAAATTGTTTTTAAATACACTTCCTCTTCTGTCTGCTGTTGTTTTGACAATGGCAATTCATGAAAAAACAAAAAAGATACAAACTATAGCAAGGAAGGAAGTGATGAGACTGGTGTCTGTGCCCTCCTCCCCCGCCCCTGCCCTGACCACCGCCTCTCTCTTTTCTCTCCTTCTTCCAAACCCATATTCTCTCTAGTGTAAACAAAGACTGTGTCATATACACACTTGTCCTGTTCCTGGTGCTGCTAGGAGAGAAATAGTACATCCATAGAGCTCCTGCACCTTACAAGGGCTACTTCCTGTGTTAATCCTCTGCCCAGAGTGCAGTTTTACAGTTTACTCTGTTTGCAAGAGTTTTCTGAGAACACAGAATAAAAAGCTAGCATAGAAACCTGGTTCTCACCTGCCATGTGGCCTGTTGTTCCCAATCAGGGCATGATCCAACATGAGGAAACACCTGGCTCCAACAAAAAGCAGGCAATAAGAGGAGCCTATTTTATAGTCATCCTCCTCCTGATACAGTTACACCTGAGTTGCATTGCAACACTGGATCTACAAAGGAGACGCTGCCCAAATTATACCTCATTTATGAGGCAATTTCTTTTATTTCTATCAAATGCTCATGATTTAGAACGGCTCTGGGGAGAAAACATTGCTCTGAGGGAGAGTAAAATAGTAGCAAAAGAGAGGGAAAGCAGAGCATTACTTGAAGAATTGGCACTTGGCATGTAAGGAGGAGAAAAACTGTCAGCATCCGTTTTGAGCCTCGCTCTTACCTCAGGCTGACTTCCTATATGTGGTCAGGGTGTGTTTTGTTTTACTGCTTCACACAACAATGCTCGCTTGCTATTTGTTACCACCTGAGTAAAATAGAAAATGTTCCACCATGCTAGAAAAAGACAAGAAAACATCTTTAATGAAGCTAAAAGTCAGTGTGACAGACTTGCAGACATACAGCAGATGGTTAGGTGACAGAAGGGATGTTTTAAACTCAAGCCCTTATTGCAAATAGACATAATGCTTTTTTCTGTTAGTATTTGGGCTCCGATTTCACCTGAACATCACCGATAGCTGCAGAAACTAGCCCAGACCCCTATCTTCATTCATTAAACAGTAGGGAAAATTAAAGCCATGATGACCAGACGAGGCAAATGACGTCACAAAGCCGAGGTCACCAGTCTGTCACGGCCGTCTAGCCCTGTGTCAGCCCCATGGGACCTGCCCCACCCCCTCCAACCTAAACCAAATCTCTGCTCTGTGGCACTGAACGTCAGAATGAAAACCCAACAGTCGCAGAGGGCTCCGTGTCGAATATGTAAACGCCACGGCACTGTCGCTGTCATGAGAAATAAGCCACTGGGCGCGACAACAGCGGTTAGAGCATAGCCTGCCATAGAGGCGGGAGCATCAGTACTGCCATTAACCCGGATAAATATACATTTTCAGTTGCTGCGTTGGTGTAAGAGAGTACTCTTCCTTCGAACACACACACACACACGCACAGACACACAGACACACACACACACACACACACACACACACACACACACACACACACACACACACACACACACACAGTGTCTAGTTTTCGGTGTTGCTGTTAGGGAGTGTGCTTCTCTCAAATCAATTTATTATGAGGCACCAGGGTCCTCATGTTTGTTCATTTAACACAGGGAAAATGAGAAAGAGCATTTGTTTTAGGTACAGTGAGATCCAGAGAGGAAAGGCGAGGAGAGCGGTAGAGGAGAAGGGTGAGGCAAAGGCACATAGCACAGAGACACCCTGCAGAATAATGTGGAGGTGTAATATTGTGGCTTTGAGGAAATGTTGGTTTAATTGCAGTTTGGTGCACATTTAATGCGGTCTGTATGACACCTGGCATAAATGGTTTACACTCGGGACAGTGCCAATTATAATTCAGCCAATCAGAAATCTTTCATAAATCCACTGACATGCTCACTGCAACTGCTAGATGCTTATTTGATGAGATGAGATAGGATGGCGACAGACGCACATGCAGTATATCTTCTTTTTAATTACAATGTCTGCAGAGGTGGGTCTCTGCTATAAACAATCATCTGTGCAATCAAACACCAAATACCACCAACACCATGCATTATAATAATACATTCTCAAACAAAAATAAATAAAATGATCATGCACAGTATTTGTATCATTATTGCTAGTAATACAACTTAAATAAAATGTAAAATAATATAGCAGTGCATAGCTAAAGAACTGCATCTAATTCTACCATTCATTCTGCAGCGATGACAGCAGGACTTCACCGTTCGATTTGATAATGACTATCAGGTGCTGGTGGTCAGTTGGCCTAGATTTACTGGCATTCACAGAGGCAGAAACACTCAGAGTATAAAAAACAGAATATCATTACTATTCTGCTGAACGTAAAGCTCTAATAAATACTTAAAATAATTTTCATAGCTCATTAAAAATATAAAATGTGTGCATCTTTGAATGTGCTTTTCGAGAACTGTTAGCACTTTCTCACTTCTCAACACTGCAGGAGCTAATAGGTCCTTCACAATATGTTAATATTATATATTCTGATCATGTGTTTTGTTCTTGCATGCAAAACACCAATACAGGTCAAAATAAACTAAAATACTCTTCAAGAGTTTAGTATGTGATTTGAATGCACTTTCCAACAACGATTAAAAAACAGATATGTAAGCTTAATCTCACATAAGTACATAATAAAAAGACTGACTATGTATATTATCATCCGTAATGAACACTAAAAGAAAATAACACTGTACAGTGTATATGTGTGCACACAGAGACATGCCCATATGCTTGTAGAAAAAAGGAAAATATAGACGCAGAAGCTGGAAAAAAAAGCTGACATCAGAGGAATACGGAGGCTACAGCACTTAGAGGCCATTTTATTGCTTTGCTGTGGTCAAGTGAGGTGCACCGAGCTCAATTCCACCACAACAATGGCAAAGAGGGCCGCAGAGACAAAAGAGGGCTATCCCTGCTTCTTAACCCCTTCACTACTGGCAGATCAGTCGCCTGGGGTGCTGAGCGAACAACGCCAGGCCACCTCTGGAGAATGACAAATAGTGAGTCGAAACTTATATACCTAGTGTACATCTCTCTCTCTCTCTCTCTCTCTCTCTCTCTCTCTCTCTCTCTCTCTCTCTCTCTCTCTCTCTCTCTCTCTCACACACTTAGTTTCTTACACAGTAAAAACGATACATGCACACAAACCACATAAGAATCTATCAATGGGCAGATGGAGACCAGGAAGAAGCAGTCGGTAGCTTCACCTCAGCCCTGTCTCACACTGAAATACACTGCAGCCGGCTCTCTATGTCTTTCCATCTCTGCCCCTCCCTCTTCTTCTCTCCCCCTCTTTCTCTCTCCTCCACTGGGAACATGGACAGGCAACCACACATTTGCAAGTGAATTACACTTTTTGTTGAGATCGTGTGTGTGTGTGTGTGTGTGTGTGTGTGTGTGTGTGTGTGAATTGTAAAAAAAAAATGGGGAAGAGGGTGTGAGAGGGAAAGGGTGCTCCTGCCATCGCTCTTTTCTTTTCTTCTCTCTTTAATCCTGAGGAGGATAAGCTGTGAGGTACACAGAGAGGAAGTGCCATAGACCTGCTGGGGTCCAGCACATCCTAGCAGTGCATTCCTACAGCCCAGCTATCAGACACACGTAGAGACAGATACAGACTAAAACCCTCTCAGCCTCACATTACTACAGAGTGGAGTGGACGCAGAGCACACACCGAAAGGAAATTCAAATCAGAATGACCTACATCTGAAAACAAAACTGGATCGAAAAACAGAAAATATCAGCATAATTGGAGGAAATCTGAGAAACACTAAATACATGTAATTGTATAAATAAGAAAATGTACTGTCAATCACCATCAATCTGGCTATCTATATGCATGTCTTGGGAGTAGCAAACGGAGAATGAGCAGCATCGAGGAAGGGAGTTATGGAGTATATAGCAGTATAATGTTCATATCACTTTCACATAGCTCTTTATCTGGCCTTTCAAACAAGCCCCAGCCCACTGACGGACAGAAAAGCGGAGAAGCTGATAGCTTGATTATACAAACACACACTGTATTTGGTGGAGGTAGTACAAGCCGTGATGTTGCATCATCGTGTGACCTGGCTGTAAATTAGTGACGAGGAAAAATGACACAGATCACCTGACTGCATTAAAACATGTCTTCTTTTATACAAAATGTAATTTCTTATGTAAAGAAAATGCTTTAATTGCTGATCCCAGAAGGTTTATTTTGTATTATTATTATTATATTATATTTTATGTTAAAATATGTAATAGAATAAATAATACGGAACATGAAGGCAGGAACTATCCTACTGATGCACTGTCAATATTTAAAACCTATCACTCTCTCTCTCCCTCACACACACACACACACACACACACACACACACACACACACACACACTTACATTTCAGTTACACAATGCAGATTTCACAGACACAGATAAACAATGTGAGGGCAGTTATCACTCCACGGAGCACAGTAACATAGAGGAAGAGGAAGAGGATGACAAAGAAATAGGGGAGGATAAAAAGACGGCGTGTGTGTCGTCAGAGTCACAGGCCAGAGGGGCCCATGTATTGTTCCAGGGCTCAGTGTGGGGAGAGAAAGGCGACCTGGGCCGCCTCTGTCTAAGCGTCCTCCATGTTTTATGCATTCTGTCCTTTGTGATGATAAGCGCCAGTGCGGAGGGTGGAATGCTGGCCTCCAGGGTCCAAGAGAGGGGTGGGCTTATGGGGGGCTGGGGTGCAGCTCAGTTAAATTTTGCAGCCCTTGGAGTGGTCCCTGTCATTCTTGCCTCGCCCGCATGTAGGCATATGTAGCCTATACTGCCGCTGCCCCAAATAAAATACATACACAGTCAGTCGTAGACGCTATGCTACACACACACACACACACACACACACACACACACACACACACACACACACACACACTCAGCTTTTACGATACTGCCAGAGCTGGACAGGCATGCATCACACAGGTCCTCTGCTCACAGTCGATACAGCAACACAGAAATACAACTGCCTAAATCCCTGTTACAACACAGCTATCTAACAAAAAGCCTTGTTTGCTACAAAACTGATATTGTGCTTTTATTACAGAAGCAACATTGAGATTCTAGTCAAGGACGCAGATCCACACACACATACAATATAACCCCCCTTCCATGACTACAACAGCATTCATTTATTGTTAGAAATGGAATGCAAATTTGTATCAAATTGTATCACATATTATTGTGCTCTATTCTATGATATCTTTGCGAATTTCCTTCTATAAAATAAAAGTCAAAATAGAAGTCATACTTTTAAATATATAATTGAATGGAAAGGGATTTTTTTTCTGACCCCGTATCTCTCTTCCCTGTATAAATGCTAGATGATCAGAGCAATGTTGCGTTATCACATCATAGGCCTGCTGTAATTTATCTGAATTTGAACACAATAACAATAAAAATAAAAGGACTGTAAAAACAAACAGTGTATGACAGGGCCTCGGACGTGGCACAATCAAAAGAAATACGATTTTCATAATGCCATTATACACACAAATCCGAATGCACACGCACGCCACACATGCAGAGACACAAGCGCATCTTCTGAGTCATAAATCTCTACCACAATGATTTAACCGAGATTGTTAACACGATAACATATTGTGAAAGAGCAAACCGCAAAAAATCCCCGCCAATTTCACTTCAAAAAGATAAAAGGATGACATTGAGGAAAAGCTCAAGACAAGGAGGGGAATTTTAGAGAAAAGGGATGCTTTCTGTGGATAAAGAGGAGCCCTTTTGGACACTCGGAGCTGCTGGGATTAAGGATCACATACAGCATTCATGCACACCGCAGGCATGCATACATACACACACACACACACACACACACACACACACACACACACACACACACCTGAGCATGACCGTCACATCTCTTCTATCCTCGCTTCCCACTTTCTCGCTCACCCCTGTGCTGAGCCGAGATCCCGCCCCCCGCCTGCTCCTTTATGACAGCGTGACATGTACACTGGCCTCGGCTGCAGGACAACTGGAAGAACTGGTTGTTGATGCACAACCTTGCATATTCAAAACTCCACATCAGATTCAAAGCCATCACCTGTGTCAACTGCCCTCATATACATATGTCCAAACAGTTAATGGCTGACACTTTACATTCTCCTCTGATTTCAGTGAAGACGCATCCACACAAAAGGTAGACCTTCGTATTTATAGTGCTCTGCCTCTCATAGAGCTACTGGCATACAGCAAAAAGGAATGAATTCAAACTGACTGATTTATTCAAATACAAAGTAAATAACAATAATTATAACAACAATAATAATAATAATTTCTTTAAAATGTTCCATTCTCACGAGACACACAATCATAATAAGATGGATTTTAGTGTTCTGTGGTTAGACTTCCTCTGGCAAACAAACCTTAAGTGTGATGAGTCTCTCATGTACGGCCTTAGCCTACTGGTAACCCAAAGAGGGCTCTCTCAAACCGATAACATGGCAGCAAGCTCCCCCACGGAGCCAGTGCCCGAGCACAGAAAGGTGGGAGGAAAGGAGGGAGATATGCAGAGACACATTGAGAATGAGACGGAGAGAGAGAGAGAGAGAGAGAGAGAGAGAGAGAGAGAGAGAGAGAGAGAGAGAGAGAGAGAGAGAGAGAGAGAGAGAGAGAGAGAGAAAGGGAGGGAGGGAGATGCACAGTGAGAGGAGGAGAAGGGGTTATGACAGCCAGAGGCGCTGTCTCCCCTTTCTCTGTGTTACCCCCAAACCATGGAGCAAGCCTATCCATGACGACTGCTACTCCCTTTATCTCATTTCCACGACTGGAAGCGCTACTCCTGTTCATACAGTCAAACGACATCTGAATACTCCGAATATACCTGTCATCGAGTATGGTAATAGAGGGAGACCAAAGTGTAAACAGTGGACAACCGTTTTGTTGCTGTGCAGGGTCGTTGGCAACGACAGTAAAAACTGTGACCACATCACAGCATTGCAACGCCAAATATTTTCTTCATAATATGAAGAAAAATCACAACAGCAACAACACACCGACAGCAGTTGTAGCATATATGCACTTAAATAATTAGTCATATAACTAGAATCATGTTCAATCACTGAATGCACAGCACTACCGTCACAAATAAACAGACCTGCACTTTGGAATCATCCTAACAGACAAAGGATTTTGTTATATGTTTAACACATTCAAATAACATGGTTACAATTCAGTCTTTTGTATAACCATGTATGTAAAGGTGCCTGATGTCACAAAGATATATGGAGCAATTCTAAATAAATTAAAATAAATTCTAATGAATTTAATAAAAAATAATTCAGATGGGGAAATATCTGCATGAGGGTATTTTTCAATTATTCTGAACAGAGAAATATACTGTTTCTCCATTTTACTTCAGTTATTGTAAATAACCTAACTGGACCTAAATGTTTTTATTCATATAAATATTCACATGTTTTGAAAAAATAATAATTAAAACTATTTAAGTCCAGCCTTGATGAAAATAAATATTAACAAAAAAGGAAGAAATAACTCTGACCACAAGAATTGAGGTCAAAATCAAAATGGCCCATTTTCAATTATTTTTCAAAAAACGCTGTCTGTGGTAAAACCATCACTCTGATGGCACTTTAACAGCTCACAGTTCTCATGAACGCAATACTTCCAATATCACAGGCAGGGATGAGCATGAAATAATATAGTTGGCTCCAGTACACCGAACACATTGTCTGACAAACACACATTTGAAAAAGAATACATAGAAATAAAGCCAATGACATTCCTATACCTTCGACAGGAACTGTTATAATTAAACATAAATATGACGATGAGACAAGACAGGGAAATCAGACAGGTGAGATGACAGTAAACATTTTCTGCTGTCTTTGTTTTGTAACAGAAGACGGAGAGAGAGGGAGGAGGAGGAAGAGGAGAGGAGTGTTACTGTCAGACAGGGGAGGAAGGCAGATCACTCGAGTTCTGGCAAAGCAGCCTACCTGCCCTACACACTACAACACCTTTGAGTTTATAATCACTGGAATTGAAACACACACAATTTACTGTTGTAGACACACAACGCACACACACACACACACACACACACACACACACACACACACACACACACACACACACACACACACAAATACTGGGGTAAAGAACTATATAACAATATAAAAAGTCGAA
This sequence comes from Cottoperca gobio, assembly GCF_900634415.1. NCBI lineage: Eukaryota > Metazoa > Chordata > Actinopteri > Perciformes > Bovichtidae > Cottoperca > Cottoperca gobio. Next base: position 20,206,399 of record NC_041357.1, read on the forward strand.
GGAGCTAAATATGAATATTATCACTGCTTTAAATTAATCAAGCCTCTTTCTCTCAGTGCTAATCTCTTCCCGTCTGCTCCTCTCCAGTCTGAAAGGTAGGATTCTGTTTATCTGACCTCTTCCCCTGATTCCTCCTCTATGGCCCATGGCTATCTGACCCCTCCACCCAACCCCCTCAGCACTCCAACCCTCAGCCCCCTTTTTTTTCCCTTTCTCTCACTCCCTGACAGCCTTAACGTTTTGTTTTATTAAACCTGTTACCAAGTCTATTGTGTTTCTTCCATCTTAAACTAAAGCCAAAGTCTTAATCCTGCAGATGCTGACGACCACAAGTGCTTTGTGTGGCTCCCAAAACATACCAACAACTACCATCACCCTTTTTCTCCCAGCAAGACCCAGTCTCTCACCATCGTCCCTCGGCGATTTGCGCGGGGGTTTCCTCTCCTTTTTATCTCTGCACTCACTCCATGACCCCTGTTCCCCCTATTTCTTGCTGTCTGACCTATCCCCCCCCCCCCCCCCCCCCCCCCCCCCCACACACACACACACACACCCACCCACACACACAGCTTCTCACCCCCCTTTCTGTTTCCACCAACGGTACACACATCCTATCCTTTCCTCTGCTCGCTCGCAAAACCTCTTTTTTCCTCTTTCTTTTCCCGTCTCTAAATCGCTAAAAATATCCGAGGCTGACTTATAATTCTCGCTGCTGTTTCTGACTGTATATAGCTCCATCCCATCCGAAAAGCAGTGGCTATTTTTGATCATATTTATGGAGATTTTTGGCTTGCAATTACACCTACACGTCAAGAGAACAGTTGCATTTCCGTTTTCTTTATTTTTTCCGATCAGATCCATTTTTTGACGAGGTTTGTAACAATGTAGTAATAGGCTGTAAGAAACTCGTTTTTTTATAGGAAAAGGCCCATTCAGCTTAGAAATGCTGTTTTTGTATTTTCCTCCATAAGTGCAGCCTATTCTATTTTGGATATGTAGAAGATATCTTGTTTAACTTGCACAAAAAAAAAAAGGATCCTGCAAATGTTAACTGGCTAAGCGGCTCCTAAATGCATGCAGTGACCTATAGGCTTAGCCTGGACCATACTTTAAGTTTCCGCCAGTAACTTTGGAATGATTATGGCTGCTTAAAGTCAGACTAATAGGGCAATGTTTTGTTTTCATTCCGGCCAGAATTACTCGGGGAAAAAACATGTTCTCCTGAAAGTCAGATACGGTAGCCAAGTAGTTGGAGGCAGCAGATCCAGCCTGCCCTATGTCTTCCCTAAACCACATGTCTGTTCTCTGAAACGCAGCTCAGACTCCCAGGCTGTCCGTGTACAAGGTCCTGCTGATCCGCTCTTGTCATGAAGGAGACCCGGGGCTTCGTTCATCTCAACACACCACATTCACATAACACACACACGCTCGCAAACACGAGCCCCTTCGAGCACGCACGCACGCACACATACACACACATGCCGATCGATTTGCATGTGACTTTGTCGGGGAATGAGCGAGACTCGACTTAAAAACAACGCTTCAAAAGAGGCAAACATCGATGAAAAATAAAAAAGACAAGATGGACAAAGTGGGGTAATGGGGAAAAGTGTAGCTTGAGGAACTAAGACAGGGCGGAGGGATTGCACATTTCAGACAGACGTGTCGGAGAAGAACAAAAATGTGTTTATCCAGAAGAGGATTTTGTAAGCATACGACGGTGCTGAATACCCCTGGATGTGGCAAGTGTCAAATCTGTCAAAATTAGAAAGCGGGAGATGTTCCCTTTCACCGGACGCACACGGACCCACAGGCTGGACTTGGAGCTCCTTTTCTGGGCTGCGCTCATGTGGAGCTGCCGCTGCCCTTCGTCCGCTCAACACAGCCCCGTTTCTTATTGAATCTGTGCCTTAAAACACGTTTCTCGACACCCATAAGCCCTTTATACCTTTTCCCGATCACACCGAAATGCACATATTTGTTTTAAAACCGTGTTTTTCTACGGTCAACTGCTTGGAGAGGATCGCTGTCTTGCCCATTTCTTATCTTCCATTCATGAGGAGGAGAGGACGAACGCTGATGTAAACACAGGTAACGATACAAATAAAATCGAGAATAAACCAAACTACTTGCATGAAATGAACTTGTGATCGCCAGTCATTTCTCACAATGTGAGAATAGCCAGCTCCGCTACACGTAGCCTAAACTACGAACAGATAGGAAAAGAGATTCAGATAAGTCTACAGCGAAAAGAATAGGATCGTGGAAACAGAGAGGAAAAGAGACAAACGCAAAGTTGAAACTTACAATTTCTCGCTGCCGCTTTGTGATCCTCGCTTTTTAATCCAGTATTGAGATGATTTAGCTAAAGATCCCATCAAGGCAGTCCCCTTTTGGTCAGTTTGCGCTTAGGGTGGCAAAAGAAAGATCATTGTTGTTGCGGAGTGTAAAAAACCGAAGTAGGTACTATTAGTTGTTAAAGGCAATATAAAAATAATTTGGATGCAAAGCAGGCGATGAGTCTTGTGTTAGAGGGAGCGAGGAAGAGGTGAAAGTGAGATCTGATGATTGAAAAGAAAAAACTCTTTGGATCTTTATTCCTGCTAATTAGTTTCCTGCAAAAAATGGCTGTGATTAATTCAGTGCGCATGTGCTTCATTACACAGGCACGAAGGGAAGGGCTAATTAGCCGCCTTCTGGATCAATAAGATTCAGCAAAGGAGAGAGCTCGGGAGAGAGAGGGAGGGAGGGAGGGAGAAAGAGGAGGGAGGGAGGGATGGATAGATACAAGTAGAAAAAAAAGAGGAAAGTAATGATCAGGAATAGAAAATATGGAATTAAGAACAGCGGAAAGTAAGAGTTTGATTAGACGGAAGACAGTGAAAGTGAATACTGGAGCAGGCAGCCGCAGCAGGCAATGCCCGACGCTACATGCACAGCTTTTCCTCCGCTCTTTTTCGACTTTTTAAAACGTTTTTGTCCCGGTTTTTGCTTTTTTAAATGGACGATATGCATATATTTTTGCCACTAAAAGTACACAAGCGGTCATGCTTTATTTTACTCCGTCTCTTTCAACCTTCGTCTGTCATTTTAGTCGTGTCAAATCTGCACACAGAGCTGTTTCTATAGTTAGTTTACAGTCAACGTTTAAACAACTTATTGAAATACATAACTGAGTTACGGCGGCTATAGTGACTAAACTGGAATCCTTATATTCTTTAGCATAGTACAGTTGTAAATGTGTAAACACCTATCGGGTTTGTAAACAACTAAAACAAACGCCTGCCAAAAAATTAAAGCAAGTTTAAAGCGATTTCTACGTGTGCACTGTAACAGCAACATATACTGCTCCGGTATTGTAATCTGCAATGAACACAGCTTATCGTAAGTACAGTGGCACCTGGATATTATCAGAGCTAACACTGTATTTGTATTGGTAAATATATATTTTAAGCATTAAGAGAAACACCACTTGCTCAGAGACAGAAGTTAACATTAGTCCTGATGCGAAGCAACATTTTAACTTTGATAAACTTGAAGTGATTTCACCTTTACACCGCATACAGTGAACCCTAATATAGTTGCATGTTTAAATTGCATACAAATAATAATTTCACGATAGAAGGCTTTATTATTTAAGACTACTTGAATAAAACTTAGAGCCATCGGTGTTCCTAAACTCACACATTAGTGTGTATGCATGGATTAATTTGAATAAAACTGTAACATTAAGACACACAACTACAATTAAAAGAAAGTGAAATTCAGCTTTATAAAATATGCCATATGAGAGTGTGGCGGAGATGATATGCAAGACGTGTCGTTGTTACAGTCTATGTTCAAATTCAGGATAATACTTTGTAAAACTATTTTAATATAAAAGAAACAAATTGTTTGAACGATGTGAGGGCATTCACAGCACAACGGTGTATGTGTTTTTCCAGTGAAATTGAGAAACTCATGAGAGCTGCTTTGTATTACTACAGTATGCAAAGCAAGTCCAGCTCTTTTTAGAAATACTTGTTGAAGCCCCCATTGTATCCCTATATGGGTGTGACAATTTATTTAAATTTGTACAATATGTGTCGCGGGTGTTTAGAAAACATAAACCGGTTTATAGTTATTACCCATCACAGCAGTGACAGCCTTGCAAGTGTATAGCTGTGACACAGAAGGATGATGGGGAAACAGGATATCGTGACATCTATTACGAAACTGCTGAGAACACGTTGTCCATACATGTAGGTTCTCTTAAATAATAATAATAATAATAATAATAACACAATAAATGTGTGACAATGTGTGTGAGTTGTATCAAGGCTGTTGGTCAGCTCCGGCCTGGGTGAATTCATTTAGCTATATAGTTATACTGATATTCTGACAAGGAGCCCAGATGGTCAGTGTCTCGTCTCATTTTGATGTTTCCTGATTAGGAATTTCTAAACGTCTTTATGATCGATACCAACTTAACATTTGTTGAGGTTCTCTCGTTGGTTTTTCTCAGAAATCTTTCCGTAAAGCACTTCGCCTCTGTTACTGATGTCCTCTCATTTCCTCCGAATGAAAAGACTGTATTGCAAAAATCAACCTTTGAGTCTCTCAGTTTTCTTTGTTATGATAATTTTATTGTTGATTCTCTGAGGAAATGGACAATCCCTCACTCGCAGTACGCACACTTTCTGTGCAAACAGCTCCATATAGAGTCCTGGTCCACCGAATGCAAGTCGCAGCTTTCACTGATCACATAACGTGCCATGTTTATTGAAACAATACGGATATGATAGTCCTCGCACATTTTGTGCATTCCGATACAGAGTTCCTAGTTAAACGGCACATATACTCGGATCCAAACATTGTCCAAACATGCTTCAGAGTTTGACGTGGTCATAATACAACAGTGCACAGGAGATAAGCCAATAACTGGGTTACTAAAACGGCCTGAGATGTATTTTTTTTTCCAGACGCGTGTTGGATAGAAATGCATGGCACAGATACATCTAATGACTGTTTTTATTTTTCTGAGATCGCACACAACTGATTGCCTATGTTAAGCAGTTCGTGATGGTCTCGTGGTGACGATTGCTGATGAAATATATAGGCTATATTTTACATTTTCCAAAGGCCTTCTGCTTAAAGGTTAAAAAGGTTATGAAGCCCCCATGGGACGCGGCGTTTTCACAGATCCAATGAGCATATATCCCTTAGAAGAGCCTATGAAAATCAAACTTCTTATTTTTAGCCTAGCCTATGTGACCACCAAGACCCAACTCCCCATCTCACTCTCCCCCCTCTTTCTCTCTCCCCCTCTCTCTCCCTGCTGCTAGAATATATGGTGTGCTGTAACACGGCATTTCCTCAGCACTTGCCATCCTTAAGCCGAGGCAGGCACTGATACCTGTTTTTGAGCAATGTAGCATCTGCTGTGTGGCATGCCTCTCTCAGAAAAACAAGAAAACTGCATCGCCCCGTCGAACAGCTCACATTTTTGCAGTGCGAGAAGCAGACTGCAGGAATCTCGAGGATTTGTGCGTGTCTGCTCTCTCGGGAAGAGGAGATTGTAAAAATGAATAGGTTGAATATAGCGTGCGAGAGGAGTTAAAGGGGCTACGAGATAATAAAAGAGTCTGGTGTAATTTGAGGCTTGTAGTAGGCAGCTTTGAGCCAGTCAGTCGCCTAAAGCCTAACAATGCAAACTTCAGTTTACAAATTTATGCAAAGGCCTGATTGACATTACTCCTTCAGTGACCATATTGAGTATGGTGTAGGCTAAATCAAAAGAACACCAGCCAGACGGAGGCCTTGATGCTTTTAGGGCCTATGCATCACTGAAAGGGGAAAAAAAGGGGGAACTGACAGGGTCTGAAGCTTTTGTGTTACCAGCGTTCAATTGCGCCTCTCTGTGGGAAGGATAACTGTCCACGTGCCAGCCTCAATAGGCATACATCGATGAGTGGCATTGCAAATTCAACACAACCTGTGGCTATGACAGCCCGTGGATATGACAAAGAAAGGCAGAGAAGCTTGAAATGCAAAATGCTGCGTAGATGTGGGGCACATGAAAGCGCTTGACCATCACCAGAACTGCAAGGAACAAAACAATGTATTCAGACAGAGGGCAAAGCCCATAATCGTTTCTAGCGTTGCTCTGTGATGGGGATTTCGCAGTCCCATGTGCACAACATGTCAACTTTAAGTTATTTATTTTTTTAATGTCTTCAAATAAAATTTAATTTAACTAAGTTATTTTATTTATGCACCAGCTACTGTGTGTGCGTGCACACGTGTGCACGCGTGTGTACGCATGCATGCGCAATCCCAGACAAAGCACAAAGGGAAACAGAGGAAATGAGCAGGGGTGAAAGTATTTAAAGATAAAAGCTGCAATCGAGAAAAGTCCTATAACTTTATAAAGAGATAGCGACCATTATATTCCGAAGGATTTGGGGATTTAGGATGCTTATAGGCTGCAATATTAACAAGGAAGGTGTCAGTCATATATTCAGGCTATTGATACAATCTGGGTGAGGTTATGCTATGAAAATAATTCTAAATAATAGTGGACTGGAAGCTCAAAGTGGGACACAAAACAAAAAACGCTGTACTTATTTTTGAAATGAAAAATACATTTGTATTTTACTTCAGTGTTCAGGTTAATGGAAACACACCTTAGAGATAGCAGTGTAGCGACACACAGCGCCTGTAGGTTGGATTCTCAGATGGGCTGATGATTTTAGGAGGGTTCTAGCTCAAGTTTTGTGTGGAGGGCAAACCCCTTCTTAACTCAATTTAGACTATTTGTGTTCGTGAAATAGAGATGATGCTCATTGCAAAACTTTAATTAATAGCATATCAGTATAACAGTAACGTGTATATAGCCTATAGCTTGTTAGGGGGGAAAACGATCAATTTTAATTTTATACTTATTTTATACTTAATACTTAATTTCATATTAGTCATTGTTTGTCTTTTTATGATTATCAACTGAATGAAACAGTTAAGTCTGCGCTGTTTATCATTGCATCGTTGCATATATGGGATGCTGGTGTCCGGCTCTCCATGCGTCTAGGGTGGATAGGGCAGCGCAGCCAGGTGCAATGGGAGCGCCCTCTTATGTTCAGCCTGACCACTGGGATCAAGCAGCGCATCAACTCCTTTACAGGAGCCAAGCGCCTGTGGACCAGCTGGTCTTTGCGAAAGCGCACGTTTGCCTTTCAGTCTAACATCATATATTAAACTGCCTTGTGTGTGAATGATGTAAATGAACATGGTCGGGTTGTTGCGGGGTCAAAAGAGATGCAGACGATTCAATTCAAGGCGGAAATCACAAACATTTCATATAAACATTTTACCAAAAATAGTTGGTCTGTTAATGTGTCCGAAACTGCCATCATTGTACTTGACTGTTAGGGAGTTACAAGGAGCAGAAGCCCAACACACAGATCAAACTTGAATTTAGCCTAATTAGCGGAGCGTCCTGGAAAAATCTGCATATGTACACATCTATAACTCTATTTTAAAATAGAATCTATATTTAATTCAAGATGAACTTTTTAGAGTCGGTGTTAGTTGTCTCTGACTGTAGATGCAGCATATTTTACACTCCAGATGACTTTCCACCATCATGGTTAAAGCAGAAAACACATGTTTTTGTGCAAACCCTTACTTGTATGCATTTTATTTCTTCGACTTTATTTTCTAAAGCAGTATTTGCAAATGTTCCAATACTGCATCCGCCTGTGGCCTAGTTCCCTTTATTTTTAACTCCTTGTGTCATGTTTGGCACACGGAGAATGTTCCTGATGTGGATACAACTCATTGTGGTGACATTTTTGTGTGTGTGTCTAGCTTTCTATATCAAACTGAAATCTAACGTGTGTAAATGTAATTGCTGCTGTTTTACTTAATCTGTCCTGCATTATAACATGTATTATGTCAATTAGTTTATTCATCGTTCAACTGGTTTTAACCTTATTAGAAATGCAGACATGTATCCCAACTGCAGATATCTGCCTTCAGTGTTTTACATGACTAAATCTTGTACTGTTCATATTATTGGATATTATTTTTAAATGTTTTTTAAATTATGTTATGTTAAACGCATGTGTGTTGGTTTCGTTTTTTTCCTGGTTTGTTTGTTTGTTTTTATTTTTGTTTTGGATGTATTGTATGTCTTATTATGGGAATGTTTTGGCTACTGTTTTTCTATTTGTTGACTCAATGGCTGTCTGTTTATAGCAATATGTTTCAATTTATTTTTGTTTTGATATTTCATTATGAGTAAATACTCTTGAGTTACAATATTAATATTAAAATGCTCTTGGAAAAAATTCGAGGTATCATCTTCCGTTTGTTTTTTTCACATTTTAACATTGTAATCCTGAGATTCAAATATTTCTAAGGAAAATGTGAAACTGTTTTATACATGTTAATGTTAGATCGTATGCAAACTAGCAACACAGGAGCAACCCTGACATATTTCTGAATGCAGTTTGAAGTGAAAAACAGGACCTTCTTTCTTTCTGCTGCTGCTGTTGTGATTTTAGAGTTTGGAATAAAATAAAATAAAACGACGTGCGGCCGTCTGGTCAGTCTGCCTCATTTACATGAGAAACAAGAAGGCATATCAATTCCTCTCTCTCATCCATTTACTCGTCCTGCCAGTACTACCTTATTAATGATCCTATGCATTATTCAAAAACAGTTTGGACGTTTGGATTTTAGAAAAATAGTCATGTTAACACATAATAAATCAAAATCTTATGTCTGTCTGTCAATATTTGAAAAATGTCGTGGAACATCCAAAATGTCCGATGTTTGCTGACTTTACTTGATTGTCCAGATTATTTCATCCTGACTAGTGTGATAAAATCGAATAAAAGAACACACGCGCACGCCCCCCCCCCCCCCTGAAAAAAAGAAAAAAGAAAAAACGAGCGTGTGTGTGTGTGTGTGCGCGTGTATTTTGGACGTTGAGTGTGCGTGAAGGGAGATCACGGTGTCTCATCATATTTAAAACGAGAAGAAAATAAAGAAATATTCATTTTGACATATTATTATTGTTGTTGTTGATATTATTGTTATCATTATAACAGAAGTGTACAGGTGCCCTCAAAATCAATACAACAAATACACATACACACAAACAACAACAGCGACAACAAAACTGTATGTGAGCCTGCCAAACCTCAGTCCAGCCTCATCACCCCTCACCACCTTCAAGTTCAGATTTGTTTTTGTTTTTAAGAAAATCAATTTCAAAGAGATTTATTTTTCACACTTTTTATATTATATTATGATATATTAGAGATTGTAATTAAAACGTTCTGTTTATTTATTTGTTTGTTCTTTTTTGTGTGTGCATAAAGAAGATGCCTTTGCAGTTTGCATACTGGTAGCCGTCAGATCTCAATATCTTACACGTGCACCCAGATATAGATTCTAAGCTCACGAATAGCAAAAACACTCTGCAATCAAATGCGCAAGAAAACACAAATAACTAGTGATAAAAACAAAAACAACAAAGGTAAGGGTTAAAAAGTCTGGAATTTAACCAGAGTACTACAATTTGTCAGCGTTTCACGCCACATTGTCTGATAAATATGTAATTTCCTAATTATTTCGGGGCAGATACAACCTTAAATGAACTCAATTTAAAAATAAAAGAGAAATAAGCACAGACCAGGCCCTCTGATGATGCATATTTCAGGTCGGGGATACAGAGAATAATGGAGAAATCCTGATCGCTGCTGTCACAGACTCTGGGTGTGAAACAGGCGGGACTCGTGGGGTTTTACGCGCTTTGGAGAGGCTCACTGAAACCGAGAGATCCCAAATCAGAGCCATATGACCACTCCAGGCAACAGCAACACTCGCTGGTGGTAAACCGACCCAAACAGAACGGGGGAGGACTTACGGATCCCCACGACGCCGAACCCATTCAAATACCTCTTCGTGCTCGCTGCATCTTGCACTTGAATAATAAAAACGTTAAAGAGAGTAATTTTCCTTGATGTGGAGAAGAGCCCCCGAACAACACGACGAGATGAAAGATGACAGGTGGAAGCGACACAGAAGGCAAATTCAGATCTAGGATATCGCCAGGGGTCAAATCCAAATCCTGCGTCACACACATAGCCTCTGGATGTCTCAACATCATTCATCTACAGAATATGGCCTGGGTCAAATAAGACAGCAATAATTCCAAGTGTGTCCTCTGATAATTCACAAAGAAAAAAAAATCACACTAGTTAAATCCAGAAAATGCAGAATACGAAGAGAAAGACGTTTATACATTTTAAATAACGTATAGCAGCTACATTTATAAGGCTGTAAATACGCCACATGACACACCCAGCTGCTGATTATTGGAAAACGAATCAGATAAAATTAGTTTTACAATTCAAATCAATGATGTTAATATGAGGACAACAATGATGCCGATTAACGAATATTGATGAGTAATAATGATGATAAGAGTAGTCTAACGACACTGAATAAAAGACAGATTGTTCCTTTACATACTCAGTGGGTATGCAGTGTTTGACAGTGACATGGGCCCAGTTGCTACACACAAGTGAAGGAAGCGAATGCAGACATGGGTGGTACCATGCAGGATTTTACATGCGTGGAAATCAACAACTCCCATCCCACTATGCCACACAACGCCCTGCTGATGCAGAAACAGTGCAGCATCTGAGAAGCAGTACCGAACAAAGCTCATCATGAAGCCTCGTGTGATCAAACCTCCAGAGCTGTGAAGGAGCCCCCTGGACCAAAAGCCACCCGGGGATTTGTGCACAAGTTCTTTCAGATGGTCAACACAAGTGAGGCAGACTTATGAATGTTTTAACCTGAAGCAGCTCTCCTAAACTTTGCCTCTGTGACAGGTGAACCCACCCGTGTTTGCTGTGGGTGGTGAGTTGGGAGCGTAGGGGTCATGGAGCATTGCCTGTCCATCAATTGGTTTGGCCCCTGTGCTCTAAATACCTCTCAGTGTACCCCCCCCCCTCCCTTTTCCTCCCCCCACATAGCCTTAAGTGTTCCTGGAGCCAATAAAACCCAGTGATTAGTGGAGCTGTTCCATTTTTAGGTGTTAGCTCGTTAAGGGAGTTAATAGTGAAGGTGTTTTGCATCACGGGCACACTACAGGAGGGGTGGGCTACGACCTTAAACCAGGAGCCCTGCACCAGTCCATCTACCAATGCTCTCTTCACCTCTGACATGTTACTACTGTATGTGTCCATGCACATATGCAATACTGCCGTCAAAGAAACACATCAGCTGAGCTTTTTGACGTTATCATGCCGGCACACAGAGGCCTTTAATACCAGGCATGAGGAAGACATACAAAAAAGGACACCTGTATCCTTTGCGACCTGCACACCCAACACATATGGCCTGCTTTCCAGCCAAGACCTCCTTCTTGTGGCAGAAATATCAGCCTTCATCTAGTACATACTGTACTTTTTGTTTAGCTAAATTGCTAGTCTGGCAGTCTGTCTGTCTACATGTGTGAGACACAGGTACGACAGAGAGTGAATCATGGCAGCAAGGGGCGATGGTCCTTTCTTAACTGTGTTAAAATACACGTAGGCATTCACACCAGTGTTACTGACCTCGTCTTAGAAGAAATTAGAAACAGTTTAATGTCACTTCTAATTCTGTCAGGTGTGTGTGAGTTAGTGAATAATTTGTTATGTTAAGTGTGTCTCTACAACATTGTACAATATCAGCTGAATATAATCCAGTTAAACAAGTTGTTTTGCTGCATATAAAAGCAAAAAGATATCAACGTGAAAGATTGTATTTGAATTCCAAAAGGTCATACCCTCCCTGTGGTCAAATGACAGACAGAGATGTGATATTCTCTTTCATAGCTTAGAGGATAAAATGTGCGCATTGGATAACAGACACATTAATTCACTTCATGGCAGCTTGTGAATTAATCTGGAATCATCAAGTTGGTCTCTTGTTCACCTTGAACTACAATTGAAATTTGCACTGATTTCATGAATAAATTAGCTATTTTTTAAGGTCTATTTTGCCATAACAGAACCTTTTTAAACACATCACTGCGTCCAGTTTTTAGACATCAGAAGCAGATCTGTGTTGCTTGAGGCTTCCTCAAATCCAACCAATAACCCAAAACAGATTTCTGCACAATGTGATCTACACAAATAGATCACATGTGAAAGTGAGGGAACACAAATTGTCTTCCCACTATGAAACGTTTAATTTAAAGGTAATGCAATCTATATTTGTTTTCCTTTGTTTATAGTGTCCGACGATTGTGGTTTCATTCGAGAATTCAAACCAAACATGCAACGAGCACTACCCACAAGATGAGTACATGTGTAGATCTACATTGTTTATACTGCATATTTTGTTTTGTATTTTTATAGATGCATTGCATTTTCTGGTTTGTAAAGATTCAATCTAATTCTATGATGTGTTTCCTCCAACTATATTTATATACCTTTTTAGCCGTATTGAATGTAACAAGATATATTGACTCTGAGGAGATACACAACAAGTAAAGAAAGGGATTACACTTTTAATTGTAAACTAAACGTCAAATGCTGGAGCTGAGTAATATAATTAACTTGCTATTTTCTCCTAACCCCAGCCAAGTATATATTGCAGTACATGCCAGAATCCACTGTATTTCTCTATAAGCTACAACACAACTGCCTGAGCCACACACTGATACAGTGGAATTGTGAGATATATTGGCAGTGCTTGTGCATATTAAACATCCACAGGAGATATAAAGCATGTAATAAGAATGATAACCTGTGTTTTGTCTATTTTTTTGATCTTGTGTTTTTGATTATGTGCAAATACATTTCCTCAGGAAGAAAAGGAGGCGAGACAGAGGAAACTGGTTTTACGTATTCTGTTTAGAATTGTAAATGTATTGCATAGGCCCTGCTGTCCAATTACATATATCTTTCATGTATGAAATCATGCATGTCTTTTGCTCTAAAAAGGGGGAGGGCTGGCACAAAGGGAGTAACCCCGACTGCAGCAGAACAGTGTGCAGCCCACATGAAAAATAAGGTCTAGTGTCAGAGCCCTGGAGCCCTGGGCAAGGAGTGCAGCTCCATCAGCACACAGGCCAGGGAGGGGAGCTGCTTTCCTCCAGACTGGAGCCCTCTCCAGTCCTGACTCCTGCTGTATTATCCTTGTCTTATTGTGAGGCAGCAGACCCTTTGGGTCCAAAATCAGACTTTATAGGAAATACATTTCAGATCATGTCCTTAATTAGCTCAACGAAGATAAATATTGTTTCTTGCGCTTTCAAGTGCATTATTTTCCCCCATACTAAAAATAATATTTAAAGATGCAGGAGAAAGAAAAAAATAACTGTTTATCTATTTATTTTCTCTTCTTTCATGCTCATTTTCCAAACAATGACTTACTGCTGGGTACTAAATTTCTGTGACCCAAATTTTGTAAAATTACTTTGAACTTTCAAAACAAAGCTCTTTTGATCCTTAACGACATCACTCCTCTCATTCGCTGTGTCCTGCTGCTTCCACTGTCATTTTTTTATTACATTAAATCAATTAATTGTATTATAATTGTTTTATTTGTAATTATAACTATTTTTAGGGCAACAAAAATAATAATGCATGTCTCTGTAGCTGACGTGCTGAAGTTAGCAGTTTTACCTTTTGTATGATGGAGATAAAATGCTTTGCCACACTGGTTCAGAGCTTAATCTCAATATCCTTATTCAGGCGCTATTTGATTCCAAGTCATTGCCAGAGAAAAAATAAAATCACAGATTCCCTTATCAAGCAGAATAATTTAATATAGTCCAGATAACCTGGGATCAAGTCTTAATCACTGACTGAAAATGTGTTGTCAGTCTTCTACAAAATAACTGGGATCCCAGGCCCTAATAAAACGAGAAAAGTGACACTGAGCAAAAGTCGCTCCAAATGAAAATACTCATCTCACAACCTATGAAGCCCAAAAGTGCACGCATGCATCAGAAATGTGCCATTTTTGCACATTTCTGATACAATACTCACACACATACTGTTTATCTATTCTTATACACACACATAAAAAACACAACATAAATCCATCTATATAAAACACACACAAACAGCGGTGACATTTTATCAGCTAGAAAATCACTTTTGTCCCCTTAGTAAACTAAAAAACACCCTTGGAACATGTCTTGGAACATTGACACATCCCATCACTGACAGCATTACTGATAACTCCTATGGAAATAGTCGAGCAGAGTGTATACTGTAAACGTGTCATTGTGTGAAACCATAAATAAAATGTATTTTATATCCATGTGAGTATGTTTTGCACATTTACATATATTGTTCTTCAGGCTCAAGGTATGTACAGCATGTGTGTGCATGTCCACACACTGTGACATATACAGTAATTAAAGAGAATATGCTCATGTGTGTGTGATCCACCTGGTCACGCACGCCAAGTTGCGTCACGTTTCTAGCACATTCGCTCTCGCTCTGGCTAGTCATTGGACAAACCTGCAAGGGGCCAGTGAACAACCCAGGGCGAGCGTCTATCATCCAAACAACCTCAACATATTCAGAGCCTCTAATCCGAGAGGAACAAACAGGTGAGCAGAGCATGAAAGCGAGGCATTTATCAGCCAGCCTTTCCTTCACACAAAATCTGAAGGTAGGCTAACTGTGTGGGGGACACAGACTAAGGACAAGTTAGCTTCAAAGCCATGAAGAAGTTAAAGGGCTTAGGGCTTGGACAGCAGGAGCAAGGGGGACTTCACAGCCTTACCTGATGGGGTTTTTGGTCTGAGTTGCCACCACGCGGATGCCTCTCTGACTGGGTTTCTTTTCAAGTGTCTGTTTGAAGTCGGCAGGCAGAAAGGTCACGCCCTCTCAGTCACAGCAGGCTCGTCGAAGCAATGGTGGATGGCCAGCGGCTATTGCTAATGTTCAGATTTCCGCCTTTTTCTTTGTATACAGAAACAAATAATAAAGGAGAATGTAAAGCTATTGATCCGGTGCCTGGGCACCTTAAGAAGTTTTGGTGTAATACTCCTAGAATTCCAGGTATTTCCAGGGTTTTCCAAAGCTATATGGTTTGGGATTTAGGGACTCCCGGGTCACAAGAAGAACAAGTCAGGATGAAACCATCACCTGGAATAAGACACAAAGAAAGAAAACAGTCAGAAACATGATTTGAACACAGTTGGAAATCATGACAGCAAAGAAGAAAAAGAGTTCCACTGCAGTCCTGTCAGAGGATCTGCATTTTCTGTACCTCATGTCTGAAATACGGGCACATAATATATGTCTTTCAGGAGAAGCAAACCAGCTCAATATGATACCATCAAGACTTCAAAATTAATCAGCTGTTTTTAGAGCCAACAAAATGAATCTATGATTATTTGTATGCTACTACTGCAGGAAAGCCTCTTATGATTTCAAGATTACATTTAATAGCAAATGAACTGCTGTTAGTAATTTCTCTTCTCATACCACTGAGGACTTTTAAAATGAGAAATGAGAGAGCTTTCCGGAGAAACTTAATTTACCCTGTAACCAGAACAAGACATATTCCTGTAATGGCATATATAATTGCCTGTTCTGCAGAGGATCACCCGTATATGACAACAAAGTCTCATAGACAATACATATTTATTCAACTGTCAATTCCAGCAATGAAAAAAAAACATGTAAAAAAGACTTTGAATTCCACGTGGGCCTGGTTTGTGAAGCTGGGTAAATATGCTTGTCATATGTTCCAATAGTTCCACAGCGACAGAGATTTAGTTAGGGAATACAGGCGGGAGAGGCAGACAGTTTGTGATAACTGAATAGCTCTTTTGAAGCCACTTCCATTTGGAAACATTGTGCGATTATTTTTACCTCTGTGGTTAGACTTGAGTTAAAGCCCATGTTTAATTGTTCCCAAGAGTTCTTATTGTGGTGCTGATAAGGGGCTTGGGGAGCAACATTTAAAACTGCAACAAAAATAACTAGACTCTTGCTCATTGGCCACAGGTCTGAAAGAGTGACAATTGAGGATCCACACAGCAAAGAGAGAGAAAGATAGGTAAACAAAGACAGACAGACAGACAGACAGGCAGACAGACAGGCAGACAGACAGACAGGCAGACAGACAGGCAGGCAGACAGGCAGACAGACAGGCAGGCAGACAGACAGACAGACAGGCAGGCAGACAGACAGGCAGACAGACAGACAGACAGACAGACAGACAGACAGGCAGACAGGCAGACAGACAGACAGACAGACAGACAGACAGACAGACAGGCAGACAGACAGGCAGACAGACAGGCAGGCAGACAGACAGGCAGACAGGCAGACAGACAGACAGACAGAGGACTTGTATGGTTGTGATGGGTTATCTGTTTCTGTGGGTCCGCTTCCATTTGAAATATCAATTTGAATAGTGATCCTTTTAATCTTAAATAAAGAGTATACAGTACACTACTAGCTAATCAATAAATAAATATTCTTCATAACAGTGTTTTGTCAGCAGACAGAAAGCAGCACTGTTAATTTGTCGTCTTTCTTCCCCTCTCTCTTACTCCATCCGAGGCCACGACTTCCCGGTTTGTCAGGGCGACCTGTGGGAGTGTGTGTGTCGGATCAATAGCCCACCCACAGCAGAGCCGCGGGCCATCCCTGACCTGGGCTATTGATTAGGCCTGGCTCAGCTGCCAATAGCAATGTGCTGGATGTGACACCAGGCTAAAACAGGAGCTGAGGAAGGGGGATTCTGAATTGCCAGTGGCAGCCCCATAGCACAACACAGATAAAAGTCAATTCCACTTAACCAAATCACTGACAACTAAATAGTTAGCAGATATAAGAATGCCGAGAGTCTCTGATGGCAGCAGCTGGATGGCTTTGGGGATTTCCTAGCCCCTGACCTGTGTCGGGGGGCACAACAGGCTATGGGAGAACCACTGTGACATACACAGGCCTCTGTTTGTGCAGGATGCATGACCTCTACCTGCATGCCACTTTGTTTGCCTTTTAATCTGGTCACTTTTCACACTGAAAATTACACCTGTGTCATTAATACATGAGGGACATCTTCTATCAATGGCTCCCTCCAGACTGATTATCTAGGATCATCTCTAATACATTATAATGTATGTTGAAATGATTGATGTTTTTTGTAGTATGTACATTAATCTGCAAATATAATAACTAAAATGATTTGAAAGACATCTGATGTATGATTTTAAGCATAATTTAAAGAATGCTGCTTCCAGTGAAGGAAATATAGAAAAGAGTTTATGGTGCACTCTTTATTCTTCAGATTTTTTAAAAGCAGCTATTAACCATAAGCTTTACAGTAGTGTTTCCTGTGCCTGCATGCACACGTGTAATGCAGTCCCACTGAAGTTGTCAGACTCCTTTCGATCCATCTTGCTCCCAGTCATTACCAGTCCATATTAGAGTAGTTTACATGTCACTTTACTGGTCCTTTGCCTTGTGAATGTAATTCTGTGGCCACTGTCTCCTTGTGCATTCAGCACCTATCTATGGCTCCATATCTCTCGCAGTAATTACTGAGTGACAGAAAGGCAATACTGACCACTTCATTATAGGACAGCCAGACTGACTGGACACTGGCCTCTTGGCTGTAGGTCACTCTGACCAGACTGACCTTATCTGCCCAGGTCGTCAGGGGTCAGTCACCCAGAATTTATAAGGACTTTACTAAGGTTGCCGTGGGTGCCATACAGCAAGGTCGCCTGACCCTGGTGGACTGCTTATATCAGGTATTGATTGCAGTTTGTCTACTTCAGTTGAGGCTGGACTAATCTCCCAACACTAGGGTCTCAGGGGCAAAGGCTTCAGTGTAAAGTTAAGTATTGGAAGTAACAAGAGTGATGGTGGGGCGAGTGGATACTAGTGGCCATGAGAGGGACACAACAAGAGTTGTGGGGCTTTGGGGTTTAAAAAACAATATGTAAGAACAGGGACAAGTAGTGGCAGGACCGGAACTACGACGGGTGTTCAAACCTGGAAAAAGGTTCTGTTCTTAGGACGCACTTGCGGGATGAAGCTCTGTGCATGGCAATGTTTTTGAGTAATTAAATAAAGGATGTTGTAGCAAGATATAGTGCACAACTGCAGTACTGTACTTCAACTGAATGAGGGTCTGCAGTCCGAGAATTTGTTCCTTCTTGCTGTCTTTTAAACAGACAGGATACCAATTATCTGTGTGTATGAGTTCAACATGTTCACATAGCTCTAACATGTTTGGGTCTTTGTTGTTTGTTCCCAAGATGGTTAAATTAAAGGAAGAAGATATTGATCAGAATTTGGTCAAATCATCACTACTTATTGCCAAAAAGATTCATTTATTCAGCTGCAAAAACAATCAGCTCTGAGTCTTTCTGTCAACCATCTTTAGCAACAATTTATGGATAAAGACATGTGTGATTGTTAGTCTGCAACTAAATGTGTATTTGTGTGTGTGCGTGCGTCTGCACCAGCTCGTGTCTGTGCGAGACCCTTTATGTACATACTAAAGCATCCCTGATGCTCGTTAGATCTCGTCTCTCGGCAGCTGCTTGGCACCGTTCATATTAAATCACAATAATGGCAGATGAGCTCTCGCGCTAGAGAGACAAGCATCTGTTTGAAACTGCACTTTATTACACTTTGTTCCTTTAATCAAAAAAACACCCGAAAAAGATAACCCGGTTTTAAAAATCCCAGATAAACAGCAACGATTGCATCTTTAAATAATAAATGATCCCCTGCCTCTTACAGACGGGAATATAACTGAAAATAATTGAAGACAACAATGTCCTATAAGAGCACCACTCGAGCAGTGCTGATTCAGAATCCCTCATAACTTCAAACATTCAGTCATAAAGTATGGATAATCCGTAAGAGAAAGGCATGCGTCTGTTTACAATTCCCTTCTAATTAAAGTTACAGAATGGGGTCTACCTTTGTTAAAGTTGATGTGTGTTTGTTAGACTTCCAGAGAAACTATACCACTGGCAAATTAGGGGTGGAATACAAAACGAAACAAACAATAACACTCTAATATGATCTGCAGTCAAGGAATAAATATTTCACAATCTGTCTACATTTGACACACTTTCAGTTGGGAACAAAGGATTCCTAAACAACAAATTGCCCAAACTTGGTCTTGAGACAGTAACCTTTTTGACCTGCGTTAATTCACAAAATATAGTAGCTACTTCCACTTCCCGACTGTGTGTGTAATCTGTCCTCAATTTGTTTGAAATTTAAGGACACATTGTTGCTTATTTTTTAAGTCAACGAGAAATTTGTGTTGGCAGTCATGGAAGGGAGCAGATTGAAACAGATCAAGACGGTAACAAAGAAAAATTCAGAGTAAGCACAATCAGGATGGTAAGGCACGTTTAAAGATGCATGTGAAAACAATGGAAGGGGCACAAACATAACGGTGTGCTACTTCATAGCCACCGGTACCTGGCACTGATTAGCCTCCATAACTGGCCTTAACACCACTGTTCATATCCTTGAGATGATGATACACTACAGCATTTTACTGTATGAAGCCAATGGTGAAGGGTGAACTGAAGAAAATCAGGTAAGCACCGTGCTGATGAAGGTGATGTTTCCCATTCTCCCTCTGCGAATCAGGCCAACAGTGTGCTGGGTGTCTAAGAGGGATAAGGCAGTGCTTGATGATTAATCGCTGGACATAATAAAGCTTCTCACCATGAGCACACAGTCCAGCTGATTCTATGATATGATTGGGGCCGATTAGAAAAGAGAAATAATCATTCCTTACAGTGCATTCATAGTACACTCTAATGATATCTTCCTTCTGATTGGACTTTGCGGAGAAGATAATAAGGGTCGTCTTCAGAATGGACTCTAAGATTATTTCTTTAACTTCATGAAATGGGGCCACGGGCCTGGATGCTGCAGATTTGAGGATTAAGATAAGCTGACCTTTCACATTATGTTGCCATGTATAAAAGATGAAGTTTACAGTCCCTCATCACATTAGACCTTTTCAATGGTAAGAGCCTCTGTGAAGCCCCTTTGAACATCACAATGGTTTTTCAGTATACAACAGGCCTCTACCCCCTAGTGTGGGATTACTGTGCTTGTGCGTGTGAGTGCTGAAAAGGGTGTGTTGTGGACGTGCATGCTAGCTTGTTTGGACAATACTAAAGCACTAATCCAGTGTATAACTTTATTTTATCTCCTTTCTTTTTGCTGTTCATGTGGGATAGAAAACAAACAAAAAACAACTTGATATTTAACGCTTCAATCTAAATGATGTGGCCTGTTATCAGAAAACAGATTTGACAGCGATGGACTATTAGTACAGTTCTACTAGCAAACACTCAGTGTGTATCAAACGTTTTCTCTTTCAGACAGCACTGTCAGGCTCTGCCCCTGAAAGCCCATGTTAACTCCTCATGCTGTTGGGACAGGTCGCTCTGCCCTGCTAGTGAGACTCTCAAGAGGAGAACAGCAGAGAGAGCATTTCATTTCCACAGTTCTCCAAAATATCATCGTCACAAGTTGTAACATCTAAGTATTCCATGAAAAAGCTGTCAAATGGGAGGCGAAGTGTCACTTGTTTCAAATGCAAACCAGCATACTTAAAACATTTTCTTGGATCAAGTGACATTATGTTGAAACTAGAGGAGTAATTCACTTGTCAGTTACAAATACTGTCACTTGTTTCAATCTCAAAACAAGTGAAACTATATTTGAAACAAGTCAAACGATCTCACCCCGATGGCAGATTTGTTTTCTCTTGTTTTGAGGTAGACAAAACTAAATAACTTAAATTTGACTAAATTCTGGGAGCTCATGACCACTCAGATAGTGAGTGACACTTTTGGATCATATGTGTTCAGCAGAGCCTCGCTCTCTGCTGGGCTGGGCTGAAGAGCTATAGGCTTTTACAGGCATCAAACTACTGGCCAACATTTCCAGGCTTCTTTGATGTGGGAGGCATTGCTTACCCCTATAACTTACAGCCCAGCTCTGCAGGGACTTATTTTTATAACCTCTATTATTTTCTATCATAAATATTCAAATCCAGATCTTAAATCCAGAGCTTAGTGAGGAGAATAGCCAAAAACAACATGCAGCTCTTCAGCTTCCCCCAGCTCTCGCTCTCCTATAGAAAATCATTATGAAGATTAATACAGAAATCAAACAGAATGCTGAGACGAGACTGTAGGACCCAGTAAAAATAATGCACTCATGTGAAAGACTCGGGATGGAATTTCTGGTCAAGGATCTTGGGTTTTTTTGTTCTTTATTTGTTTGAGCATTTTGACATATTCTGCATTTCCTCTTTTTGGCTGTGAATTAATATTTGCAGCTTGAATATTAATCCTGATTCAGTAGTGGATTAGTTTTCTATTGTCCCCTCTGTGCTGAGCCCTAAATAAAGGCGCTGACATGGTAGAGGAAATCTATACCTCTCTGCCCTGCAAACAAAGACCTCTGCACCCAGAGATAACACATGTCCCTGCAACACAGACCCCCCTACTCTACCCACATGCTGGATTCTCCATCTCCCTCTCCCTTGTCTTTCTCCCTCAATTCCACATTTCCCCTTCTTCTCGCCACTCTCTTCCTCCCTGTCTCTCTCTGAAAAACTTTGCCATGGTAGATTTGCAAGGCAATTGTGCCCTTAAACCGCGCCTCTTCCTCAGCTTATACCATGCATTTCCCAGAGTTTATCAAAGAATACAATGGGGTTATGCTTTCACCATTATTCTCCAGGCAAGAACAGTAATTTAAATGCACCACTACTACTGAGGCAGGGCGCAGCCCTGCTGTCGCACTATGGAACAGAGAGAGATGAAAATGCGTTACAAAAAACGCACTGCATTACTTTGTTGACCTTTCCTGTTCTCATAGTTTACAAACAGCTGTGAAGCTCCTTCCTCTGGGCTCTTTGTACATCAGAGACTAGGACTGATGGAGGCACGCCATGCTTAAATGAAGGGCTTTTTCTAACTTGCCTCCGTTGTGGCTCACAAACACAACCTAACAAACACACATTTACTTTATCTCTGCCGCCAAAGCAGTTGCCAAAGTGAGGGAGGAAATACATAGTGAAACAGATATGATGGCAGCCTTTCATGTAAGTATATATTTTAACACAGTCTGTTCAACAAGAAAATAAAAAAATCTAAACATATGCACACATCAATACAGCCACCCACACACAGAAACAAGTTTAATTTTCTCATCCGCTGTAATAGCATCGGCAAATATTTTTCAAAAGTTATTCTGTATGCACTGCTATTTTGATTCAACTAAATGTTTAGTAGAACACAGTTTATCTCAGACTCCTGTCTAAAAAGAAACTTCTGTCCTCAATGACAATAATCAGCACATACCTGCAAGTTCATATAGGGAGATATCCCCACACACACACACACACACACACACACACACATACACACACACACACACACACACACACACACACACACAGACAGACAGACAGACAGACACACACACACACACACACACACACACACACACACACACACACACACACACACACACATCATGGTATTGTGAAAGCAAAATGGGAACATTGAGTACTGTGCTTCAGATGGTGGTTCTACATGTGTGACCTGAGGCTGAATGCCAGGTGAATATTAACAGGGACCTGAGAGGAGGAGGAGGAGGAGGAAGATGTGAAGGACAGAGGATGATGAGGACAGAGGATGTTAGAGATGGAAATAAAGGAGTAAAAGAGTGAGGAAGCAAGGAAGAAGGGAAGAAAAACAAAGGGAGGAAGAGAGAAAGGCAACACGAAAGAAAGGGAGGAAGTAAGGGAGGAAGGAAGGAAGGAAGGAAGGAAGTACTGAAACTACAGTGAAGAGAGCCAAATATCAAGATGATAGAAAGATGAGGGAGTGCAGCAGACAGCTGGAGATGGAGTGGACCAGCCTGCAGACCTGGTCAGACTTATGAGAATGGGCAGCCACAGTGTTGCCATTATGTTGGTAATCAATCCATTGGTGTCTGCGTGTCTGGGTGGGCAGATATTCACAGTCTAGAAGGGGTTAATGGGAAATCAATGAGAGGGATGTGCTTATGAGCAGGACATGGGGAAAGAGAGACAAGGGGAAGAGAGTGAAGAGAGATAGAGGGGCGGGCAGGGCGAGATAGGAACATTGTTTCCTGTGATAGCAGCAGACTTCCCAGATGTTATCTGTCATTCAAAGAAGCACTCTGGTGACCAGATGTTTAGGCTCAACGTGGTGGAGTGGGTATACATCCTACAGGGGGATCAATATAGGTCAAGTGCATGGTAATATTTATCGCTACTCTACAAACACACGACATTGATGTCTTTGCAACACAGTGACTTGTGCCGAGCGGGAAGAACATTATGTATATGTATTGAAAAGAATATCACACCCTGGTGATGTGCTCATTTATTTCAGGAGGATATGTATCTGGCATGACAGTAGTTTTCTCATTAATATGGCTCCTATGTCTGGCCTGCATCAGCAATATCTCTCCATCTTACGTCCATTATAGGAAACAAAGGGGAGCGCTGATTTGGAAAGAAAGGTAAAATAAATACGGCGAAAAATGAGCCAGAGTAGTTTTCTAAAGGCCTGGGGGCATTTGGGGAGGTGGGTGGGGGGGTTGGAAAGGGGGAACCAAGAGCAGGTCCCAGTGCAGTACAGCTCTTTGTAGTTTGAGCAGTCTGAACTAGCCAGAGGCTTACTGCTCTAACCCTTACCACTCAGAGAGACTGTTTGGGGAAATTACACCACAGAGTAATAATTAATCAAGTAAACGCTGAACTGCTTTGATTTGGATTACATTAACATATTATCAATAATGTATTAATCAAATACAAATAAACACCTCTGCATAATAGCATACTTAACTACATTTTCACACTTGGTAAAAAAAAGTTGGTCTTTAAGCGATGAGAAAAACTACACTGGAAGTTTCTGCGGTTTTGGAAGCAACACCTCTTGGCACTGAACTGTCTCTATTCATCAACTCCCTTCTTCATCACGACATCACCCATTGAAAGTGCTTCTACCACGAGGCAAACAAATTATGAATTCATTTATTTATGCTTAACAATGGCAGAATGCATCATGCGGAATAAATAAACACACCACTGATGAAGCACCGAAAACACAATGCACGTAATTTGTGCAAAGCTACTCCAGGTTTGATTCCAAAAGTAGCTAAGTGGATTGAGGAAAAGAGTTAGTCACTTTTATCATTTGCAGAGGAGTCGAATCAGCTCTACTTTTGTATTTTCACTTAAATGCATGTTCTGTTTTCCTCAGATAAGTTGTGTTGTTTAAAAGCATCCGTTCTCGCCTCATGCTTTGTTCATTGGGAGAACTTCATGCCCAGGGATTTTCTAAACACAATTCATCAAAGTGGAACGGCAGTTTTTTTTTCCTGCATTCCTAATCCTTTTTGCTGCAGATGAGAGATTTGCTGTTCAGACTCATTAAGATTAAAGCGTTTTGCCAGAGTTATTTAAGAATGCAAAGTTCCATGTGAGACCTCTCAGAGTTCAGAACAGAAGAAAATCCTATCGACACGCTCGGTGCACTGGGGGCTGATCTTAGCCTATATTTCTATATTTGGTGTCAGTGATTGAGTGATTGCATGTGAAATGGTTTTTCCTGCTGCGTTATGGTTTAGAGTTACAATCACTTTTCCATTCTTACCATCAGTAGGAGGTTATGGGTGTAATTGCTCTTGTTGTCTTCGCTCATAAGATTATTGTGGTTACCTGTAAACATATTTAAAAAACTGTGCTTTGTACTTCTCTTTTGAACTTACCAGCTGCTTTTAATCAACACCATTGTTCCTTGGGCAGACACGTTAATTGTCTTTTGTTGAAGTAAACAATACATTATTATATAGATTGTAAAAGTGCAGTTAGTTAGGTAGTATTTTGCTTTCTAGTGTTATTTTAGCAGCAGAGACTTTAGCTGGAAAAAAGGTTTTCAGTCATCTGGTTGGACAGACAATGGTTAATGTTTTGCTGGAGGAGATGGCAGTCTTTTAGCTGAAAAATAAATTATCATTGGATCAGACTGAGTGTTAGTCTTCTGCCTAAGGATTTTTAATATTAGCTCTTTTGGCTGGAGACTCAGTAGTCTTTTGGCTGCTCTCAAGCTGGAGAAAGACTCAGATCCCGCCGTTGGTAGTACACAGCTCCAGTCTCGGCACCTTTCCCAAACTTTCCAACTCCAAGTGTCGCAATCTGGTTCCATTTTACAGCTGGCCTTGAGATTGTAACAGAGCCTCTTTCTCTACCTCCTCAACCGCATATTTAATCCCTGTGCTTATGTCAAACTTAATTACAGGACCTTGTACGAAAAAATAACAAGTGAGCCTTGTAAGGGTGGGAGTAGGAAAGGAGAGTATTAAGAGAAAGGGAGAGAAAAAGAGACATAGGGAGAATGCTAAGAGGTGTGAGGGAGGGGGGGGGGGAGGGCACAACAGAGACATTTAATCTGTAGATTCAGTATGTTAAATGACTAAACGACTGACGAATGACTAAAATGCTTTGATGTATATATGAATATCTCGTTTTTTTTGGCTGACAATCTATTTTTAAATCTCAATAATGATATGTATTGATAACTAAATCTAATAAGATCAATATTAGTCGACGCAATAATATGTCCAGTAGCTGAGACATTCAACGCAAGGAGATTGTCTAACCAACATTTTCAAATGAGGAGAGGCAAAGAAGGCAAAAAAGTGTCCTAAGAGGCCGTACGCCCATATCTTTTAACTTAGAGCCCAGAAAATTCTCCTGAACCCCCAAAAACCAAAAGTAAATAATCATTAGACTAAGTCAGTCAGTGTGTGTGTGTATATGTGTGTGTATATGTGTGTGTGTGTGTGTGTGTGTGTGTGTGTGTGTGTGTGTGTGTGTGTGTGTGTGTGTGTATATGTGTGTTTGGGCACATAAAACTATTTACTATGTAGAAGTGGAACAGCCAGGGAAAGAGATGTTTAGTCTGTCAGTTTAAAACTATTACCTCAAACTCTGAAAATATGAGCTGAGCCTGTCGTGCATCGACACAGGGAGACAGCACTGTGAAGAACAAACCTTTGAAAAGTCTAAATCAATTTTTGGGGGAGTAACATAACAAACGCTTCACCGCAGTGAAGAAAAGGGGATCTCTTTTTTTGAAACAGTTTGAAAAGCACATATTCATACAATCTTCATAAGGCAAAACAGCATAAATGCAGTATACATGAAGTCTTTTGAAAAGGGAGATGACAGGAAGGGAGAAAAGGAGAAGACACCGGGATGCTCCTCAGAGAAGCAAACAAAACACACAGGGAGACCACCACTGCCATACACAGCCCTCCATACTTTTTTCCTACATCGCCACATTGCACACACCTACCCACGCACCCACCCTTTAGGCCAGCCTGCTGGCTAAAGCCTTCCCAGACTGGACTTGAGTGGCCAAGCAATGGACCAGAGGGGGGAGAGATGTTCCCATGCCACTGGTACTGGAACTGGCGCACCACCCGGAGGTATTTATAGCAGACCAGCACTAAAGGGCCTGGAGAGAGGGTATGCTTGTTTTCCTTTCCATTCCCCAGGCACTTTCAGCAGGCCTCACATGTGGGTGTTAAATATATACCCAAATGCTGAGAGCAACATTGTGGGGGCAGAGAATAGGAGGCAGTGGGCTCTCTTGGAATAGGGGTGGGTTGGCGGTGGAAAGGGGGCAGGGAGAGATGGAGAGTTGAGAGAGGGAACAGGAAAGAGGAGGAAGAGGGATGCAGTTTTACAGTAAAGAGTTGTGTGCTGAAGAGGAAGAAGAAAGAAAGAAAGACAGAAAGACGAATGAAGTTGTTTAGGCTTTCCAAGCTCCAAAGGGCCAACGAAAGTGAGGCAGGCTCTGTGCCAGCTTCAGGACCCAGTCAAGGCCCAGACAAAGATCAGACGTTAGCACTGAGCTGAACCCTGTTCATCTGGAGACTCCACAGTGGAGCGCCAGGGGAAAGTCCAGACAAAACAATGGGGCATTTGCAGGGAGGTAGTGGAGCAGTCCTGTTGTTGTGGCCTCCTAAACATCAAATGGTATCTGGATCCAAGAAGCAGCCTTCCCTATCTCCAGCTGCTTCCTCTATATATTTCTGTCTCTCTCTGCATTGGAATTCCAGAGTGACATTATTACTATGATGAAAACAGACCCTATAAATACTGAGCACTATGATGAATATAACAGCGATTATGGGGGCCGCGATAATTAGATCAGGAAAGAAAGAGAGACTCATTGAAGTTTGCTCTGTTTTTGTGTTTGGAAATTCCTTTCAACCGTGTGTCTTAATGTATGAAGAATTACAGAGGCAACGGTGGCGTAGTAATCATCTGGGTATCTAGGAGGGCCTCTTGGGGCCTCTTCAGTGATCCTCTCTCCTGTTTCAGCTCTATGCTCCCTCTCACATCTTTGTAAAAGCCACCCTGCTGTCTGCTTTTTTAATGATGGTTTGGCCAACAAACAATTAATAGGCTGCCCCACAGATGCCTGTTAAAAATGAAATAACAGAAACTATAGAGTGCTCCCAAATGGGCCCATCCAGCAGCTCCTGCTATCTTTTCATCCAGTTGGCTCGTCAGGTTTTACCCTCATCAGCAGATCCCTAACCCATCCAGGTCCACCTTAGATCTTTAAGTCCTAAGAATACAGCTTTAACAACACCCTGACCTGAGCCCCTGTCCAAATCCCAACTGCACAGCAGCCATCCCACTAGCTGATTGCGTCAGAAAGATTCCACAGCCATGGCCTCTGTTTTTTCATACTTGTGGGAAAATAGCAGTTCATGTTTCCTTGGATGCTTCACACATTCCTCACCCTGTCTTCACATTGCGTGGCCCCGGAGACTGGGTAGGGCCAAAGCCACTCAAGAGGAGGTGCTTGGCAGATAGGAGGTGTGGCTAAATGAAAAAGGAAGGCAATTTTTCATTGTTTATTTAGGAGTGAGTTGCTAGGCGATGTGATCTCAAAAAAGCACTAATTACATTTCCCTGAGTTTGATGAGTATAACAGAACTTGGACAGAAACTTTCCAGCTCATTTAACTTCTCAGAACACAGCTGGGAATTATAGATAACAGAACATCTGGAAGTCACAAAAATACTTCTCTAGTGTCTAATCCAGACTAATTCAAAAGTCACCACATCCTGCAATGAACGACGTCCCAAAGCTAACTCAGTGACAGCTCCAATATTCACTTTGTTGTAAAAAAAAATAAAGAGTAGCCATGTCTGAATGGAATTCTAGTTATGTGGGCAAAAGTTCATGCATTCTAGATCATGCAGCATCTTTTTCTCAAAGTTCCTCATTAGACCGAAATGGACGTCATGGAAAAGTACCCAAAACCCCTTAAGTCCTTACACAAACCCAAACATACACTGCTGCACGGTACAGCACTATACTTTGTGCAACATATGTTCCCATATTCTTCAACATAAATGACAGATATTCCATCATATAAACAACAAAAGTATTTCACATACTACATCTATTAAATCCATGTAATGCAGCGTACACACACACACACACACACACACACACACACACACACACACACACACACACACACACACACACACACAGATACACAAACAGCTCTTAGTCTACTTGGCCACACTCAAGTTTGGTCTCATCCCAAAATCCTGACCTCAAAATTTCAAGACAAAGGTAGTTAGTCTTGATTTATGCATGCTTCAGCTTAGGATGAAGAGAGCAGGACACAGTAGCAAAGCAATTAATTTTGATGCTGAAAACATTATTAATGGTAATGTTTAAAACATCAAAGCCCTGGCTGACAGAGACACAGCATCTCCACTCTGACAAGATGGAACAGATGAGCTCACTTGAGTCAGTCAAGGTGAGGCACAGGGGAAAATGTAATTTGTCTCTCCGTTGATTTTCATTGAGAATTCCTGGAGAAGCTGTGGTTCAGAGCAGATTAAACTTGTGTACCGAGTGTCTGCGGTATAGGAGGACGGGCCTCCATATGAAGTGTAGTTGATTTTCTCTTTCACTTGCTTGTGCATAGTGCCAGAAATGCATCATGTTTTAGGGTTTTTTTTAAGAAGAAAAGTATACTTTAAAGTCAGCATGTGGCAATTAGGAGGCAGAAGTTGCTCTTTAGACCAGAGGACTGAGTCCAACTAGTCAACACCAACTTGGACATTGGATGTGGGGGACAACAGAGGACACACCATCTTATTGGAATGTATAAATCTTAAGTTCATAATGACTGAGTGGGCCAGTGAAGAAGCCCCTCCTCCATCTGTGTGGACTCCACACTGTAGCTTTGGGCAAAGGGATAAAGCTTCTTTCACTCCCATATATTCATTTACCCCCCACCATCACACCAATTGAACCAGGGAGTCTGGGGGGAGCCACATTGATATTCACTACACATCTCCATCCCCCAGCCACAACCATCCCCACTGGAAACATTATTTCATTACATATATTATGCATTCAGCATAAGGGAGTTGGTGAATGTGCAGATGTGTGTGTGTGTGGGTGTGGGTGTGGGCGAGCTCAGATGTTTCCTCTATGTATACATGGCTGTGACAAGCCTGTTGTAAAAAGAGTTTTAAAGAGGGGTGTAAAAAGACATAATGCCTCAGGGGTCCAGTGTTAATGAGACTTAGTTTACTCTGTGAGACAAAATATTTATTTCGTACTGTTTTGTGTCAACATTCTAAAAGTGATTTTTTTTTTTTTTTACTATGTAGAAGGACAGCGTTTCCTGCAGAGTTTGCATGAATTTTCTCAGTTCATTTGAGTATGTGCGTCCACATGTGAATGTGTACTGTGTCTCATGCGGAGCGGGAGATAAAGAGAGACACACAGAGAGGAAAACAGAGAAAAGAGACCAGAAAGAGATGAAGATAGAGGCAGACAGACACATCTTTCATAGTGCCCGCTGCTCTTTGGGCCCTGGTCCAGATTCCACCAAAGCACTTTTTATTTTAAAATGTCTCGTTTTTAAAAAACTTTCAAAAGCGCCTGCCACCTTTCCTTTAATTCTTTAAGTGGCTCAACACTAGACACTCTTGTCTGATCCAAACAGGAATCAATTTGGAAAAGGAACCATTTCACCTCTGATTAAGCACTGCTCTGTCTCTGCTGTGGCATGCTGACCTTTCCAGAGGTCTGTCTTGTGCTGCGAGGAGGGGCCAGCCAGATGAAATGCTGGGCTAATTAGACTGATTGACGTCAGAAGGCTGGGCCGGAGAGTGGCTTGTGTTTGAACCCTCAGCCATTTGTGAGGACTCACAACCCTATCTATTTCAGGGTCCTTTTGAGTCTCTTAAGTCAGATTCAATGCCGTACCGCCAGTTTCTTTCTGCAAATATCCCATAATGCTTTTCCCTTTCGTTTTCAGAAATGTCCACTGACTTCAGGGCCACAAATGTGACACCTGCCCAATGTCTTATTATATAGTGAGCCTGGTGTGTTTCGGTGTTATCCTTGTGTTTTTTCAATCACACATAAATTAAATATTCTTAACGTTTGGGTTAAAGTGTGGAGACACCACTCATACATGTTATAATCAGGCCATTCACTCCCCAGTCAGCCATTTTGCCAAATTCATCCTGCCTTTTGAAATGGCTGCATTTACAGCGACGTATCTCTGTGTTATCCGCGTGATCGCCACTTTCAGCCTCTGTATGCCTCATCAATTTCTCTCACCCTTTGTTATAGCAGTGTAGCTCCAGTTCAACATCTCTATCTATCCCGGACTTGTGTAACATATTAAACATGGAAGTCTCTAGAGCTATAAAATGTTGCAAACCCAGGACGCTTTCAGAAGAGCGATCAGAGGAACGGAGATCAGAACTCGGTCCAATTCAAAGCATTCTGCCTCATACTGTACACCCAGATAAATGCCCACAGAGAGGCCTGGTAGAGAGAAACCTCACCTCTAGTTCAAGCGGATTCCTCTGCCCTTTTATTTGCTCTCGTTTGGCTGCAGGGGGAACGTGCACCATTCTGACCTGGGGGCACTCATCCAATCAGCTCGCTATCTGCTGCAAGGGCCTCCATAATAGTGACATTTTTTCACCTCGTCAATAAAGTGGTGAAAGCCACCCTCCACTCGCTACTTGACCATTTAACTTCTTCCTGAAAAGGCCCTTTCTTTCTGTCTGTCTCTGTGTCTGGCTGAAATCAATAAAAGCAGAGCAAGGAAAGAGACCAATCCAGCGGCTGCATTAACTGGTGGTCTCAACTGCTGTACAAAGAGGATGGCTGGCGGAGAAAAGGATACAGGAGAGCTTGAATCTTCCTGGTTCATGCAGCAGTGGGATAAACATGCTACTTGCCTACACTCTGTGCTGTCGCCCAGTAAGGACAAGGAGATTCTGAAAATGCTGAATGACAAAAACCAGTCATGCACAGATACAACATGCTGCACACACTCTTGTGTATCCTAAAAGCCATAAAATATAGTAAATACTGAAAAACGTCCATGTATACAAGCAGACAAAGATGATAATCATATGCAACAAAACTGGCATATACATCAACAGATGTATACTCTCTAGTCTCTAATGATCATTGCTTGCCATGACTCATTTAGCAGCTGCATTCCCACATCACCACATGTCTGCTGTGATTGACATAATGGCATCAGAGTGAGAACAAAATGTCTTCCAATGAAGGAGCAGGAGGGAGAAAATGAGAAAGATGTGTTACATCTATGCCCATGCTGAAATGAGTGCAGCGCTTTGTTTGGTTATGCTGTCTGAGCTGAAATTGATTACTGTGAGAAGCATGCACCAAAGAGCCCCTGCATTCAGATGAAATAAATAACACACTCGCTTAGAGATGGGAGGGTATGTGGACGAAGGAGCAGAAGGTAAAAAATGGGAGAAAGGAGGAGGGAAGAAACAAAGATGGATGAGGTCAAAATGAATTTACAAGGGAAAAAAGCAGAAATGAAAAAGAAAGAAATAGCCAAAGGTGGTGTACTGACTGTCATGTCTTCAGTCTAGTGCAGCACTAAAAAGAGACAGCCTGGAAGACATCTGGAGTAGTGGAGGATAACGGCCACACACCACTCCCCAACCACAGACAACATGATGAGGGATTAAACTTCATTACAACATGTTATGGTAATGAATGGGCTGTGGCCAGTTCTGGATGTGTTAGAGTAATTACCACACTCCAGCGCATGTGTGAGTGACACTTACTACACGTGTCAGTGTGAGAGTGAATGTGTGTGTACATGTGTGCCGATCATATTCCTGGGGATCCAGGTTTAGTGAACTGGATGAAGCCTGAGAAAACCCAGGAGGTCCTTTCCACGATGCGCCAAGCAGAAGCAACTTCTGCAGCTAATTAAAAGAATGCAACACTTAGACAGCTACTGTCATACAGATAATCTCCCATAATTAGCTTAACACTGTTCTTCAATGGAAGATGGGAAGGGGCAGGCCCAGACTTTGTGGTTTGGATCAGTGTCTGGGCATCTGGGTCTACAGTAGATGCCAGAAAGGGAGGGGGACAGACAAAGCCACACACCCCAGAGGGGTGAGGTTGACTCTAGGTCACAGAGGCTGCCTGGCCTTATGGCTGACAGATGTTAGTCTGGTTCAACAAGAGTTCTGATTCTGGAAAAAGTTACACCACACTGAGCTCCACGCTGCAATTATCTTCTCTGTGTAAAGAAACATCTCATACATCATCACTCAACAAGACATAAGCAAGAGCCCCTCCCTGGATTACAAAGCCTTTGATAAACCATGTCACTTGAATCTTCTATCTAGTTTTACTGCACTAAAGTCTTCCAGTGTTTGAGTTAGCTGCTAATGTTGCTAATGATCAACACAATGGAGTAGGAGCCGAGTCATTTCATTTACAGTAAGCTTCAAAGTGTGAGAGTCAAGAGGGAGGCAAGGATGAGCGCCAGAGGGAAGGCCCGTCCCCAGACTGCTCCCTGTTCCCTCATGACAGTACAACAGGGACATGCTGTGTTCCTCTGCACATTGGCAGCATATGAGCTTCCCTATAGCCTATGTGTTAATGCTGGGATCCATGGTGTGTGTATGTGTGTTTGTCTGTTTGAGTGTGTAACAGGGACAAGGTTTCTGAGGTGACACATTTCCCACAGTGGATATGTGGACACGTGCCAGGCGAGCATCAGGGGGCATTAAGGAGAAGTGTTTTCCCCCTAAGATAGAGAAAGGGGAAATGAAATGACAGTAGATCTTTAGACTGGGATTGCCTGCAGTTTGCTAATTTATGCAAATGATTTCTTGGCTAACGGAAAGGAGAGGGAGGGGGTGACACTGCTCGGCAAGCAGTCAACATCGAGCAGCAAGAAGGTTAAACTGATGCACTCTGCTTTGGTGGTCTGGAAAGTTTAGCGGTGTGAGTCAGGGAGGGTTGTGGTATACCAAGCAACAATGACAAAGAAACGCAGATGCCAGCCCTCTTCCTGGCAAGGCGGGTAGACAGACAGCCAATCAGGTTTGTGCTGGCTTTCTCGTAGGCGAATGGCATGGCATGCTGGCCCTCTCGTTGCCCCGCCTCCCCTCCCCACTGCACTGCAGCTGCCCAGAATGATTTTATAAACATTTTGCCAGTGGATCAATACCTGTATTGATCAACCATTGTGAGAGTGATCTGTCTAAAACCCAGAGCAGCCTAGAGCTCAGAGATGGGAGGAGCGAAAGAGAGAGGCTGCAGAGAGGATGGAGAAAGAGAGAGAGACTGCAGCCACAGTGAAAGGGAGAAGAGGTACAAGAGAAGAGAAGCGAATCCGAGAGAGAAGCAGACGCAGAGCTGAAGGCAGGTGGGGAGGCAGGTTCCGGACAACGCTGCCAGGCCACTGGGATTGCCGAGAAACCTATGGTAATTGCTTTCTCATTAAGAGAGGGAGGGTGAGGGCGACAAATGACTACTGCTTTAAGTATGCGGGTAAGTGACAGATGGAGAAATAGTACGAAGATTTGTGTATGTGTGCAAGGAGAGGGGTGATTCCCACACCTAAAGTTGCTAATGCCTGCACTAGTTTGGCCTGTTATGTAGCACTGTCAGGTACATTGTTGCATGTGCGTACATGTGCATGATTGCATGAGGTTGAAAGGGAAGGTGTCGGGAGGTGGGCGATGTAGATAAAAACAATTATCCTGCTTTATTTATTACTGATTATATTTTCATTTTGTTTTGTGTTGTCTAGAAAAACTCCCTCTGAAAAGAAGAAGCTGGAGTGTCAAAGATCTGCAGTTTGCCTTGGTGACAACATGAGACAGAGAAGGCCCAGCACATACTGCGCTCATAACTGGAAATTCCTGAGAAAAGAAATAGCCTGCATCGTGGATACAAAGATTCATGAAGGAAGTAACAAGTTGGATGTATAAGCCAACACCGACTTCAAGCTCAAAGACGGAAATGGCTGCAAGATGATATTGTAAATGGTGGCGAATAACAGATTGTTGCGGCGATGACCTGGTGTGGATAAAGCTAGCTTTGGGATGTCTTTTTTTACACTTTGTTGGATTAATTTTTTTATTATATTAATAATTTTGTTGGAATTGTACTGTTCAGACGACTGACTGGACCACTCAACAATGGACGTTCGATTCAAGGCCCCAAGCTGCGCTGCGCTGGAGGTGGCGTCAAAAGGCTTTTGGGATCTTCCCCCTCAATGCTAAAGGGAACTCAAGTTTCTATTGATGGATTTTAAATGTGACTTCCTTGTGCATAAGTGTGGATTTGAGGGAAGATATATTCCTCTAAACTGAGGGGGCGTACCTTGATGCTCATAAACTCCCTTTACACTGGAGCTCTGCTGTGGGAAGACTCTGAGGAAAAAGGCCTACAATCAACAGGTTCACTCCTCTGAGAACATGCAGCTGAATTAATAGAAACATTCTGTACAAAGGAGAAGAAGTAACTAAATACAGTTTTGTTGAATATACTTTAAAACAGGGGAACCATGATCGTGTGGTACACAATGCAAATGGCTCTAAGTGTGTGTGGCAGTACAGATCCTTGGCGGTGTCCCAGCTCCACATTGCACACTAACACAATAAGAATGCACTGTGTATGTTAACAGTGTACTGTTGTGACAGTTAGTATACAAGAAATGAAGGACAGGAAATGATACAAGATGGTCACAAATAGACTTCAATTAAACTGTGATTTTTGAACTCTGACATTTTCGAATCAGGAGAAAAACAACAAGAACAACGCAAAGCGTTTTCTGAAGATTGAATAAGTCTTATTCTGATTAATTCTCTGTCTGTACTCTCTCTCAACACCCTCCACAGTAAATGTATCATGTATAAATATAAGCTCTTTTATCATATTTCACTACTTTTTCAATGTAAACTTACTTGTTCAAATGTCAATATAAATGAATATATAGTGTGGAATTGGGATACAGCTCTTGACTTAGAGTTGTGTACTTGTACTTCACTTAAGTATAACTTGTAAGACAACTGTAGCTCAGGTACAGTACACGTAATGGTAACCAGGGAGGCTCAATTGGTGCTTAGGTGAAGAGAGAAGATGAACATCACAGTACAAGCTTGCTTGCATTACAGTTGTTCAACGTACACAACACACAGATTATGAGTTCAGTGCAGCATCGGAAAACATTTCCCATTATTATTGGTAAGTTGGCCCGTTGAGTTTGTTATTTGGAGAATGCTCTTTTCAGCAGAAGGATGAATAGAGAAACATATGAGGTGGTCACATGACACAAAACCCTGATCAGATGAATTACTATATACAAATGTGCGCACAATATGTGATTGCCAAGGTACTCAAATGTACAGGTCAAACGCAATGTTTTTAAACAAACACAAAAGATTAAACAGGAACCTTATACTCTAATTATGCAGATGGAGTTTCCGGCACACACTTAGTTAGCTGAAGATCGATCTCAACTACAAAAAGGAGGGACTACAAAAATGTTAATCTCTTTGAAAGAAAACCAATGGCAGTACGAATAACGCTTATAAATTGTGCACTACCTGCGCTTCCCTTTCTGTGTCTCAAAACAGTTTGTGCCGAAAATGAACTGTGGTGAAATCTTGTCAAATCCAAGGCAATGGCTCACAGTGTAATATAGTGTAGAAGTTAAATATGGCTGCCATGCTCTCATTTGTTTTAGGATATAGAGTGTGATATACATTTATAGATACTAAGTTGTTTTTGTGTATTATTTACAGTCAGTATACTTGCTCATAACATTCAAAGGTATAGAGAAATAGGACCATTATGTTTGCCCACTAGGACAAATAACCAAAAGGCTGCATAGTTTAAAACACTTACACTAAACACTCAGTGTTTTTCACTCATATAAGTGCCCTGTTATTGTCTTTATCATTTTAATTTCAGGGAGATAAACACGCTTAAGTGTTATCACCTTACACAAAGCTTTAATTCATTTGCAATCAAAGCAGAATTGAGACACTGAATCATTTTCTTGTTTCCTTTCATCCTTTTTGTTTGATTTCTACTTTCAAAAAACAAACCCTTGGAAGAGTGCCAAACCATGAATTAAGATCTTCATTAGACACATCACATTTAAATTACAATTCAATTAACAGGCCAGTCAACCTGAACTAATCAACCAATTAGCCTGTGTGTGTTCACAGAAAAGCTAACAAAAGCGCATGAGTCCCCTGGGAAAGCAGTAAAACACTGCAGAAGAGTGACAGTGCAAATGAGAAGCTACTGGTTCAGGAGGGAAAAGTGAGGATCAGAAAGTGGCAGAGGATAAACGTGACAGTGAGATCACGTCACTATTCACACTAGTTTTTTTGAAAATGACACTTCAAGCTACAAGAATTAATTAAAACTGGAAGAAAAAAAAAAAAGGGCAAAATCTGAAACTAAATCATTTACATGAGCTTTGATCAATTTGCATTGTAAATGGATCTACTGTTTTCAGGTTAATGTTTGTGACCAATCTTTTTATGCCAATGAGTTTTTATTACTCTGATGTATTGTTGGGCAATATATTGATATTATATCGAGATATGAGATTAGATATCGTCTTAGATTTAGGATATTGTAATATTGCATTGCTGTTTTTTCCTGGTTTTAAAGGCCGCTTTACTGTAAAGTGATGTAATTATCTGAACTTACTGACTGTAATAGGTTCTCTATTATTTGCCTTTACCCACTTACTCATTACTGATTATTATTTATCAAAAATCTTATTGTGTAAATAGTTTGTGAACGCACCAATAGTCAACCCTACAATATCGATATCGAGGTATTTGATCAAAAAATATATTGATATTTGATTATCCCAATTTTGCTCAGCCCGACTCTGATGATAACTCATATTGAGAACTACAACTAAATAAACACTGGGCACAAAGAACACAACTACCCCTAAACCTAAACGTTTTGTTTAAATGAATTGATTAAAGACATTGTATCAATGCAGGTAATAAAAAATAATCTACGATTATAATGATATGGAATACAAATGTGAATTGTATTCTGCAGATCAGACAGAATATGATGATGTGCAGTGACTGTGCTGCCTGAGTCTCTTTGTGGAGGAAATAAATTCACATTTACCAACTGTGAATGAAGACAAGTTGTAAATGCTGTCACATAATGTTGTCTGCAGTTCATGGCACTCATCTTTAGTGAGTGCTGTGGCACAGTGAAAGGCTTGTGATGCCCTATTCAGTGTGGTGGGGCTGCTGGGACGTCTGTGATGAACATACCTTTGGTTCACAGCCAGGAGATCTGGTAGGCAGCACAGGCTGATCAAATGCCTTCTTCGCACGCAACGGAATGCAACCTAAGATAAGAGGGAAACACGCACATTAGATACACACATTTACATACATACATACATTCATACATACAGAGTAAAGTCGGACTCATACTGGATTTCTTTTGTGTCTAATACTAATATCGATATTCACCCCTTCCAGCCCTCACATCTAAAGGTCTGAGATCTGATGGCGCTCCAGTGCAGGCCAAAGGGGGTTGTACAGAGGAGAACACCATTATTGTACCAGTAAATGTCAGAACAACCCCATCTAATTGTGCCATTACTAATTCATGTTTATTAATGCAGTGATGTATGATGGCTCTACAGACAGACTGAGCTTGTCTGTGCCTGTCATGTATGGCTTATTCTTTGCTGGTGAGGGCTGCAGGGAGCGTGTTCAGGACAGGGTGGTGGATATGGTGGGTGTGGGGCATATGGTGCATGTAGTGACAGTGCCAAGTGGTGTGTGACTTTAACATGAAGACAGAGGGGGTGAGGGAGTTGACTGATGGTGTCTTCTGCTGGCCCAGTGCCAGGGCCCTTGGTCCCCAGTGCCCCAGCCCCTCACCACCCCGAGAGCCTCTGGGCAAGTACCACAGTTATTGTTTTCACTGCCAAGCAATTAGCAGCACTTAAGATTTATTTAGTCATGCTCTAATGTGTGGTAATTAGCTTGGGGCCCAAACAAGCCCCTTTATCCCATCACCTTGTCGCTCACATCAGCGCGATGCATCAGCAGGAGACAGTGAGGGAATGTGAGAGAGGAAGCAGGAGGTACAGAGGGTGGGGATCGGGGGGAGGGTGGGGGTGGAACAGAGCTAGAAGGATTACAAGAGCACCAGTCCAGCTATGTGGATCAGCACTTTTTAAGAGATCTTCAGGGGCCTGTTGGCTGAACGCATAGCAGGAGGAAAGGGCAAATACAGCCCAGTTACACTTTTATAGAATGCTTTGTGGAAAAACACCCCTGACACACACCTCGGTCTGGCAGCTCGGTTTGTCATATGGCCCAGGGGGCTCCACTGGCCTATCACATGACCATTGCAATGACCTTAAAGGGCAGCTTCCTCAACAAGCTCAAGCCACGCCTACTGACTGGACTGCTCTTTGGGAAATGCAGTTTGGGTCACTGCATAATGAGTGATGCATTTGGCCCTAAGGCCGGAATAAAAATAAATACATAAAAAAAATAATAACATGAGGTAGAAACCAGGCCAAAGATATTATGCAAAAGCTCCCAAGTTGGGAAAAACAAAACAAAAAAAATGCTAGTTTCTCTACTGTTGGTTCATAATGCTTTTGGGAATCAACATAATATAACACACAATATTAATGTGCAAATTATGTCATAATTTGCTTGTAGGTGTCAAGGGCACCTCTATTAAGAGACAGAAGTTGTGCGAGCAGAGATTCATTGATTTATTATTTGTTGGCGTGTAATGGTTTCAGCAATGTGGAGTGCTTTGGTTATATTATTATATGCATCCTCTGGGCTGTGTGCACTCAGACAACAGGCTCTATGGTCGATCTCACATTGTGTCAGCTATAGTTTGGTCCTCAATACATTCACATACAAGCCAGTGGTGATTTTCTAACCATTGTGGTCAAAGCATGAATTAAATATTAAATTCCATGGACACCAGGCTACCACAAAACGTTGCAGGAAAACAAGAAAAGTCAGCGTAGGTTTATCCACTCCACCTTCTACATCTCCATTGAAGCACCGATAGAATAAAGGACAATTACACTTTGTGAATAGAATTGAGAGGAATCAATGCATGGAGTGTTATAACTTACAGTATCTACTTGAACAAGAAACATTTATAAAACACTTCAATGCACTTTTAGAACAGTAGCTCACTGAATACATGTGAGCAGATGAAGGTCAAAGGCAGGTTCAACTGCATATGCACATCTTATACATATTCATAAACAAAACCCATCGATGTTGTTGCTGGTTGGAGGGGGTGAGAGAATTGAAAAACTACATATTAAAAACAGCATGTGGAAAACTATACAGCATATGCCTTTGATCATAAAAAGACTGCAAAAAACTGCTGATGCAAGACATCACAGTAGCCATTTTTGTGTTTAGTGTGTTTGGTAGATGCACTCTAATCATCGCAGAACTGGGCCTCCTCATGGAACTATCACCTAAAATTGCTATGCAGTCTGAAAGGGTGGTGCTATAAATGAAATATCACTTTCCATTTTTATCTCCAAAAGCAGCGTGATGCTCCAAACCAATCAAAACCTCACAAGCTAACCCTTGACCTTCTTCATCGCAATATGACTACCATTATCTTGCAGAAAATTAGAAGCGTCTCCCTATTGTTCGGTAGTGACAGGGGGTGGAGGTTATTTAAAGATAAATGCTCTAGTGTTCATGATCCATGCAGCAATCACACAGGACCAACGCGGAGCAGAGGAGAAACATGTCTGCTACAGCCGTGTGGCTGCATGAGTGCACATGCGCACACGTGAGGCTATGTGTAAATGGATGCATGTTGATTGTTTGGTGCTGATGTAGTTCTGCGCTAGCCTAGTAAACCTGTCCGTCGGTGTTGGGCAAGAAGGTTTCAATGAATGCTTAAGT
Source organism: Cottoperca gobio (assembly GCF_900634415.1). Lineage (NCBI taxonomy): Eukaryota > Metazoa > Chordata > Actinopteri > Perciformes > Bovichtidae > Cottoperca > Cottoperca gobio. The sequence continues at coordinate 20,246,799 of NC_041357.1, forward strand.
ATTATTATGTGGGTACTAAAATGGGCAGGTTTAATGCACTATTTACAGCACACCTTTTGAAAGGGAAGCCAGGCGAGTATACAGCCTTGGTTTCAGTGGTCTCCATAGGCAACTGGATCACTGCTGGATGTCTTATAAACATGAGTAGCGATAGGGATAATATCCTCCTGGTAACAAAGCCATTAGGTGACGAATGTGAATAGAGTTGATGCAGGACTGAAGTGACATGACAACGTGATGCTGTGGGTGTAAAAACTAGCTGAGCATCTGTTAGCCTTTTTGGCACACTCTCCCACAGAGGTAGGCACACAGTACACGCAAGAGTCACACAGACACACGCTTAAAAAGGGATTGGGAACACTTCTCGGTTTAAGATATTATTTTATCTATTTTATGTGCAAGTCTAAGCAATATTCTTAGGATCAATAATATACTTAAAAACTAAAACGCAAGAAGTTTTAATACGTTATTAGTATACTGTAAAACGATGATTACATTATCATTGCATCTGTAGTTTAATAGTTAGCTCTACTACAAAAAGTATCATCAGTAAAAAAGCTAAATACTCATTCCAACATTGTCCAAAACAAGCTTTCAGTGGAGGACATTTCTGTCTTTGAGCCGATCCCATTCCATTGATATTAACTTTTTTAATAACTGGATAAATATGAGCATGACATATTCAAATTAAATGAATTCAAACACAAGCTTTGCTGACAATCCCAGACACTCTGCAGAAGGCACCTTGTCCATGTTTGCAGTTCCAATAAATCTGAACAGTAAGTATGTCATCTTGCTCTTGGCTACTCATAAAAGTAGTAAATAACAAAAGGTTTATGCAAATGTTTAGGAAACAAATCTAATGTAATGTAAGTACATATAGGAATAACCTTGGAGCGTGGCTTTCTAGTTTAAATCCACTTTGAACTGTTGCATTGAAGCAACTCATTGATATGTTGGATAAGACATGAGACTTGGGAAACAAAGGTATTTAAAACATACTCCACTGGCCTTCTTTGGACTGCTGTTTTATTAAACTCACCCTTTAAAATGTAAAACTTATAATTATATAAAGATATACAATATGATATAATACAATCATTTGATGTAATTGTCTTTACCGCAGTTTGTTTCAGCCTTTTACTATTTATTCTCATAATACACAAGATAGTGTCAGAAAACACATAATACCAATTTCAATGATTCTCACATTTTTGGGTAGTTTTAGATGGCCCTAACAATGGTAGAATGAATAATACCCAATATGTTAAATGTGCACTGTTAGGGGCAGGAATAAAACTGACCATGAATTTGCAGTAGTTCTGCTGAAGTACTTGCAAATGTCATAAAACAGCAGGAAATCGGCAGTTCTATCCAGCATATGTCAAAAGCAGGATATGATTCCTAAATAAATGAATATATTAATATTTTTGTTCTTTTTTCAGTTCCAACATGAGTTATTATCTATTATGATGCATGCATAATGTTACAGAGGGTCACAGGATAGTTCTGCTTTAAATGTTATATTTCCATGATTGGTTCATTCTCTCCATTTCCTGCTCATTGTGTGCCAGCAAACTCCATTGTCCGTGGGTAGGTTCTGCTCGGCCCTCAGAGGGGCCATCCCCCGGGAGCACTGCATCTTTTATTAATCAGGGGCGCTGCGCCACAGCCCCGCTTATCTAATTTAGCAGCCCGCCTCAGATACAACTATGTTGGGCTTGGTGTGGAAAGAAGGGACAGGGGTGTGGGGGTGCAGTTGGGTGTAGATAGGATGGGGGTTGGGGTGCGTCCTTCGGTTTTTCCATATTGTGGGTGATGCAGGGGGGCTGTGAGGGAGATGGGGACAGAGAGGGGAGGTAGCGACTTATGAGACACCACATCACCCAGTTTTAGGACTGAATCACAATACAGCAAATTACCTTCTGCTGACAAGAAAAAATGAGCATGGCCCCCCATATGAAAAAAATAGGATTGTCAGGAAGAGGTGACACATTGATTGCTTAGTATGCGCATCCAGAAGGCTGGGGTTCAGAGGCGTCCTCCCTATATATATGTAGAAGAGGTGCAGCAGTGCACAGCACAGCCATGAGGGGGATTGAGAAATTGAAATGCCATGTTAGATTGGAGTCCTTTCCTCAAGCCAATCTCTCCGTTCTAGGCCACTGTAGCATCTAACATATTAGAACGCAATATCATAGCACGGCCGTGTGTTGTGGTGAACATCCATGAACCTTTATGTACCAACTACCACTAAAGAGAAGACAATATGGCGTTTTACAAAGTGCTGGAAGCTACACGGTAATACGTATCGTATTTAAACACAGAACACAAAGACCTGGCAACACAAACAAAATGCATGAGCGTGGTCTCTAGGTGTTTTATGTTTCTTTTCTGGTTGTCCCTCCCCCTCCTCCCTCATCTGTGTCATAGCTCAGATGAATCAGTGTCACCGGTGTTGAGAGCACTTACTGTCAACCCTGGCGCCCCGGGCTATGGCACTGATGGACACAAACTATAAAATATCAGCCCCCTGGGGAGACATTGCTCAAGCACTGCCCCACAGCCCCGAGGGGGTGTGATCTGGTCAGTGTGTATGTGTTTGCGGTGAGAGAGCAATAGGGCAATGTGTTTGTCTGTGTATTACTTGTGATCCTGTAAGTATGGTCTAGTGTGTGCAGTCATGTGGACCGTTTCCACACCTATTTGCATGAGAAAGCGGTAAAAGGGAAGCTCATGGTACAGAACAATGTTTTTTTCATGTATGTGCATAACCAACATCCTCTTTTATATATTTTCAGTTAATGGAATTAGGAGATGGATAAACGTGATACTGGTTTTTAATTTCTGTACCACTGTCACAACAATGACCCTCCCCTCGTCCTACCGAGCTCCGAACCAAATTCCATAACTCTGTGTATAAGCTCAGCCCCCCCTGACAAAAACTACAAGCATGCAACCGTATGGGAAAACCGCAAATGAATCAATCAATAAAATCAATGGCTCTGTCTGAGGACATGTCCCGCATCAGCTGATAAGTGGTATAACTGCCCCCTCTTGTTCTAGTCAGAAAAAGTGAGGGTAAGAAGAGTCTGAAGGAAAGGAGAGAAGAAACTTTTCACCCATCTGATGATCCCCCCCACCCTTCCCCTCCATTGGTCACTAGGCTTCTTTCAATTCTGCAAGGTCAAGGCTCAGAGTGTATCTCTATACTTGTGTACAACTGCACTTGTGTTAAATATAAGAAACACACCATAAGCACACTTATGTTTGTATTTCACAAGATAGAATATTCTGGGGGGGAACAAACATTGATACAGATAAACGTGTCTCTTAACATGCCTTTACCCTATTTTCAAATATTGACTATTCATGTACACTGTCTGCAGTCTGTTGCTACTTTATTCACCTAATAGAAGTATATTAACAAAGCCCCTTTGAGATTCAAGGACAAATGCATTAAGTGGAAAAGGAAGCCAGGTACAGAACAGTGTAATGTTGCCCTATGGCAATGGGACACAGGCTTATGTTGGGATGTACTATTATACATTACTCTGTTAGCGAGGTAAAGGACTTCTTGAGTGGCTTGGAGGAACATATGAATGCAAATAGATACAATCAAAGGAAAATCACAGATTGATGTTTGTCTTCATTTTTTTCTGTTTTTTTCTTAGCTTAGTGCCATAATGGAGAAGTCATGAGGCCTAACATAAGAATTGCATGATCAAAAACAGTTATTCTTAGTGTCTGGCAGGTAAATGACAGAAGACAACAAAGGCGACTGTTTGATCAAATACATCCAAAGGCAGATATAGGTATTCAACAACCAATCAATTACAACTGTCATGGGTTTTGTTTATGGACTTTCATTGGCTTGGGCCTGACCAATACCCACTAGACTGCATTTTAACATACCAATATCCATGTTTAATGAGCAGAAAGTGCCCCACGTATGATCTGATTTGGGTAAAACAAATAATTCTTGGTAGTAATGCAGTACACCACCGTTGTCTTCTGATCTAGCTAAACCCAAGGCAGGAAGGAGCGGTTTCCATAAGAGGAAAAAAAGGCAAATATTCAGCAATGTGTGATATAATACAGAAATGCCAGATGCTAGTACAGACAGTCTCAATAAATGTTACTTCCAATTGGAGGAATGGGGACTGTTTCAGAGGGGAGGAGGGGGACTGCAGACCCCTATAACAGTCACTTAAGTTAAGCACTAGTCTGCCAGGCCTACCGCCACACAGTAAAACTCATCTATAATTTGTGATGAGTGTAATGCCATCTCCACTTCATGATTATGTGATATTCCTCACCTCTGCCATAGCCAATGAGGCCAAGAGCTGGTTGTCTTAATGAGGTGCCTCAGAGTTCAGCTCAGGGGAAGGAGAGGTGGGAAGATGGGTGTATGGAAAGAAAAGGAGGACGAGAGGACGAGGGGTTCACGTCTTACGCAAGCTGGATAAACTTACAATCACAATATTGAGAAATACATTCGGTCTTGAGCATGTTTTGTGAACTTTCCCCTCTATAAACTATAATTGAGTATAGTGTGGTGAAAGATTTTAAAATCTGTAAAAAACCACACACCCGATTTCAACGCTCAATCTAATGAGACGTGGTCACAATAAAACAGCGAGAGAAAGTCATTAAGTCCTTGCTCAGAGATACAGACCCCCAAAACCCTTGTTAAGGGAAGCATGGCATCCTGGTTTTGTCAGGGATTATGTCCACCAAGGAGATCTTATGAGAGAGCTCCTTGGACTCATTCCCAGTGAAGTACATTGCTATGTTGTTATGGCTGCTCTCGATGTTATGAATAAGTAAATAACAACATTTTTCCAGTCGTTTAATCTCTGAGCGCCGCAATTAGTAAGTCTGTAGTTTGCGCTGCCTTTTTTCTGCCCTTATTATTGTTATTGAAATGTCACGATCTTATTTAGCTCAAGGATGAATAATAAATAAGATATAATTACTGTCTTGAATGAGCCGACGGCTTGGCTAGGTCAATGGTAAAGGGAGACTTACCCCCTCCCATATACTCTCTCTCTCCTTCCCCTTCTTCTCCCTCTCTCTCTTTAATTGGATCTTGTAATTAGTTTCTCTGATGGATCTGGGAGGTCTGAGGCATCCTCTACAGCGTTCATTAGTGTTCTTGTAGGAGGGTGCAGCTTTTTAAAAGCTCTGCCTGCTCTGTCCATCACATGTCATAACACTAGATATATTTCTACCCAAATACAATAAGAGCACCATTTCCAGCCTGGCTTAAGTTTGCCTAAACTATAGCACCGAAATAAAAGCAGCTCAGCACTGTGGGCCTTGAGAGAAACGTTAAGGCGGTTCCCGTACAACACTCTTTTTTGCCATTATTCTATCATTAATATTTCCATAGGTGTTCTTCAGCTCGGAAAATCCAACACTGTACATTAAACCTATGTAATAATGATAAAAATAAAGCACAGTGAGAGATTTAGAAATGTGTATTTCCTTTAAAAAAAGCAAAAGACTATCAGACACAGACGTTGCATTGCTGCAGGTAGCAGAGTGTTCTGAAATCTGAAGTAAAATGTCCTTTGGCTTTGAGATGCATATGTACCACAGACACACACACACACACACACACACACACACACACACACACACACACACAATGTTCAGACCTATAATATACAACCCCCCTCTAGCACCCCAACACCATTTCCCCCTTTTCCTCTCCACCCTCCGCTGGCCAGGCTACACTAGACATCTCTCCCTAATCAGCAGCCTCGTCTCGCTCAGACTGGTTGCCATAGTAATATGCCGGCTGGTCGACATGGCAACCACTCTGAGGTCCACTATTAAATGAAGAAGAGTGGAGGGAGGGATAGGGAGAATAGAGTTGGGATGAGGGAGAGAGAAGGAGGGAGAGAGAGAGAGAGGGAGAGGGAGAGGGAGAGAGAGAGAGAGAGAGAGAGAGAGAGGAGAGAGAGAGAGAGAGAGAGGGAGAGGGAGAGAGAGAGAGAGACAAGAGAGATTGTCCAAGATGGGGGGAGGGGTATGTGGGGTGGGGTGGTGGGGGGCACAGAAAAATGAAAAAGGGGAAAAAAGCATAGAAAAATGAGTAAGAGGAGAGGGAGAAGAAAAAGGAGGGGCAGGTGGAGGAGATAGAGAGCATCAGTAGTGCTGTTTGAGCTACCTATTGCATTGTGCAGTATTAAAAGCTTCTGATACGTGTCGCAACAATGCCATTAACCTAATGCATGACGTCATTAACTTAATGCCTTACACTTATAAATTTATACACATGAAAAATGCATGTGCAGCCTGTCCCAATCTAGATAAAGGATCGTAAACTAATATTACGTTTTAAGAGCTACTTACAATATTATTGTCAATCCACATCAGACATGCCTAAAAAATGATATGAAGAAATTAATATTTATAAAGTATAAAGGTTTTATAGACCGCAGACCCATAATAATGATCAGTGAAGGCATGTGAAAAGTTTATGTTAGAATAAGACAAAGGGGTGACATTACTTCTCCTTTGATTTGATTGCTTACAGAACAATACAAGGAAGCATTCGCAGTCTGCTTCATCAAAAGCAAAACATCGCCCTGTAAAATATTGTTACTTTTTGGCAGCATCCCGAAGTTGTTCTACCTCCTATGCTTTAAAAACGTTTTCCACCTTCCTATCATTCCATTTAATATGTCAGATTGGATGGAATATGTAACATGTGCATGTATTTCAAACTGCAGCGCAGGCCCCGGCAGTTTCTGGAGCCATTCTGTCATTGTGCCATCACTGGTGCACTCTTTCCAAACTGAAGTGAGAATACACCCGGGCTCACATATCTCCGTGTGTCTCTACTGCGATCTACCTCGATCACTCTCTCCTCACCCCTGTCTTCTATCTCGACAACTCTCTCTCCCTTCTCATTTTTTATTTGCACCTCACCTATATCTTGGTGTTCGACTGCTACCACTGTGCATTTTCTTTTTCCTTTCATCACAGTCCCTCTTCTTTCTCTTTGACTGGATCTCTCTGTCTTGCCTTCCCTGAATGTCTGATTCTTAATGAATGAAATGCCATTCCATCAAGATGCCACCACAGCAGTGACACAAAATAGCATTTGTTGCCTTGTGTGTGAAATTCCTTTATGAATTGGAGCCCTCTCTTTTTCCCCGGAGCGTCTTATGAAAGATAGCTAATTGCATGTCCGCATTGTGCCGTCAGTCCCTGCTTCCCTAGCGCACCATTCAGAGGCAATTAAAGTGAGCTTAAACAGAGTAAGAAAGTGCGTCATCCTCTTAATGCAATTAAGGAAGTGTGCACACAAACATGCAGTAATACTCTGAAACACAAAAACAGGAACACATTAAAAGAACACAGAAAAAAGGCAAGCGGAAAAGGTTAATTTATCAGGCAATGTAAAGCTCTTGGCTCGGCTTCATGACAGTATCTTTCATAGTCTAGGTTTCATCGCCGATTAGGTTGTGTTAAGGTTTTAAGGTTAAGGTTTTAAAAAGGTAAACATAGCAGCCCAAACTGCTTATGCATCTACTGTACATATGCACTATGATATCTGCAATGTTTACATTTACACTGGTTGATTTATAGTGTTATACCTGTGTGGTTTAAATGGTTTAAAAACACGTGAAGGCCAATTTCTAACAACTTTAAGATTGCACCAATCTTAAATTATTTGTGTGGAAAATCTAAGCCATGCCTCCTCGCCTATGTTGGGAAATGCTTCCCAAGCTCCTGAATACAGCACTACAGGAAGAGTAACAGTATTACAGGTATGTGCTGCCTTTACTAAATAGGCCTTTTTTTTTTTACTTGCATATGCAGATGCCTTGATATTTGTGGAGAAGCATAACTTCCACCCACCCCTTCTTATTATGGTTGCAGAGAAATTCAATTTGATTTATCGTGGAAAAGTTATTTTACAGTGCCTATTTAGACAGACTGGGGAACGGCTTGGGAAATCTCATAACTTGTTTCCCTTACTTTGTGTGGTAGCCTCATCTCCTCATCTCCTCATCACCTTCATTAATATGTTGTGGGACAACCAACCTTAGCAAACCTGCGCCACAACAGACTAGAAGCTGCCCAGTCTATCGGGGTTAAACTATCTTTTAATGACAACACTATAGTGTTAAACTACATGTGCTTAACACACAGACTACTGCATTACTCATTATCTTACACAGGGCACAAGCAATAGTATTGGTATACACACATCTTTTGTTAGACATGACGACTCCATAGGTATTACTGATCTGCTCATTGTGCTCTATTATTCACCAATTGAATTTCCCTATGTTTCATGTCAAGTTCATAGCCATCATTGTGTGTGACAGGACCTTAGCTGAGACGTCGAGCAACACATCTGTCTCATCTGACGTCAAGTTAGCATTAGTCATAGTACACAAATGACAAGGCAAGCATTCACACTTATATTCTAACACCCACAGACAAAGTGCAACAGCAAAAAGATTTCTATTTCTTATTTATGGGTTGTATTTTTATATATTTACAGTCCAGAAAGTTCTGTTAACCTTTGTCTTTCTTCAACCTTTTCTATTTTGGGCTCTTGCATTAAATTGAGAAATCAGTATATTAGTACATGTACAGGGCGAACACCCCGCTTATACTCATTCACCTAATAGATTAATGTATAACGAAAAAGTAAGGCCTATGATAGTGTCCTGTGTCTTAACAAAAACAAAATTAAAAAACGTTTACTCCGACATTAAAACCCCAGAAGGACGCAGGAAGACGTAAAAGAGCAGTACTGCCCTCCTACATTGAGAAGATATGCCCACCCAGTACTGTGTATGGTGGAAACAAGAAGGTCCATTCTGTTGGACTACAGATATTTGTTTGTACTGTCAGAGAGCAAGGCTACGCTGTGGCCTCTGTGCCCTGGGGGGCAGTGGCTCTCTGTGGCACAGGGGGCATGCTGTCTGTATGTCTGTGCAGTACGTGGAGGGACACAAAGGAAGAAACTGTGACCCTAAGGGTGCTCACGGCTCTCTTCAATTAGTATCCAGCAGGGCCTCCCCAAACACACTCCTCATGCAATTAAAAACTGGCCAATTTATTAGACCCCAGAGTTTGTTTCCACTAGTTTGATACATTTTGGGCAAACCGGGTTGTCGATCGATCTGCAGATGGTTAGCATATTGATATCGACTTCCTATTTCCTTTGTCTGAGATATACAGTGAAGTAGAGGAAGAAAGGGACTTTATCTTTGGCAATATATAGTGTATATATCAATCAAATGCAATCAGTAACAATTAAGCAATTGCATTTGTGTTGTTATAAACTTGCAAACTTTGATCGGTTAATCATAGCTCTTAATTTGGATAAACCAGACTATAAATATCCCTAAAACAGATGAAGAAGCATACAACTACAATTATCTTCACACGTAGTTTGCTTAGGGCTACAGTCAAGACCTTTTGTAGTCCTGGACGAGCTGGGCTCTAAGCCCCAGGGCATCCTGAAAAGAGCTGAATCTGAATTCACCTCAATCTTACTGTTAGCCCAGAGCTAGCTAACACTGTGTGCTAAATTATTCTATAATTTAGCCACAACAAAGCAGAGTCACTAGTTAAACACATATATGGTTTACAAATCTCTTGCTAATCTCTTAATAAAAAAGAAATAATTTATTAAGGTCAAGATGTAATTGCTGTAAAACCACATCTTGTTTGTTTAAAAGGTTTTGCGACAGTAACACATGTACCTTCTACAGCGCTATTACGTTATTAGAGATTATTTAATGGTATGGGGGTTTGCTACGCGACTTTTTTCAAAGCCATTGTAATTCAGAAATGACATAAAGTGACAAATTGTCACAGAAAGAACAAATATTCACAATGCTGTATTACATATAAAAATTGCAGTTCATTCTATGAACAGAGCTACATCTAAAACCTTGTTCATCACAATTTGCTATGCAAACAAAGACTCCAAACCACCATGAATCACGGCAAGAAATAATTCTAAAAGTCAAAACAAATGAGTTTCTTATTCTATGAAATGGTACACTCTCAATATGATTTAGTAATATATACAGTATATCTGGGGATATGCTGAAATAGCACTCAAGCCCAGGCTAAAATGTGACTCCTAAGAATCTCTTGTTAAAAGTACGGTGAATTATTTGTTTTAGCTGGTTTCCAAAATTATACCACGACACTCCAAACGACAAGTGGACAGTAACAGAGTAGACTACATGTAGACTATTCATACCTGCCTCACAATGGACTACTTGACTGCAATGGGAGCTTTGCCACCTCTGTTATTTAGCCAGCACAGTCACCATCAGAACCTATTCTGACACCAAATGTAAAGTCCAACTGCCCTCCAAATCCCTTCCAATTATAAAAGGTCCTTGAGTTGCTGTTTTGCCCCCTCTCTAGCTCCTGTCTGATTACTGAGTATGGGGCGAGCTGCGCAGGCAATCAGCCGCAAAGCGCAGAGGACCAAGAGGACTGGGGGAAAAATCAAATCCAAAACACTGCAAAAAATAAACTTAAGGGGGACTTCTGGACCGCAATTACAGGCCATCCAGCCAGGCCTCTGCTCCAGCAGTCAAGAGCTGCCGTGATTTCCGACAGAAAAGGTTATTAGTTTTTATTGGAGGAAATAGATGCTGGGTGGCTTTAAATGGCACAGTAATGTGGGTGGGGGGGGTGGAGAGGTGGAGGGAGGCCTCCTGACCCAGGTCTCCCAAGGGTCCCATTGCGCTGCCGGAGGGACACACAGAAGCCATAACACACCCTCTACCCTTCCCCCAGCCCCCATGCCCTACAGCTCCTGATGGAACTCCAAGGCAGTGCCCTGGTCTACGGCCTTGAACTCAACCTGGACACCCATTTCTTCTTTTTTCTGACATCGATTTAGACATTAGCATCGTTACTGATGAGGTTTCCACAGCCTCACAATCTTCCTCTGTCTTAACGTCTGAAAATCAATGTCATCCTCTCTGTTCTAATATTTTATCTCACTTAGGTTTGTGGCTATTTTAAGGCATTGTTCTTTGAAAATGGTGATGTTTTAGAGAAAGAATCATTTGTAGTTTTGAAATATTGATTGATTTGTGTAAAAACCACAACGAATTGTTTTGAAATTACAATTTATTCCCGCAAGAGACACTAAAGTACATCTAAATTACAAGTGTTTTTCCACTAAATAAAGTGAGTAAAACCACGGTGTTGACATGGTTTTATTTCAAACAATGCCTTTTGTATGGATAGTGTGCAACATCAATTTTATCACTACATTTTCTAGCTGTGTTTGTGTATCTGTACACACATACACACGCGTGCCTATGCCTCCAACATAGCAGCGGCACATGTGAAAACATTATCAGAGAGCGTGGCGGCTGCGTGTTTGCTTGGCTTGGTGTAATGACTGCCTGCAGATTTCCTGTCACGAGCATGTGAGTCTGCGGCTCCAGAAGGAGAAGAGAAGTATGCAACCATATTTGCCTTTGTGCTGGGCTGCGAGTGTGTGTACTCTGCTGTGTGTGACGTTATTTCAGAATGTGTAAGCTATGATCTGCCTGCACCCGATGAAGTGCTCTCCACAGGCGTCGGTGTGTCAGTGTCCAGTGATAGGCATTAATCAGACATGTGTGCTTTATCAGCCGGAGGAAAAATACAGGAAGGTTTTTAATGATTTAACTAATATTCCATGCATATGATGCAACCGTCTCAGTCTTTTAGGTGTTTAAAATGTAATTACTTTGATTATGAGTGTGTGTCAAAATATGTCACTGCATGTCAAATTAGATAATATGTTAATGTTATCTTTTGTGACTGTGGGCGCGCATGTGTGTTTGTCTTCATTGTGCTTGCTGCCCATACTCTCCTCTCCTAATCTGTATTCAGGGCAGGTAGGCTCCAGCATGGACCCACAGCTCAGTAACTAATGGAGGGGCTGATGGGAGCCTGATGACGACCACAGGGCCATTTGCACACACACACACACACACGCAGACACACGCACACACACACGCACACACACACACACACACACACACACACACACACACACACACACACACACACACACACACACACACACACACACACACACACACACACACACAGGTAATTTCCAGCAACATCTGCACCCTGCATGCAGCTGGTAGCCAGGTAAGTTAATTACATTGACCATTTAATATTGGTGATTTTTTTTTCTCTTTAGTGCGCAGGGGGATGCAATTTGATCAATTTGATCATCTTTCTGAGTAAGCGAGTAACAATTACAGCACGAGGCATCATCCTCTTCTGCTGCCGTTGATTTTGCTGCTGCTGTTGTTGTTGCTGCTGCTTAGATTTCTGCTTTTAATTGCCTCCACTGCAAACTTTTCCAGCGAACCACTGCCCCTCTAAGTTGATTGCTGGGAAGTGCAGGGAATTAGAAAATTAATGTCACACCAGGGTCAGTGCATTAGAGTGGCACACACATAAACTAGTACAGTGTGTTTGTTCTGTTTCCTGCACCTAGGCTTTTACACATAAATACGTTTTGCACAACTCTCTGCATTAGAACTAATTCACAGCATTTAGTCCCACTGCCTAACATAGATAGTTATTAGTGGTGACTTTATATAAGTGGAGCTTCTGAGTTTTTGTTTTACACAGAACCTATGTAACAACTTTTGGTTTTAACAGAAACCAAAAGATTTCCCCAAAACAAACAAGAGTTGTGTGTAAGTCCATTCAAGTCAAACATGTACCTAAAGACTACCACCTAAAACTCCTCGGCTCTCTTTCATGTAGCAGAAAGCCTGTTTCCATCCACTTTTCTCCTGCCCTCTCGTGTTCTGTCTTGACATCATCTCTAATACATACCGTGGATCTCATCTGGTCAACTTTTCTTTTCCCTTCCTATCTTTTCCTTTCATATCTTTTCCTTTCCTTTTTACTCCTCCTCTTCCTCTCCTGAGCTTGGGCCAAAGAGCTGACAGCAAGTGACCTAGGGGCCTCCGAGGCTCCCAGGGAGAAAGGTAATGGGCCCAACCCCGGAACGCACTCTCACTCTCGGTACTCATGGGGCTGCCGGCAGCTTTGATCCAGTAGCCCCTGCTTGGGTCTCCTGACGCCTGGTGAGGAAATTCATAGGAACAACTGGAAGAGGCCTGTGTTTATTCAGCTCCTTTAATGAGTATGGAGACGGATTATCGGGGGCCTAGATCTCCCCAAAAAAACACAAAGAAAGAAAACTGCTGCTCCTTCCAGATGTTGCTTTATCACCGGTCACTCCAAAAGAATCCGAGAGAGAGAAAGAGAGAGAGAGAGAGAGAGAGAGAGAGAGAGAGAGAGAGAGAGAGAGAGAGAGAGAGAGAGAGAGAGAGAGAGAGAGAGAGAGACGGGGAAGGTTTATGTATGCAAGAGGGAGAACTAGTGGTCGGCAGGAGAATTTCCTTGTGTTTTCTCTGTTCTTCTGTCTGGCCAGATGTGGGAGCTGGCCAGCCCTCTCTGGGTGAGCCCAGAGGAGAGCAGCCGCCTGAGCGCAGTGGGGAAAGCTGGGGGCTTGCAGACATGTGTTATTTTTTGGTGGTGGTGGTGGTGGGGGGGTTAGATGGTGTAGGTTACCAAAGCTCTCAGGCATAAGCTTTACTTTAAGCAATTTGTGCTGTCTTAAAGAGAAAACGAAGCTATTTCCTGAGTCTGTCATACAAACTCTAATGTGTTATTTTAAAAAACAAATCTTACACATAGCCTCATTGTAATCCTCATTAACGTAGCAAAGCAAGTGACGTGGGAAACAGACGTAAGAAGCACGTCCCAGGAATTGAAACAGAAGCCGTACTCACACGTAGCATATGACTACAGGTGGTGGAAAGACAAAGGGAGCCCCAGTAATGGTAACGCCACTCTACCTGCAGACACAACGCAGACTCGGTATGGAGTGTGTCAGGGCCCTTGACCCTTTTGGCAGAAGTCTGACCAGATCAATACGTCTGTCTATTGTCAAACCATTTAGGAGCGGATTACAGGTCAGCCACTGGTCACAGATCCTCACACACAGAGGGCAAAGGTCAGTCTGCGGTGCACATTTACATATGATTTCCACACATCAGATCTCGTTAAGAGTATCACCTGTATTACAAACAGATTTCAGTGCATTCTGGTGTGGCCCAAGCCCATTCCAGCCCTCATGCCTTCTCTTTACATCCCATTTGAAAATCAGCCTCTGTTATAATCTACAAAACCAGACCTCACCTTTGTCCTCTGAACTACTAACCCTGCTAGGTTCAAAGACAGTGACAGGTTGAAGAAGAAGTGCCCGCTGTGTGTGTGTGTGTGTGTGTGTGTGTGTGTGCGTGTGCGTGCGTGCGTGCGTGCGTGCGTGCGTGCGTGCGTGCGTGCGTGCGTGCGTGCGTGCGTGCGTGCGAGTGTGTGTGCGAGAAGACTGGTGGAGGTCAATTTGACACCTTATACATTACTTGACATGAAGATGCTGACAATTAAAATAATCTGTAATGGTTATCCAGATCCATGTGCATGTACATATTCATAAAGAACCACTGTGCCTGTGTGCAATCAAACACATGATTATGTAATTGCCATAAGTGTACTTCACAGCTATAAAATTACACTTGAGTAGATTATTGAACTAAACATAACAAAACACAATTCTGCTGGTGTTGATTGGTACATCTGCTCAGGGCAGACAGCTAATTAGAAAAGATTGCTTGAATTGTCAGTTATATTAAACCACCATGAAATTACGACTCGTACTTAAATAATTATCAGTTTGCCTTAAATCCAGTCCTGCTCTGACATAAACAAAAGTAAAATGCTGAATGTGTATTTAAGATGTCAATAAACAAGTCTTTAGTAAGATATAGCATGATCAACAATCACTGCACATGAGATGGCCTGTGAGGGCTTTATATGATCATGAGTAATATGATTTCTTATTTTCTTAAGACTTAGATTATGGCACACTTCACTGATAATAAATCCTTATCTAAAATGTAATTAAAAAAAATATAACATTAGAATACAAATGCTGAAAAAAATAGAAATATAAGAAATATATTTGTTTTAGATTATTATTAAATACATATAATAAAAATTAATTACGTCTTTGGCCTGCTACCCTCTACTACTTTTCTTTCTTCAGTTTCAGATATATATATATATATATATATATATATATATATATATATATATATATATATATATATATATATATATATATATAGATAGATAGATAGATAGATAGATAGATAGGTAATATATAGATTATATAGATATATATATATATATATATATATATATATATATATATATATATATATATATATAAATAATAGTCCCCTTCTTGTGTCTGGAATATTTATTTTAGGTCAAGAAGTTTGAAATTATCTTTTTTTACCGAATCCACGTTGGGAAAAAATTTAATGAAATGGGAAAAATGTGTATTCATATTTTTTTAAAGTGGAGCTTGTCAGCCATTTTAGTTCTCAGGATTAATTCCAAAAATTAATTACATTTTAATGGGATTATAAGATTTTTTTGAGGTTTTACCACTCAGTCGCCACTGGCAGTTTGAGAAAACAATTCAAATTAAAAAATAAGAAATTACACCTCTGTTTACGTTCAATCATCATGAAGTTTATCCCTTTACCCAATCACTAATTCATATTACAATTAGTTGGTGACATTAAAATAAAATTGAAGATGGGCATGATGTGCTGTGAATCCTTCAGAGTAAGGACAGGGTTCATTCCAAAAAACGTTACCCGAAAGAACAACATATTTGTTGACTAATAATAGGATATGGTTTAAAAATAATAGGATATGTGCATGTATTGTATTTATCAGTAAAGACTTTCTGCACACCGTAATTTACCACAATTTAACCCTCTAACCCTTTAGTTTATACTTTTTTTTTCTACAGTGAAGTTCTCAAGATTTTGTTCGGATAGTTAATCTATAAAATACAAACTTTCCTCAAAGAAAGTTTTTCCCCTAAAGTCTCATAACATGTGCTGCAACTACAATAAGAAACGTTTTAAGGAAACACTCACCAACTATGAAGCAGAGGAAAGCTTCCCGCACAGTCCTGCAAAACATAAGAGAAATGCATCATTGTCCACAGTCTTCAATCATACTGTACTGTATAGCCTTCAAACAACTGTCTCCAAGAAAACAAAAGTGAACCACAGGTCTCACTGTTCATGTCGGATTATTACAATTACAATTCATAACCTTTTGCCAACATCCATCTTACTGACCAATAATATCTGCCCCAAGGCTGCACTAAGCGTGCAAGCAACAAGATCTTATGTATGAATGGATAAAACCTGAATAATCTGGCAAATCACAGACAGCCATTATCATCATATTGTTATTTTGTACTCATTTCTATCTGCAGGCACTGTGCTGTTTGTTATGAAGTGATATTACAACCTGAGGATAAGAAAATGACACTGCACAGACTTATTATGCATAAAATACATAAAAGCATTGCATTTAGATATTTAAATCAAAAACTACTCCTCTTTTATACGTCTACTGTACTGCATTCTCATGTCTTTCAAAACCATTTTGTCCAGCAGCTCAGACAAAAAGACACAAACACACTCCAGCACATTGTTCTTCAGTCATCCAAAAATATTATGCCTCCTTCTCCAATTATTAAGCATCGCACCTCAAGCGATGATTGACTCTTGTCATCAGATTAATAGAAAAACACTGCACACTACAATACAAAACAAAAGAAGAAACATTTCCCCCTCTGCTACTATGGATATTGCATTTGTAATATGCTTTTTCTTACTCTGTTTATCTTATTGGGTCCAAAAGACAATTTTCTAGGGCCAACATCTCAACCTTACTTCTTTCATTTATGATGATATAATTTCTGACAGCACTGCAGATTCCTCAGCGAACAACAGACTATAGTTTAATTTTGGTGAATAAGCCACAGCTTAGAGAGTATAATTGCTAGCTTCACACTGACAGAAAAAAAGTTGTGCCTCAAGATGCTATGAATAAAAGACAAACAGACAAATTAATTAATTATTAAATAGAATATAAAGAAATACTGCACACAACATGCTGAAACTGAAATGAATCTACAGTATTCCCTGCAGTGCTGACATTCAAACTTCATTTTGAATTATGTTATAATTATTAATGATGAGCTAAAAGCCAACACGTCCCTGTTTCTCTGTACAGTATGGTGTGATGATGCTAAAGCCTCAATCAGCCTTTAACCCCTGCCCTTAGACAAGGTAAAGGCATCCATTTCCCTGACTCCAGGTCAGTGAGTAAGCTTGTATTTTTGGATGGCTGCTGCCGATTGTGTATGCACTTTAATAAGCGGGCTGTAGGTCAGGCAGATTTATAGGCCCATGGTGGGGTGGAGGGACTGGACTCCCTTGGCCTCCAGCTTCCCTCTGCGCCATTACGCCAGAGTGAGATATAGTGGGATATTGATCCCAATGCCACTTCATTTCGCAATAACTATTACACGATATTCTCCCGGGCTGCGCGTGGCTCCTGATTTATGCTGCCTTGCTATTTACATTAGCAGTAAGTGTTTTTCTATACCAACTGAGGAGGGTCTTACAGCCACACAAATGGACATGTGAACATTCACATTCCATACCATACCTGTCTTTTTTTGCTGCCTTTGATGCCTTTTCACAGTAGCAGGGGTGCTTAACACACCACTGCCTGCTGGGTGAGTAATGGTTGATGCAGACATAAACATATTGAAGAATACTTGCCAGCCTTCATTACAGTTGCACGATTGACCTTGAGGCAATGTTATTCCCTTGTATCATATCTTATTTAAAATACCTGCTTGATCACATCCACTCTTTAGAACGCTATTATATTGAGGAAGATGTTTTTTTATTTCATTGCCACTTGATAGTTTGAGTAGTCAGCATATAGAAAGCAATCAAAATACAGATGACGGCTGCATCTCATAATTTGTGTTAAATATTGTAGTGTATTTGCATTTAGATATTACATTTATGTAACACATCAAATTGATATACAGTACATTCACCATCACACTGTATGTAGCAAGTTAAACTAAAATAAGAACAAGTCAGAAGGTGACATTGCCATTCACACTGTGCTACTGTCTCAAAAAACATCTTGCCAGAAACTAATTAAATTGAATGCTGCAAATTTGCAAATTATGTCATATGAAATAAATTGTTGCCATGATCAGGATAATTAGGACAAGCTTTGCTTCATGAGCCTTCACCATCACTAACTGCATACTCCAGAGCTGGGTCTTTGCCAAAGTGGCTTCCCTTGCAGTGCCAGGCTGGTGCTGAGTGTTTGTTTACACACAGAGGAAATCTGTGTCAATGGCAGAGTAGGAGACATGAATGGGGAGGAAGGGTGGGAGACAGACCCTGTTAGTGCTGACATTCCCACAGGCAGCCCCCACAGGGGGCACTGCGCCTCAGATGCCGCCACTGCTACATTGTGCCACAACAGAAAACAAAAGGACTAATGACCCTTAATTGCTCTGGAGCCGTTTAAAAAATCTGATGAGTGTCGCCTAAACTGCAGTATGTAAATCAAATCCCCCTCCTCGCCCCTCTTCCTGGTTTACCCCTTAAGCTCTCTCCCCTGGCACAATCAAGTCTTTTTCTCATAAGGGGGCGGGCAGCTTAGCAGGCTCGCTGCCAAGTGAGGGGAGCTGGCAAGCGTGGTAATGTGCAGACACTTGTTGCTACAATGCCTGCTTGTTACGCCAGCACATGGTAGAAATGGGGCGGCTGAGGGGCGTGTGTGGGGAGCAGATGGGCATACTATAGCCTCCACGTGCTTCCAAATTAAACATGGTAATAGAAAAGAAGTGTGCTCTGCTGTCGGCTTTCAAAGCTAACAGACACTGCGTGCATGTCCCATTCATTAATAGGGCCATTCATATGCAACACGAAGTTTGATTGTACACAAATGCCCCATTAGGGACGAAGGGGTTGGTTAGTGAATGCAAGTCAGTGTGCACGTGTTTCTGCAAGCGCAGTTTCCTGTGCTTGTTTGCATGCCAGTTTGCATATCTTTCAAAGTGACATAGTTTGCTTTGTATATGTTTAAAGGGATTGTATAAGGTTGAGTTGAGTTTGGTTTGGAGGTTGTGTACTTTATATTTAATGGACATTTTAAAAATACAATTTTATATAGTTTTACAGAGAAAACTCCACTGTTAATTAGAATATTCTTAAATAATTGTAATTATGAAAAATCAAATGAAACAAGTAAAGATAATTATTTTAGAGAATACGGGATGTGATCATTTGAGATGTTTTATCATGATATATTATATAACAATAAAGCATTTTACATTACAAAGAAAGCAGAACAAACTAAAGCATAGGAACAAATGTGTTCTATAATACATATTGCAAGCTGTAAATCTTTATCACAGCACATTGTAAGTATCTGACCTTCTGAATAACATCAAACTATACTATAGTATGTTGTCTCCAGGACTGAGCATCACACGAAGCAGGTGCCTCAAGCCTGTGACCCGGTGAGAGGAAAGCGATGTCCCGCTGCGCCCCTGGGTGTCCCACTGCTCCCACCACTACCATTAACATCAAGCCTTAATGCATGTCCTATATCTGCATGCTTTTCTGCTATATGGAGTCTCTGGTGATTTAAAGACAGCAACAAACCTGTCCCATTTTCAGAGTGACATTATTGATAGACTGTCACTTCAGATTGTAGGTAACTGCTAATGGTTATTTTTATGGCACATATGTCAAAGTTGATGTGTAAATTTGTTTCGTCCTGTCTCTTACCCTACCTTTCGTTTTTATTTGAGTCTAATGATTGCCTCAACATTATTGTCACACTTGTATTTAATAACAAAATGTACCTTTCAGGAAAAAACAACCTGCCAATTACAACACTTCTTTATTTGTTTTGAATGATATGTTATTGATTGTAAAACTTTATCTTAGTATGACTTATTTGTGTTAATTGTTAATATCATATTATCCACAGCATTCAGCAGTATGTAATGTGGAAAGGCTGTTTCCTTTTGTCCTAAAGCTGAATAAACAAATGTAAAAAACATTTTTTTTTGCGGCCTAATTAAACATCACAAAAGAAAGAAGATATTTAGTTTCTATGTCCATCATGCTGTTTTTAAAAGCCAGCTCCCCAAACAGAGCACCACCTCTTCTTCACCCCTCCACTCTTTATCCACTCCAGTGTTTTTCTCCCTGTGAACCTGTATCCCCTCTAGTCATGGATTAGACTCCATACTTGCGTGAACAAAGACTCAGTCAGCATGTGTTGGTCCATGTGTCGTGTGAAGAGGGGACGTGTCTCCCACTTATGTCCGGATCTTAGAGGACCCCAATTTGTTAGGCATTAATCAGAACACCTGCTCAGAGAGCGGCCTGTGTCAGTGGCTCACTTTGTGTCCCAATGGTTTCCCGGCTGCCGGTCTTTTTGTTTCACTACTTGAGTCATCAGTTTGTTTGAAATCAATTTAACGATTGTGCTCGAGACTGATTTGAGTATGCAAATTCTGCATGGGGAGAGAAGTGGTAAGCGATGAAGAGAGAAAGAGTGGCAACAAAAAAAAGGCCGAGCAAAGAGCAGCCGGGTACTGTGCATTGCTCTGGCATTAAACAGCAATAAGTCATCAAGTGCTGTTCCAGCAGGTGGCTGTAAACAAAACTGAAAAAAAGAGCTGATTTTGGCTTTACAGTATAACAATGACTTTATCCTGCTCCTTGCTGAAGGTCAAGGCATGCAAGAGAACAATGTTTGAGAAAAATAGAAGAGTAAAACTCTATGACAGGACAAGGAAGACTAGGTCAGAGAGCAGCCAGGAAAGAAAGGGAGTACAAGAAAGAGGTAGCAGAGGAAACAAATGAATAAATTCATGGGGCACAAAATGAAAAGAAAGATGGAGGGGAGTGGAATAAAGGAAGGGGGTTGGAGTCATCAGCGGAAGATTTTTATTGTCCGGACACAGGAGATGCACACAAAAGCACTGGGAAAATTCAATTAAGTATCATATGCAGTGACCTTATTGCCATGGTTACGGAACAGTGGAAAATATTAATCAAGCCTGCACTTGCAACGGGGAGAAAGATGGTGGAAGGAGAGATAGAAGGAAGACAGCAATGAGAAAGACAGAGTGGTCGGAGAGGGAATGAGGATAATTGCACACTCTCTATATGTGTTTGTGTGTGCGTCTTTGAGCGTATGTGTGTTTTACTGAATACAATTACAAACGGCCATGACTGTCCCCACCAAGCTTGGTCCTTTGTGAAAAACATATTTTTAAATGAAAAAGAAAATGCTACCACGCTACCGTCGAAACTCGCTTGGCTCACATTTGCACAAATAAGAATGGCAAATGTGGAATGAGCTGTATTCAGAACTCGTTTCATACAGGGGTGAACTCACTTTTCAGCTCAAAAAGATTTGCTTTAGTTCCTTCTGTTCTTCATGCGCCCAAATGTCTGTTGATGCTTTCTTAAAAAAAAAAATCTAGAATCCATCAAACAAGAGTGAATTCATTAATAACAAAACTCGCAAATGTTTGCCACATGAAAATGAAATGTTTTCATCCATCAATGTGTTTTTTTCTGTGTAATGGTACACTTGCACATGGTTCTAAATAAATCCTCAAAAAACAGTGCTTGCATATTGTTACAGACCGAAAAATTATGACGATCGTTTTCAATCATATTCCATTATGATGTTCCTCTCAGTCACATTTCCCTGCACACTGCAGAAGGGGAAAGTTGAAGATTGTTCTGTTTGATGAAGCTGTAGAGTGTTTGCTCGCTGTCTGCAGGGACTGTCTTGAAAACAATCTATCTGAAACTCCCCCGCTGAGTAAAATGTTAAATAAACAAAGGCAGGGATAAACAAAATCCCTCCATTTCAATGTCACTGAGAAGAAAGCTAACATTTTAATGCTGCGATTGTGAAAAGGAGGTGGCAGCCATAACGTGATCATCGTTTAAACTTTGGACATGGTGAAATTATTGTTTCTCAAAATAGTTCAATTATAGACATGGTGGCTATAGAAATATAGTTTTTGCACTTAAAAGAAGTAAAACAATATTTCTTCCTCACTGGTTTCCCAATTTGCCTTTCCTTAAGGTGGAACAAGGGTAGATATCTCCTAACATTGAAAGTTGTGATGCTTTAAAGGTTTGATATTAAAAAACATATATAATAATTCATATTGTGATATTGTAGCCTACAGTACACGCATGACAGTGAAGAACAATAAGTCACTATTTTGTGTTCCTCTTTAACTATTGTTTAAGTTATACTAAGTCACCTTGTAGTACTGTGGAGTACCCCATAGCACCATCTTTAGCCCATTGATCTTATGTTTCCACTGGGGTATATCATTTACTGAGACAACATCAGTATTCACTGTTAAGCTGACAACACTGAACTTTATCTCTCCATTGACCATACCAAACATTATGTGATTAGACACAGATATCAATACTTTATTTAAAAATTGGATGACAGAAAACTTTGAATGAACCTCAAAAAACCTGTGTTTCAATTACCATTCTGGACTTCTGAAATGCAATGAACCGTCATCAAAACAAAAACAAGAGCAGACAAATGTAAAAACAAGTAAACCGTATGGATTCTTGCTGTGGCATATAATTAAGATTATTTGATTGAATCGGGACACAGTCACTCATCCCTTTATTTTATGGTGGCCTTGATTACTTCAATTTACTGCATATTTATTTACAGCAGCCAGAAACAAAAAGCAGCAAAGATGTTACTTCTGTCTTTGTGGCTTTAGAATTAAGCAACACCCCTGATTAGCATCTTTTAAACTCAATTAAAAACAAAGTTTTACTTGAACTGTGTCAATTTACACTCTATGTTCTCTACAATTGCTGTAAATTGGCATGTTGTCAGTCAGCTTATCAATTAATGTTAATGTTGTTATTAATGTGTAACATGGTACATCAACACGACTCAGGGGTTCTAAATCCATTTTTCAAAAGTGCATGAAGCAAAAGTCAAACATCTGGTAGACACAAAAGGTTTAGCTGAGGTATAAAATGTTCTTGTACATTAATGGCAACAACCTGTTATTTTGCATTGAAATGATGTGGAAAATAATGTGATGAAATGTAAGGGTTTCATTAAAGCGTGAACAAAACAGTTTTAAGTTTTAGCATGAAGTTACTAAACTCCAATGAAAAACTTATTATGAAACGCAGAACTTTGACGAAAGAAGTTTTAAAGAAGTTGGCGCAAGTTGGTTCTTTTACAAGTGATTTGAAGAGTGACAGGCAGTGGTCATGCAGGAAATCAGCCAATAAAGTCATAACTGAGTGATTTGAGTTCAACATTGGTTCCATCCCCTGCCTACTCTAATCCTAAACCCTAGTGTCTGAAATTCCCCTTGCCCATCCCATGTGGCAGAGCCTGCAAGGACCTTATGGGTGAGACACAGACTGAGGTGTAACAGCAGAGGGCCGCAGCAGAGTGGCTGTTAAAGTGCCTGATGTGACCATGACCACTTCCAGAAACAATTTAATTCCACAGCTTCAGCCATCTCCAGCTGATCTACTCCTCCAAGGTCATTAACTGTGCCACAGAAGGTCACATGATTAATGAGTGACAGACCCTCTGGTGCAATAACGTGTATGAACGAGGCCCATTAATTAGACAGGGGGGCCAGAGAGAATGAATGGCCAGGGACAGCTTGGCCCCCTCACAACCCTGTCGTTCACAAACCCCATTTTTCATTTTCATCTGCACAAACATACACATATAACCCGTCATACAATTCCCAAAATAAAATGTTTTTTCTCTTACAAAAAACACGTCACCTTTACCAATATTTTTTACATACTTAAAATATCTCCACAAACTACAGTACACTATAACATATAAACCAAACACACAATAAAGAAGCAAGAGGTTTGCCGGGTCTAAATGTATGAGGTTTAGTGCAACTACGTCGGTCCAACATGTGCTTAGAAGTGCTATGAGCATTGGCCTCAGGTTGATCTGGGTATCAAGCATCAGAACGTTGTGTTGTTGCAGTCCTTTTTTCAGGACTATGATAAGCACTCTGCATTACTGAGGGCAATCTCAGAGAGGAAATGAAACATTCTGCTGCCACAGACGGGCTTTATTAGAAGACAACAAGTCCGGCCTCTCAGGATATACAGATCAGGAGATTTAATTGATGCTGACTGACTGTCGATGCACTCCTATAGCTGGAGAAACAAGAGTGTTTAACACTGCTCCATTGTAAATAGTATTCATTTCTCAGACTAATCAACTTAATGCAATTCCAATAAGTCCATTTCTTAGAGTGGCCGTGTTGATTTGAAACCTCATAGCCCTGTTTTATTTTCGCCAGTGCCAACAAATGTAATAGCTGCTAAGTATATTGGGCAATAATATAAGAATGCTCTACATCCAGTGCATGCATTTCAATTTTACCTTGAGGTCATAGCATTATGGATATACCCCAATGGGGTCATTAATCATAAATACATACACTGTATGTAATAACAACCAGGAGGGAGAAGTAGACTTACGGGAAGATTTCCGATGAGGACTTGTTTAAAACCAGGGGACACAATGGCTATCAATGTAAACAAATCTCATCAGTTCACCCACTGCACCTGGGTCAGTGTTTTCCCAACACTGGCACACAGTCAGCCAGTCAATATATGTATATACAAGTACACGTTTCCAATTGTCATTGTCCCAGAAACATAATAAGCAGTGACAGGGTGAGTCAAATTCACTCAGTTCACAACTAGGAAAACAACATCTTTTGGAAACAGGAAAAATACGAAGATGTTGTGGATATAGATATGTGTGGTTGTGTAATGATGTTTTATCGTGAGATGGATTCTAGGTCATAGGATATTTATCTGTAGTTATGAATATGGAGGAATAATAATTTATGAGGCACGCTGATAATAAACATACTTTTGAAAGGTACTGCTGACATTTTTACTTTACTTTTTATAAATGAACAACAAAAAATAAAATAAAAATATTCTTGCATCTTATCAAACATTCAGAGAACCCCTTGACCCTTCTGAATAAAGCATCTCTCTGGAGATTTGACACACATCTCTCAGCACAGATCTGAAGACAGCCATGAATGTTGTTTGCCCTCTGATATATTTTTAATATTCAGATCATATCAAATATGTCCTCTTTCAATAATTGATCTATCTATCTACTAGCAACATAACACATGCTGAGATTTGGCATGTGATTTCTATGCCCCAGTCAGTAAATCTTCTTTCCTCCATCCAGTACGATAGGGAGAGCTCCGGCTGCACCCTAGATGTGACACCCCTTGGCCAAGGGAACTTCCCCCGGCACGGTCCTACGAACCCTGCGACCACAAACGAGCTGTCGGTCCAAAACACTGTAAATTTGTTGTGTCCCGCTTAAAAAATTAGAGATAAAGATGCACCTATGGTACTGCTTTTAAAGAGAATAACTATGAGTATAATTATTAAATTTTGTCCTTGTGTTAATTGCTATTAAAAACATATCTTTATCTTTTAAATCACACAAGCAATTTAGAAGTTGTAGCAAAATATGCAGCGAAATATCATATATTTAAAGTATGCTGTCCTCCATGTTAGCATCCTGCATCACTAAAAATCATTTGTTGAGGTCATATATGCACTTAGGCATTTTAAAATGACAGCGGCTATAAAACCCAATATCTATTGTGTAAGATATGCACTAAAACATTGTTTTTGTAAAGGAACACAGTGCAACACAAACATATCAGAGTATAATGGAGTGATTGTTTTTCCTCCTGTCTTTTGACCAACAGCATCTCCTGTGGTGGCTCATTTCCTTAGTGCAAGAGGTTCCCACCCTCCATCGCAGCCAGGCTTCGGGGGCATGGTGGAGAGAATGTGAGATGGAGGGAAGGAGCAAAGTAGAAGAGGGAAACCATGCTGGGAGAAAGGAAATCTTCCATGTGCAGAAGCAGAGTGGCTAGAGGACATTTCACGCTAATGGCGGCCGGGCCAATTGAAATGACTGCAGCGCTGCATGATTTGAAGGTCAGGAGACAGCGGATTATATTCCGGTGGTGGCGAAGGGGGATTGGAGGAATAAAATGGTGCCTCCCCACCACCTCACCCTACCTCCTCTCCTGAATTATTGCAGTACAACCAAGATGGAATCAACATAGCACCAAACCCCACCATCATTACTCTTGCACACAGCGCACCATGAAACACATAACATTGCTCCGGTCTTTTCTGCGCCCGTACATCATAATGAGAAATTCTCCTGTGGAAAATTCAGAAGATCAGTTTTTTTTTTTAAACTAAACAACACAACAAACCACCTTATAGCATACTATGTTTTAACTGCTTTTCATTACGCAACCAATTTATATGATCTACAATAATACCATTAAGAAAATGCAGTGCAATGGATAAGGTCACGAGCAAATTGTGACAAAATACCGTACAAAAGATAAATTGTGAAGGCCAAAGAATGATTACGCTTTTTCAGTAAACCGTCAATGCTCTTATTTGTATCCTTGAGAAGTCATCAACAAAACGAACAATTAGATTTCCTCCTGTAGACATGTGTGACACACTGGATAAAACAGCATGGCTGAAAAAGCACAGTCTATGGTCGGGCTTACAGATGAGGGTGCAAAAGTTACTCACACATGAGAAAAGCATAAAGTGATTATGCACATGACTGCAGTAATAAGCTGTAATAAGATGCGGAATGACCATACGTATTTACTCCAGACATTGTGCAAGGCAGGCCAACATGATTACATTGTATTTCTATCCAATGGACATTTGAAATTTAAGGCAAAAGAACCTCGAGCCTAGCACGCAAACAAATGTGGAAACAACAACAAATGAGGCAACAAGGATGTCAAGAAGAATTTCTGAAATCAGGGGCATTAATGTAATTAAACTAATCCCTTGGAGGCATCAGCTTTTCTATCTGCTTGATGTGATTTCATAACTTCTGGAGGCTGTGCAATTTTTCACAATTCCCATTCGACTTTGCACATGTCTCACAAATTCTGATCATCAAAGCGTCAACATTTTTAATGTTAATCAGACGTACAGACGCCCCTGTTTTAGTCAAACATACAAATTGTGTTCAAAGCAGCAGTGACAAGTATTTAGATGCAGCTATTTCCAGTGACAGTAAACACCGTCAGTATCCAATCTGAGCTGCTCTACAACACTGACAGCGCTGAGGTGGACATCTTATAGGAGGAGACCGGGTGCCACTCTTTGTGAACAGCCAATAGAGGAGTTTGTATCATTGAAGGCATAAAGCACAGACACTTACTGCCATACCAGCATTCACATGCTATACAAGACTCAAAACCAAATAAGTGAATTAAAAAAACTCATCTGAAATATCTTATATTTATATGCTCTATTGTATAGCACTATTCACTATGCTTCACACGGAAGAAAAGTGAAAAGGATGGACAAATTCAAAAGTATTGGAAAATACAGAGAAACCGTCCAGGATGTGAAAAATGTATATAGGCAACCTGTATAAATGAGAAAAAAATAGAAAGAAAGAAAGATATATTTCTATATATATGTTTTAATATACATGTATATATATATATATATATATATATATATATACACACAGTATGTGTATAAATATAAATGTGTGTATGTATATATAAATATATATATACATATATATACAGTATGCATAAATATGTATATATATATATATATATATATATATACAGTTACTGTATATATATACCTATTTATAAATTTATACTGAGTATATATACATAAATATATATATATATATATATATATATACAGTATATATTTATGTATATACACATGAACTATATATATATATATATATATATATATATATATGTATAAATAGGTATGTATATACAGTATATATTTATGTATAATTAGGTTTATATATATATATAGATATACAATAAAACAATATATATACACATATATATATATATATATATATATACATGTATATATACTGTATATATATATATATACACATATATAAAAGACAAATATATATTTTGTTATACATAAAAGTACAGTGGAATTATGTTTGATCAAAGTTTTAAGAAAATTATAATTTTATTATAAAAAAATACTAATAAGAACAAAAATGTAGATTTCCATAAGGATACCATGTCAGTACTGATATACAATAAGCACAGGTTGTGCCCAGGTCAACAGTGTTTCATAAACTGTGCACCAGCATACAGGACGTAGAAGCACAGGAAGTGATGGTGCTTAAACTCTACTGCTTGTAAAACTTTACTGCTTGTAAAACTCTACAGGAGATAACAGGCAACCGAGGTAGCCCAGCCAATCCAGTGCATGTTTGAATGGCTGACCATGTTAAGCTCTTAAAGCATGCATTAATCCAGGATTTTAGGAGCAGAGCTGAGTTTGGGACGTTATCATGTCAAGGCCCAGACCTTAGCTGAAGTTCAATCACTATGCAGAAGCACCGACATTCACACAGGCCTAAGAAATGACTAACACTACAATTGGATGGAAATAATAGGCGTATTCATAAAAAAGAACATAAAATTCATAATCTTTTAAGTAATGTATTTGATTTTTAACTTTATTTATTCATATCCCAACTTTATTTTAGCACGTCTTAATTTACTGAAAATAAAACTGAAATGAATTTCTACTGGTTATGTATCATAATCAGCATTCAGGATATACATTTTACTTCAGATATCAGTCTTTAGTGTTATGTGAAGCAGTATTGGCTTTCACAGAGCCTGAGTGACCTCTCTGGCCAGCCTCAGCCTCAGCGCCAGCTTCGCCCCTCCAGACACACACAGGCCAGACCAGAGGAGAGCACACAGCTCTGCTCCGCTCGACCCCAGATACACACAGGCCAGCTCAGATCAACATCTAAGATAGCTGTGCAGACAGACAAACATATTAAGAGCTGACAGCTCCTGACCATGCATCTGCAAAAGTAGCATCATCATGTTTTTAGCAGCGGCACAAATACTCACCAGCCAATATGACGGCAGCAAGCACACAGTCACGTGACATGCACAAAGCAAACGTACATGTACGCGCCGCACACACACAAACACACAAACACAAACACACACACACACACACACACACACACACACACACACACACACACACACACACACACACACACATACACATACACACACCAATCTTAGGGTGCAGTCATAGGGCTTGGGCCAAGGCTTAGGGCTAGAGCATGGGCTTAGGGAACTGGGTGTACTCGTTGGCAGATGGGGGATATTAGGGGCAGTGTGTTGACTGATAAATCTTCCTGCAAAGTGGAGGACCTGAGCTATCATCTGACATATGAAAAAATACCAGAGAAGCTGTGGAGAAACGAGAGGAAATTAAAT
Organism: Cottoperca gobio; assembly: GCF_900634415.1. Classification (NCBI taxonomy): domain Eukaryota; kingdom Metazoa; phylum Chordata; class Actinopteri; order Perciformes; family Bovichtidae; genus Cottoperca; species Cottoperca gobio. The sequence goes on from NC_041357.1 coordinate 20,276,236, forward strand.
GAGAGGGGGATGAAGAAGGGGAACAAACCAGCATGGTAGCAGGCATTTGTTGTGCTCCTATACTCACCCACAAACACACACTGTATTGTGGAAACACACACAATGTCAGTTCAATCTACATATCAGACTTCATTCATGTCTCTACATTTATTCTGCTTGTGTCATGAACAGTAGCTAAAACACTGTATGGCTAATACATGTGTCAAAAATAATCGTGTACCTACTACTTCCTGTGTGTGATTTATGGAGCATAGAATCTGGATCATTACTGTGTGACAGACTTCATTTATTTATATTGTTTACTTTAGGATTTACTTAGGATAAAAAGACAACTACTGATAGTTATTTAAAAAATGCATGATATTTTGATTTAAACGTTAATTATAATGGTATAATGGTCTCCCTGCAGTGCTATGATACACCTTTCATTTGAAACGTGAAAACAAGAAAAATGTGATGTTCTTTATTTGTGAAAAGAGTTATCCAAGTACACCTAACTAAATGTAATGCATTCTAATATATCAGCTGCAATACATATTTCTTTTAGGAAAGTTAAAATGTTCGGTTCCTGTTGGAAAGGGTTTAACTTTAGAGCCATTAAAGTAAGGGTTAATGTAACTCTGGAAGTGCAAAAATAAACTGTTAAAGTCCACACTGCCGACAGTAAAATACTGTAAATGTAATATTTTGAATACCTGTCCCACAGGAATGTCAGCTCTGTGAGTGAACAGATAATTCTCCAATCAACACTTGTCAACTCCAAATAATTGCAACAGTTATTAACACTGGGAGAGTTTCTTTGCATGGTATTTGGGTTTATGTGTGTGTTAGTGAGTGAGTGAGTGAGGAAGTGAGGAAGTTAGAGAGAGAGAGAGAGAGAGAGAGAGTGAGAGAGAGAGAGAGAGAGAGAGAGAGAGAGAGAGAGAGAGAGAGAGAGAGAGAGAGAGAGAGAGAGTCCAAATGGATTTCAGCCCTAGAATAAATCACTGTCGCCACAGAAACAAGCCGACAGCTGTGATGGATGGCTGAAATTTTTGTGTTGATGTCTTTAGTATTGCTGACAATTTGGTAGTCCTGGCTTTTCCACTTTTCCTGTGCTTGCGTGTGGCTAAACACTTCTAAATGCTGGCACATACCCATACCTAGACACAGTGTTTTGCACCTGCTCAAAATCTTCTTTAGGATAACAAATCTTTTTTTTGTTTCTTATCCTGTTTTTTCACATAAAAGGTTAATATTATAAATTCATAAACCAAATGTACATTCTTAAAAAACACTTTTTTGAGTTATAGATGAAACATTTAAATGTTAAATGTTTGTACACTAGTATCATAGAAACTTCATTTTTTTTAGAAAGACTTCCCAAAAGTGTAATTGTGAGAACAACTTTCTGTAGTGAAACAGTGGACATGTTCTCGTGTGTGTGCACTATGGTCACACTTTTTTATTTTGTACATGTATGCACTTGACCCTCTGGTTGGGTAATATGTCACCATATGACACAGTGACCGTTGGGTGTATTTGGAGCATACACTGTCTGTCAATGGTGTCTACTCTTAACACTGTGAACGCAAAAGTGATTTTTCTTCTTTTTTTTTGGCACGGCACGTTCCACTCCAAGTCCTGTCATCAGGCCCACTTGGGGCCGCAATTCTGCTCCTGCCCTAAATGCACTGTCACCCCCTTTTTTTGAGACACAGCATCTCAGCACACGCAGACGCATGTCTGTTGTTACTGTACAAATTCCAAAACTCCAAAAATAAAACATATTTGTTCTTTTTATAAATAGGCTGTACGCACTGCACTGTATACAAAATCTATACACCTATGCATAAAGTTATGTAAACACTAGAACACTATACACTTTTACACACACACACACACACACACACACACACACACACACACACACTGACACACACACACACACACACACACACACACACACACACACACACACACACACACACACACACACACAGTAAAGAGTTGGGCCGCTCTAAGCCCCCCCACATCCAGTGTTTCCATCTGCTCTCACCTGGCAGGATCAAAAAGAGCACACTTCCCACAAACTTACAAAGAATCAATACTTTCTCTAGCAAAACACAGCAGTCACAGCCTCTGCCTCAGTCCCAGCTCCACACTAACTGTACTCAAAGTACTGTAGACTGAAAGAAAGAATCCACAGAGCAGAAATTAAAAAAGGATTTACTGACCTTACTGTCTGTTTTTTCTCCCCTTTCTCTCTCACGTCCAATCCCCTCTTTTTCTTCTGCTGGTTGTCCTCTAAACCTCTAGTCTAAGTAAGTCATGCAGGAGCTGCTTCCTGCTCCTGCTCAGCCCTACGCCACTGTATTAGTCTGATTTCACACTCTACAGCCTAGCCTCTTGTCCTGAAGGGGACGGTGAATGTGCTGCTTATTTAGAAGCCGGCGCACACTACCTGGGCTTGTAGGCAGCTGTTTAAAGCACGAGGCAACATCCAGGGTGCATAATACCCCCTCTTCCTTACACACACACACACATCTTCTCTCTTTCTCTCTCTCTCTCTCTCTCTCTCTCTCTCTCTCTCTCTCTCTCTCTCTCTCTCTCTCTCTCTCTCTCTCTCGCTCTCTCTCTCTCTCTCTCTCTCTCTTACTCCCTCTCCCTCTCGCTCAAACACATATGCACACACTCACTAGCTGGCTGACTCGCAAGATAGGCAACGGCACAAACGCGTGCACACACACACACACACACACACACACACACACACACACACACACACACACACACTCATGCACGCGAGCAAAGTAAAATACACACACATGCAAGCGGTCTGTCAGAGGTCTCTCTACCTTGGCTGGGATAGCAGGCAGTGTGAGAATACACACACAGGCACAGTGAGATGGGCTGGCTGCTCCGTTCTGTCTCCTTCTCTCTAAGTGTTTAGAAGACAATTTCAACAAGGGATTGCTCCCAATCTACTAGGGTGATCCACATGGATGAGTTATAATATGCTTGCCACTCTCTACCTCTCTCTTGCCCCCCCCCTCTCTTCTCCCTCTGTTCCCTCTCTCTCTCATTCTCTGTCTCACTCTCTTTTTCTCTCTCACTCTTTCGCTCTCATGCTCGTTGTTTTAGCCTATTACCGAGCCGTCAACGCTTTCAGTTCAGGAGGAAAGCCTTCCCTTCTTGGATTCTTTATTTCTCGTGTCTCTGGATGTGCATGAGATGGGGCCAAAGACTGACTCCACCTGAATGCGTATTAGTAAAATGCATTATTTATTGCAAAGCTGTATTCATCTTTTTTCCTGATATGCCGGTGGACACGAGGGGGAAGGGAGCAGCGGTGGTGGCTACATCAGCAGCGAAGGGGTGTTATTTGTGATGTGTGTGTTTGGGGGAGGCTGGGGTGGCGGTAGGGGGTAGGGATGAGGGGTCAGGATTTGGGATAGCGGGGGTCTGAAGGGAGGTGAAAAGAATACATAAGATATGATTTTAATATATTTATTTATTCAATGACCGGGATTGCCTTATCATTCAGGGTGCTGCTTAATGACATCACTGCTGGCCTCTCCAAGCTGTCCCAAATCACACTGCCACTCATTTTTTTCATCAAAAATGGCTTCAATTTATTACATTATGTGTGTGTGTGTGTGTGTGTGTGTGTGTGTGTGTGTGTGTGTGTGTGTGTGTGTGTGTGTGTGTGACAGAGAAAAGGAAAGATAAAGTGAGAGTGAGTGAGGTATAATCATAAAAAGTGCAACAAAGCACATTTTAGATTTCAAAAGCAAGAACAAAGCTTGTAAAAACATTATTTGAAAAATTACCTGAAAATGTAATCTATTAAGTATAAATTATATTTAAAAAATGACATTTAAAACAAAATTCATAAATCAAACAGTTTGCAGTCATTTGAACAGTATTCATTATCTTCTAACTGTGTCAGCCAGTTTCACAAGATGTTTATAATTTCACAATTAAAATGCTCCATCCATTTAGAAGTAATTCATATTTGATTTAATTTTTTAAATATAAGATCAATCAGGATTTTTTGTAATTAAGTTACTCTAATTCTATTACATGTTATCAATTTCTCCAGCCCTGTAATTATATTATTTATGTAAATTACAAGGCTATTTCATTCTGTAACATCAGGATGATCTGTATCATAAAGTGTTCTTTTAACTGTCCAGTTATTTATATGATTAATTACTGTATGCTTAATCAACTGAATGAGCAAAGTTTTAGTCAAATAAAAACCATTGATCAGTTTAAAACAACATACTGACACTCAATAAAAAACAACAACATTATATTAAATTGAGATATAAACCTGCCTTTATAATTTAACAACAATTAAAACAAATCCCTGATACAACCGAGCTGTTGCTGTTTCAATCATAGGAAACAAAGTGTCAAAAAATGCATACAAAATATTAAGATTACAGTAAAACAAATAAAACATGTGGGCCTCACAGTCTTTGACACACCTGCGTTTGTCAAAAACACGATTTACAAAATGCCCATGACACATTTCACTCCATTTAACAATGTTTTACAGACTAAAATTATAATGCTAAACTAATTTAAAAACTACAGCTTCAGACTGTCTCTTTCCTTTTAATATATATTAAATAGAAAATGACTCACTAAACAACGAGCGTGATAGCAGCTCTTTTGAGATCCATAAAGATCGAGTGGGATTGGCCAAAGGTTGGTTTGAGCATGGTCTGGACTCAGACTCAGAGAGGGGAGGGAGGCTGGAAGTGACTGTGTAAGCTGGAGTTGCCACGCTGGTCAACAGGCTGCCGCAATGTGCACCCATGGGGGCAACCAGCCAGGCAGGAGTCATGACTGCAGAGTGGACCCCCAAGACTCTGTCAGCACTATCAGCCTTCCTTCTCTCCCGCAGCAAGAGAAACAGACCGACACAATAGAAACACAACTATCCAGCAAAAATCATTCAGCTAGCCTCCGCTGAATATCTAAATATCATTTTCTCCACAACAAAGTCGAACTAAACTTGAATAGATTTAATCTCCCTGATAAAATCTTCAGACAAAGATCAATGCAACAAATAATGCACTAATAATAATAATGTTACTACATTTATAAAAAAAGATTCAAAGTTAATTGTTTACACAATTCTTTGATGATCCATGTGACGCCCACTGTGCTACACTTTATTATAAAGAAGTCTAATTCAGTTTCCAGCTGTCTGCCCCATAGGCCTTTTAACTGCTTGGTCCTCAGCCACAGGATGCCCATATACTGTACCTGCGAAAGGAAATGATGTGGCCCAGGGCCCAGCCAGGCCATTCTATCACCGCTATTAGGGCTTAAGCAGAGCTGGAAAATTACTCCATTGGCATTAACAGTCCACCTCAATCATTTTAATACTATCATAATCATGAGACTTTTCTAATATTATTTTTAAAAGACTTGCTGAGGAAAAAATGAATTTCATTTCCTTTGCTTAATCATCTTAAATTGAGAGAGAGTAAGTGAATGGAGAAAGTGACATCTTATGAGACAGGGAAAGAAAGTGAAAGAGTCACCTCTAACCCTCCCTCTCCCCCCCCCCACACACACACACTTATTTCACCACTGTTCCTTACACTGCCACACACCTCCGTCTGTCTGCAGCATCTTTGCGCCCTGCCAGCTTCGCCAAGTTACAAGTTACGAGAGATAGAGTCTTGAAAAATAAACGAGTGAGACGATATATATTAATGGGTGGTCTCGTCTAACTATGTGACTTTTAAAGTAGCGTTCTTCACCCCCCCCCCCCCCCCCCCCCCCCGTCCAGACCAATGATATGTAAACCTGCCCCATTTTGTGTACAATATATTCCAGATTTATCCATAAAGCACCAGCAAACAATCCAAGACGTAATGCTTCCTCTCTTCTCTGTTTTTAAACTTTCAATTTTCCCGAATAGCATTATTATGTATTATTAATATCTCTGAATTATTACTCATTTTCCTCTTAAAATGGAGTGCTTTAATTCACATTTGAAGTACTCATCAAGGCTGCGCAGTGAAATGAATGTGGAAGGATACATTATATTTGCAAAAATGCAAAGGGAGAATTAAAAATATATAGCAATACTAAAATATTAACTATTAATTTCAAAAAGATCATTTGCCAAGAAAAAAAAAAAAAAAAAGAAGCCTTTTCATTACTTCTATGACTCTCTTTCTTTTTTGAAGTGCACCTCTCTGATTGCAGGTCTTTGAATAATGTGCAATTATCATGTACTGAATATTCACCTGTGCATCAAATACACTGAATATTCTATTTCCATTATGAGACAGCCCAGTGGATGTTCATTTTCAGGGCATAAAAGGGGACATGGGTGCAGCGTGGCAGAGGTGATGCAGTGTAAAATCCATGTCCAATTTGGTATCAGATGGAGGTTCAGTCAACAATAGAAAAAAATTGCACAAAATCAAAATCAAAACAGGTCCAAAGATGATAGTTTCAACTATCTCTCCTTCATGTTCACTTTTTTTTCTACAATAGTGAACTCTAATTCACCCTTGAAAGCGTGACCTTGTGCTGTGTGACGGGAGATAGCCGCAGCATGAAGACAGGACGCCACTTATCATCAAGGGACGAGGTGGCTGTTTAATTTCACACCACCAGTGGCTAAAACCCCTGTTAGTGTGGAGCATCACAATGGCAGCTACGCTGGGGGAGCAGATGTCCTCGTGAAGGGGTGTAAAGAGGGAGGAGGTTGGGTTGGGAGAAGGACAGGAGAGAGGGGTTGGTGGCGGTGTGTGTGTGTGTGTGTGTGTGTGTGTGTGTGTGTGTGTGTGTGTGTGTGTGTGTGTGTGTGTGTGTGTGGGTGGTTACACTGTCGCTGTGTATTGTACTCAGAGCACAGACTGACCCCTGTGCGCATGCCCAGATAAACAGCGCCTCTGTCTGTCGCACACGCAAAAGAACATCACAAATAAACACACACGGTCGCCGTGGCATTTGGTCAAATCGCTTATGGGCTATAATTAAAAGTAGCCGATGAGTATGAGGGGACACAAACTGGACTGGGACAAGACAGCGAAGAGCTAAGGTGCAGCTGTGATGGCGGTGGATGAGAGGAGAGTTTTGTAGCGCAGTCCACGCCACAGAGGTCAATATCACTGAGAGCCCAATTGCTTTCTGAAGAGCTTTCAATTGTCTGCAGTGATGAACTTGAGCTCTGGCCTCCAACCCGGGGGTCTTTCCGTCTAATCCTGAGTGCCCATGGCTCCCCTTCACAGCCTCTCCCTCGAACCTTACACACACACATACACACACACATACACACACACACACACACACACACACACACACACACACACACGCCCACACACACACACACACACACACACACACACACACACACACACACACACACACACACACACACACACACACACACACACACACACACACCCTTCAACTGACGCCTGACATGACTGCAGGGTTGAACAGTGACCAGCGCCTCCCAACCTAGCTGAATATAAAACACAGTAATGAGCGGGGCAAGAAAATGGCTCCCCTCTCAAACATGGCTGCTTACTGATGGCCAGACGCAAGCCAGGGAGAAAAAGGTCACCTCTCTCATCTTTTAGTATCCCCCCCCCTGTTTTCTATTGCGAGTGCTGTTTTTTGTATTTTTTTATTATTATTCTTGTTCATCTCTTGCCGCCCCTCACCAACACCTTCTCCTTTCCCTCCCTGGTCATTTTCCTTTAACCCATTTCGTATGCGGATGTAGGCTTATTATTTAAGAGACAAAGGAAGAGGATCTCGGGAAGAGACAGGTGGCTGCGTCTGAGTGATGAGAAAATTACAGAAGTAAAATCCAGCTTCTAAAAAAACTCCTTCATGGAAGGGTAATAAAAAAAAAAAGGGAAATAAAAAGAACTATGCCCCATCCCCTATTTGGTACAGCTCAGCAGGAAAGAGAAACCACCGACTCCCATCTCTCCCCAGTACAATTTCAAATTCCCTCTGAGTACTGCAGTCCAGTCAGATATATTCATTTTTCCTCACTTACTCCCCCAGTGTCATTTTTCTCTATTTTCTCGATCGGTAGGTTATGCACAGAAATGTTCCAAATGCATTTTGACTGCTTGATTTCTATTTTCATAATATCAGAACATCAAGTTAAAGAATATAAATGTTTATTCAGCAGAGTGGGGAATGCTGGTGTCTGGGTGCAGTGGCTCTTGGGGGACAGAGCCCATGCTAAATCAGTAAATCACTCCATCTGGAAGATGAACGGCATGTTTTGGAGTTCATTGCCTTTCGTCTCGGGCGAGTGGCCGGTGCAGCGGCAGGCCCGGCGGGCCCAGCGGGCTGGAGCGGAGGTGTCTGCTGATGTGGATGGTTACAGAGGGATAATGAAGCGGCGACCTGGGGCTTGGCCACTTTCTGTTCACCCTGTCCACCCTGCTGTGAAAGGGCCCGCTGCAGAACACAGCTATTCGACGGCCCTCGTTCTGACTCATCATAAGGCCTGCTGTACACTTTCAACTCGAGTGCTTAGATGTAAAATGGTCATGGTTTCAAGTCATGTGTGACTTTCTTCTTTACATTCTTCAGTCAGCACCATGCTGGACTGTTCAACTGTTCATTATGAATGCCATTGCCCGTCTTTCTTATCCCACCACTCTTTGTGACAAAGTGCTCTGCCAACCCATTCCTGAGTTTATCCTGTGCATAAAAAGTATTAATTACTAAAACAACCTGTCCAACAAAACACAAACTAGTAAGTATAAAGCACGGAGAAGTATCATCATCCGAAGACAGTCTCTATCACCTGCTTCAGCACCACAGCGAGCATTTATTAATGCCAAGAGGTTCAGACAACCTCTGCTGCACAAAACCAAAAATATATATGTTGCTTCCTTTAGTAGTTGATGTATTTTTGTTTCACTGACAAAAAAATGAACATCCTTCCTCCCATACTGTAGATAGAATAGACAGATAAAACAAAATACTAGATATAATAGACCGTATATATAACAGCAAAGATAGATAAGTTGATAATAAAATCTTTCTGTTATTCACATTTCTCATGGCTGTATATATGTAAACAGAAATTAGTTTACATTCATCACTCTCCAAAAAAAGATCTCAAAAACACATCAGTGATTGACGATTTACACATTTTAGGGATTATATCAGAATGACCAAAGAACACACAGACGCTCATGATTGATACTTTTAAACTACTTTCACAACTGTGTTTAAAGAAATCAACAGTAAGATAGAATTTTGTATTTAAAAAAAATTGCATTGCATTGTCTTAAAGAAACATGCTCTTTTTACTAATGTGCAATATACTGTATTTCCTGAAACAATAGACTTTTTGGAGCACATTATGCCTTGTATGTCTATTATGTCTCAATTCCACTAACAAGGCACTTATGTTGGACATTTGAAACTGAAAGCATGTGATGAAACACACATCTAACCGAATATTTAATCTACAACATCAAATACAATATGAAAGCTTGCCAATAGTACCACTCTCCTCACCTGCACCTCAAACTGGGATGTAACGCACAACAAATCTAAATAAGCTGATGGAGTTCATCAAAATGACAGGCAATTAGACTGGCTCTGACCATGGGTTTGCATGCTAAATGAGAGTAATTTAAGTGGTGGGAGCCGAACATGTTATATAAAAGAGAGTGAGAGTTCTGGAGATCCATTTCTGCTTCTGGACAGCCCTAAATTAAATATCCCCAAAGTCCATTAGGCTAAACAGCCCGAGGAAAGACTTTGTCTCACTACAGAAAAATGACAGTAAACTCAGGCAATCAAGCCGCCAATCAATTATGCATGAATTATATTTTTCTTAGACTGTGTAAAATGTCTTATGTTAATTCTCCTAAGTATACAATACCCATTACCTTCGAGGGACAAATCCATATGCATACCGTCAAAATGAGTGTTTTCCCAAAGATTTATCAGCCTCATGCTGCCAACTGAAATGAAAACACTGAGGCTGAGTTGTGATTCCTCTGTATCAACTGCAACTGCAGGGGCCACAGGCAAAGCTCGGAGGCGCTCAGTGTTGATAACCTACATGGCTTTAAATCTACTGATAGAAAACATCCACAGAAACTAAGAAAATATCGAGGTGTGCCAGTAAACCCTTGACGATGACTCAAGATGATGAGACGGGAACAGAGAGGCAGAGGATGAAGACGGAGAGAGGTCGGGGTGGGCGGGTGGGGGTTTGCGTTGACCTGACCTGTCTCGGCTATAGGCCTGTTGAGCCAGTGTATAGTGGAGTCCCTCAGGTCCCCATTGGGGGCCAGATCTCTGATAATGACCTCTGTCTGGCCATGATAGTAGGAGACAGGTATTGGCAGAACCTGCTGACCAGTGTCAGTGAGATGCCAATAATTGGTCAGCGTGTTATTAACAAGTAACCCAGACCAGCCCCTGTTTCACTCAATGTGCAGGTGAGTGTGATAACCTTAAAATAAAGACAGAAAAGAAGATAACTAATTAAAAAATCTAAACAATTCATTTTTTTTAAATGTACCCAGACCCTGTGCACACTCATACACGTATACACACAGTGTGAATAATTGATTAAATCTGCATTAATAACTATCAGCAAGAAGCCATTTTGATATTTACACACTCACACATGCACAAACAAGGCCTCTTACTCTCTCCTTGTTACCTTCACTGAGAGTTCCTGATGATCCCCACCAATGGTCCCCTCTTAGATTACATGCAACACAATCCACCCTTAAACACTAATTTGTTTTCTTTGGCTCTTTTTTCTGTTTCGGTGTGTAACTGAGCCCTTGAATATATACAAATTTAATAGAGCTAATAGAATCATTATCAAATTCAGATCAATATAAATTTAGCCCCGGTACCCATAAAGGCAGCAATATTGAAATACAACACTGTCTGTGCGCTTTCATTCTTCCGCCTACAACTGACGCTCAGCTGCCATCAGACATGAATTACCAGACAGCACATTACAGCTAATAAGACTCTCACAAAACACCCTTTATTAATGCATGAAAGAGTCTTTGATCCTGGAGAAACTTTCATAGCGAAAGCAGAAATTGCCGTACCTCAGACAACAGAATAAGATGCTTCCCATTACCTTGAAAGAGTCAACAATGTGGCTGAGGTCAAATAAACTGGAGTTCGTACAGCATGTCTCTGAAGGGAGGGACGATACAAATCTACAATAGCTTTTTGTCATTCTTACCCAATCAACACTGAATCAAGTCAGGATTCGATACAAAAACTGCCTCGTATAAGGCAAGAATAAGATGTTAAGTAGAGGTTAATAAATGTAATTGATGGGGATAATATAGAACAATAGAAGACATTTCTTTTGCAGCACAGCAAATATTATACTAACACCATGTCAAAACCCCTTTAAATTCCAGTCTCAGGTGTGAAATGACTTAATGATCATGCTTATAATGTTTAGGTGCATACACAATCATTTAAGATTTTTCATTTTGAGAATTATTATGAATTAAGATGTTGAGGCTGAATGTTTCACGTGGAATACCAAAGAAAGAAAATACACAAAAAGATCTATTTGCCAACATCTGTACATTTGCCAGCATCAAACCCCACAGTCAGTAATACTTACATCATCCTGTCAGCCGCGCTAACGAACTTTCTGTATATTGTTTCACACTGCGTTAAGTTTGATAAACTCAAGGAAAGTTGCCTTTCCTGATTCAACAGGAATCAATATTCTGAAAGGCTTTCCATCCTTTCAGCACACCTCTCAGTAACACTATTAGACCCCCCCCCCCCCCTCACAAATGATCCATTGGAGGAAATTTTAAGTTGAACTTCTATTCCAATAATCTAGATTTTGACAGAGCCTGTCACATTATAAAGTCTGAATATAGTTACAAGAATTGTGAATGATACCCATGATTGAATGTTATTGAAGGGGTCAGCAAGTAGCTCATTCTCCACAGAAAGCCCCAGGGCCTGAAGGTGGTCAGTGGGGAGCAGCTTCACAACATCTCACTGCTGTGAGATACATGGTGAGAGGAAGGAAAGGCACAGGAGAGGACCCACATTTGACAGATAGAGTTGCCACTGCAAATTTAAGACCTGGCTATTTAAGACCAGTGTAATATATTCCTAGTTCAGCCGGGATCCATTGCTCATACTCCATCATGGCATGTATGAGTCCTCCGAAAAACATGCATGAAGTACACAAACAGTCTCGAGTCAGGAAGAATCTGTTGTACCCTGAAACCTGCAGCTGAACTAATGAAGAGTGTGAAGAGTGTGATTTTTAACAATAAGTCTTATTCTATGAATCTTTAAGTTTACTGCAAGAAAAGAAGAGAGAGAAAATGTAAAAACAAATGAAACCATTTACTTTTTAAACTACAAAATCATCATCTTATTATAGTTTTAGACGTATAGTGTCTTATTCTATTTATTATAAATGGGGTTTTTTTAAAACCTGACTGATTCAAACTCCAAAATAAAACTTTTTCTAAATAAATGTCATACATTTTGCTCACTTCAGCAAAATGAATCCTTACCAGGCCTTCTACAGACTAATGAAATTACCAATATCCCACAAAATAAAATCTGCTGTATTTTCCGATAAAACCGACCATATTAAATTAAAAAGAGATTATTCACAGAAAACAGATTTCTCTCCATCTTCACTCCAAAGCTTTCACTGAGCATGTGAGGTATGTTTTTTGACCCCTACTTCGGGAGAATGCTAATCAACCTAAAGGGTCAGAGGTCAAGTCTGGACAGAGACAGCATCCCAAACCGGCCACAACAAATGCAGAAGAACATCTGCTCTCTGTGCGTCACACAAAGCTGTCCCCTCGGAGCCCCTCAAGAGCCTGGGAACGGCTCAAAGTCAAGGGCAGCCTCCACAGCCCAAATGCTGACTGGACACAGCAACAGTCTCTCACAGTCCAAGGGAAACCGCCAAATTGCTCAATTAAAAGCGTATTTCACTCAGAAGCTAAAGAAAATCCAAATCCATTGTCCTGTCCCATTGCTGAATTTCATTATAATAACCACAACGTTATAATTAATTGATTAAAAAACAACCAAACTGACAATTCAGAAATTTAGGATGTGGGCCCGAAATGAAAGAGAAAAGAAAAAGAGATGATAAACTCTATAGAGCTGCAGGCTTTCCTGGTTCGGAGAGGTTGAAGAAGTCTGAGGCCAAGCTGCTCAGGGTCAGGGCGCGGTATTCTTTTTGAAGAAGACCTTTGAATATGTATGTACTACATTACACACGTGCCGCCCTGATGACAGAGAGTTCACCCCTATACACTTTCGCTCACTTTCTTTGGCAGCCTAACAATATGCTTGAAAGGAACCGTCAAATGATGTCAATAGTTGGATCAATACCCTGGGATGCCTCAGTTTTGCCTGCAGCAAATGAAGAGCATTATACAGATCCTCCTGGGCAGAGCTCTTACCACATTTCCAGGAGCTACGGTATGTACTGCGGAGGGACAGCTGATGTATGTCTCTTCTCCCAGACATCGCCACATGCGTGCCACATTTCCCCCTGTCTGTCTAATGTGCTGCTGATCTACACCTGCTGGGCCCGAGGTTGCATAGGTATACGCTGTACGCTGACAGCATCAATCACTCAGCAGGCCTCATTATTGCCATTTAAAATACATTTAAAACGATTCACTGGAGCCACTGTCCAACCGGGCATGGATGCGATGATACTGATGCGATACTGTGAAGAACGTTTCACAGCGGTTGGTTTGGTTAGAAACAGCTGAGAAGCTTTGCGCTCTATTTTTTTGTTTCTGTATAAGAGAGCAAAAGTGGTTCAATCAGAGCATCTTCATCAAACATGAGTAAATTAATTGCAGTTTGTTTTCCTCCACCAGAAACACTGAATTCACTTGAACGAAGCCAGCCCATCTTAGCAGCATCCCAATGTCAGCGAGCCCATTGTGGAGTAATCTATGAGACAGGACTGAGCTTCGGAGAAGTGATACATGCTCCTGAGCTCTCAGGTGAGCTTAGTAATAGACACAGTCACTCTAATTCCCCTTCAATTCTCACCTAAAATTGAAAGCTGCCAAATGCAGCCTTAATTACATACTACCCAATCAGAGCTTAAGTGTAACCTTCTGTCCCCCACAACCCACCACCCCCCAACCCCACCACCCACCCTCACTGAGATCCTCTCCTTTCCACTCTCTCTCCCTCTCTGAGAGAAGAACGAGTGCAGCGAGTCCCTCCTGAGGTCTACACATATTTCACCGGGGGAGTAAACAGGTCTCGAGGATAAGAGATAGATATATTATGTATATATGAAGCAAGTGCGAGATTTAAGGAGCAACCTGCTTTGTCAGCACACAGTGTGCTGAAAATGCAAGCAGATCAAGGTACAAGCAGGGTTATGGATCTCCCCTTGTATGTAACTGGGCAAGGTCTATTGACCCAAATTAAATTATTTTACCCTCCACCCATCCCCTTTCTGTCCCCTTTACAGGGACGTGCATCTCTTTCTGTAGGATGTGGTTCTTGTTTGTAGCACTAAAAGACATCACATACATTCAAATACTACTTGAAAATTCTAATTTATGTTCCCTGATTATATATGTTATGTATGTCTGCATTGGATTTTTGCAAAACTATATCTGAAGAAACATTAGTTGTCTCTCTATTTGTCCTTCCGTCTTGCACCAATGCTTGTCTCCACTCAAATTAAAAGGCATCTCCTCTGGTCGTACGGAAAAAACAGGGAAGTCTGAAGGCAACCACAGTAGACGCGCAGCTATTTTCCCTCTCTTATCACATGATCAGGGTGTCGGCACCACATCCTCAGCGCAGGGAGGGGCCAAACAGCGCACAGCATACCACCATTTTGTGTGGGTACCTGGCTCCTTTTGTGTAAGTACCTGGCTCATTTGTTTACCTGCATCAGTGCTAATATTTCAGAACAGGTCGAGCGTTATATGAGACATGTGTCATGCGGTGAGTTTTTGTAACGGTAAATGCGTGATGGGCACGTTGCTAAAGGAGCATAAGCGGATGCTGCAGACAAACATCACGGGGTATCAGTGTGCCCCGACTGCAGCCCATTCTCGATATCATGTCGTGTATTTTCTTCCTCTCTCCCGTCTCCTGACTGTGCTCCCGACAGACCCCTCTCCTCCCTGCCATCCGATGTGTGAGGCGCATATGGTGCAGTGAAATTGCTGTCTGCGAGAGCATGCCTGTGCCTGTCCAGACTTCATCAGAGGGATTAAAGAATGGGATGGGGGGGGGGGGGGAATCAAAATAAAATGATGATAGCGGGGCTGTGGCTTCTCGCTTTTTCTACACTCAACCCCCCTGCTCTGTTTTAAGTAGAGTGGAACATCAGATGACAGAGAAGGCTCTCTTGCTGGGGCGCAATGGTTTGCAGGGAAAGGTTGCCCGATCGGTGCGCTGCACTGGGTTTATTTGGCTCTGACAAGGGCTTACTACAAAGAAAAACCAAATAACAGACAGTACTGTTCCTCCCTGTACCCAGCCACTGAAGTTCACTTAAAAGCTGCATCCAATTAAAAGAAAAGTGACTCAGGTGCAGCAGCAGCTTTCGTTTATGATTACTTAGCCATTCCTCTCTGATGTGTTCTCTTTTTTAAATAACATCAACAAACAAAAGACAAAATGTGTCTCAGCAGGCAAAATGAAGAGGTGGGAATGTGCGTGCTGAGGTGGGGTGTAGTATTCTCAGAGATGTGGATTTTGGGGGCAAAGGAGAGAGGAGAGTGGAAAGATTGCAGGATATTAAGGAGTAATGGATGTCACACCAGGCCCCTATAACAAATTCCCATATGCTTTCATCATGTCTCAATATGGGACTGATCAAGGGAACAGTCATTACTTGGTTTCCTAGTACTGTTATTACCAAGAAACAGTAAATAGTTATTGCTATGGTTATCACCCTAAAAGAAAGCTATTCCAGAGCAAGCCAGCACAACCACATTGTTTTTCTCTTTCTATAATTAGTCATCAAATTATAGTGCATAACATACGTGGAAACTGTAAAAAATGATATTCTAATGACGCACAATAATATTCTGAGTCCATTAAAGGTTTGAACAATTCTCGCAAAGCAGGAAAAAAGGTAAAATGTTGTTTAAACCAAGAAACTAATAAATATTTCAAGGAGAAAAAAATATGGGCAAATATGCTACATTTAAAGAAATCTTGAAAGGATATAGCTTGTGAAAATTCAACATAGTGATAAGGTCTATCTCAAACTGTGAATGCAGATGTGGTTTTATAGTGATCCTACTAAATTCAAGTAAGTAGGGATATATTCTGAGGTTTATTCTGGGATTTGCCAAACCCTAGATCTGGCCCTGTATTTGAGACAACAAAAAGGCAATCTTGACATCTTGCCCAACCAGCAGATAATCTTTGCTGTTCAGAGACTGGCTTTCTTTTGTTCCAGGTTTTTATAAACCCAAGACACTTGAAATTTAAACCCAGTTCAAAAAATATTATTTGCCACAGGGCAAGGTAAATCTCTTGGCGGGGCCTTTCAAAGGGTTGCCCTGGGTTTGTTTACAATTGATCTTATTTAAAAGTGGATTTTTTGTTTTACTTTTCAAAGACATACTTTCTGCCATGATCTTGCAGGTCAAAGGAACGATGAATGTTATTTTTTCCAATTGGAGCAAAAAAATAAATAAAATAAAGAGTGAAATAATCAGAAGACAATAATACAGAAAGCCCTGTTGGGCCATTGGTTCTTCCCCGGTCTCCAACTTGCACATGTAAAATAGAAAACACATGCACGATAACATCTCCAACTACAGAAAAAAAAAGTTATCGAAATGCACCCCTGGTGAGAGAGCAAACAAATAAGATTTGCACTGCCTGAAAAAAATCTTTCTTGTGATTTGCTGAAATATGAGTTGCATCACGAAATATAGTAGGAAACAAAATTCAATCATACCACCAGATTTTACGTGTGTGTGTGTGTGTGTGTGTGTGTGTGTGTGTGTGTGTGTGTGTGTGTGTGTGTGTGTGTGTGTGTGCGCACGCATGTCCGTGCATCTCTGTATTCCACAGTGAAAAGAAGATGGCCTACGAGCTGCATAAAACAGCTGTTTCTCTCATTGTTTAGAGAAGCAGTATACACTTTTCATTCACCCTTCTTCCTCAGAGGGAACAACTGACCTGACAACTCACCAATCCCCATAAAGCACAGGAGGTGGAGAGGGGGGGGTGGGGTGGCTAGAGAGAGAAAGATGGAGGGAGAAAGGAGAGTATGAGCACCCCTCTGCCTGCCCTATTGAACCAAACTCCTTCATCTTTGACAATGATTGTATTCTAACAAAATTAGTGGTGTGAGCTAAGCCAATACATCATCATTAATCTCCATTCTGTACATGAACATGTTTCAGTTTACTAAAACTTTAACAGGGGCTCCCGTGTGCACGGAAGGCCATGAAAGAGGTGGAGAGGGATGGGGACTGTAGTTAGCCAGGGACTATCCTCCAGGGCTGGGAGGGTTCTTCTCCAGCTCACACAGGCCACGCTGGAGGAGGAGGTCACAGGCTACTTACAGCTACTTTAAAGCTTGCTGCTCCTGGGGAACAAGACAGACAAGCAGAGGGCACCGCAGCAGGGACGCCCCGCTAAAGACCCCTTCATCTGGACTACACCTGGGGGAGCCCACGGGCCACCCAGCTCGACACACACACACACACACACACACACACACACACACACACACACACACACACACACACACACACACACACACACCCACACACACACACACACACACACACACACACACACACACACACACTCGAGTATTAAATTGTAAATTAATATAAGCACTAATAGCAAAATAGATGGTTGTGTTGTACAAACAAAATGTACACAAATATATTTGATAATGTTTTATGTGGTGATGTTATTGATACTCATCTTTACTAGACATATTGGGTATAAAACATGCATCTTTTATCTTCTACTGATTTAAACATTGATTCTCAGAATGTAGATTGGAATTCTATTACGATTCTACAACTATGAATACGTTTAGCAACATTTGTACTGTATTCCCTATGTGTGTGTGTGTGTGTGTGTGTGTGTGTGTGTGTGTGTGTGTGTGTGTGTGTGTGTGTGTGTGTGTGTGTGTGTGTTTAAAGACATACTCTACAGGGAAAGTTATTTTTAATGAATCAAATACGTAAAGACAACAAAAAGTGCCAGGGTTTTTACTATGAAATCTTTACAATTAGAATATTTCTCCGAAGCTTTGGCAGGACTGCAGCACTACAGTGAGGGCCCAGGCCTCTGCTAACATTTTAAATTACATCTCTGTCTTTTGTGTCTTGCTTGAGCTTATGAGAGGGTCCCTGGGGCACCTCCATTCTCCCAGAAACTCCCTCCAAGGCTCTTCAGGTTAACATGCCCAGTTTGACTATTAGATCAATATAGTTGTAAATTACTTCATCACACCAAAGAGGCAACTTTCTAGACAGAATTGGTCCCACAGTTGCGACTTGACAGGCTTGTGCTGTGGGGAAGTCCAGCCAATCTAGTCACATTACAAACTGGTGTCTCTCCAAAAATGGACCACAGAGAAAGGAGAAATAAATGATCCAACTGGCTGTAAAATTTCAACACATTTGCACAGTTTTTTTTCCTCAAGCAAAAATATATTTAGAAGATTTGAAAAACTTCCGAGTGATCAAGTGACCAAGTGACCAAGTGACCAAGTGATCCTGATCCGATTTTAGATGCAAAAGGGAAGTGATGTGCTCTGCTACAGTAGTTGTGGGCAGAGGTGAAAAACCCTCGTTGATGTCACATGGCCTTTCTGCACCTCTTTTGTTCTTATGGGATAAAGGTTGATGTCAGTTCACTCCCAAGCCTCCCTAAAATGCCCCCAAAGCCTGCCTGGCTCCTGAGTGGGAGTATGTAATCGGCCCTGGCAGAGTGCTGGTTAATGGGGGGCACAGGGCCATGGGTTGGAGATGTATTCATGTGCGTGGCGTGGCGCCTGGACCCAGGGTGACACTTCTTCATTCCCACTGCCTCAGGCCAGGATTAGGATTGCGGCCAGCCTCACAAAGCCAGCCGTAATGCAAAATCATTTTCATATTAACCTCGTCTCTCCTCTCTGGGCCTGACAGTGGACAGGCCTGCTCTCTTTGGTGCACAAATTATCCTCAATTACTGGGGAAAGGCCAGGCGAGGGGACGTCACCTAACCTTCACCATCTGTTAGGTTCAAAGATTTAGCAGTCGGCCAGCCCGCCTGTCTCCTGCCTCCCCTGACCTTTCCGCCCCGGCCAGCTCCTTCTCTATACGCCGTTCACCCCCCCAAAACTCCCCATATAGCCCCGCCCTCTCTGGACACAGCTGGGAAGTGCATGTGCACACATCACATTAAGGGGGAAAAGGTTATGTCACGCTTCTTCAACAAAGATATGAATATTCAAAACTATGCACAGACCAAGGCAAACCTGTGTCAAGACATAGGTTAAGCCAGTCTCCTAGAGATAAGTCAATACATTTGAATTGAGTGCCTCTTTTATTGTTTGTTAAATTAAAATAGTGTTAAAAAGAGAGAAAACTATTCTCTCTTACATTTTTCTTGTTTGTTGTTGTATTTAAATACTCACATGTAATAAAAGATATTTACAGATGTTTTGACAATAACAATTGTATTTGACTAAATAAATATTCAGATTTTAAATCTAAAATAGTGTACACTTTGAAACTATATTACCATTGTGAACTTTTCCACAATAATGGCTTATTTCTGCTTCATTCTGGTAAAATCTCATAAAGTTTTAAAATAAAGCTTGTTTACATGATCTTTTATGATCAATGATTTTTGCTTATATAATGCACTACAAGACGTCTATTTGTAAGAGTATTTTTGCTTTTTATTAGAGTACCTCGCTAAAATGTCATTTACCGTTTTGGGCTTTTATTTTGTTTTCTCTTACATATACTGCAAAAGTTGGCTTTAATTAAACATTTATCTATATTTAAGATTGTGCTTGTGAAATATTGAAGAGCTCTTATTTCTCCTATAGTGAATGCGCCTCTTAATAATGCAGGCAGTGTTTTCTGTTTGTTTTAGCAGTTCCACTGTGTCCATTTGGATTTTCCAGTCTGTCTGGCCACTCAGGAGGCCCCCTTTCTCAGGTCATCTGGCAGGACCTGGTGGCTCTGAAATAACTTTTAATAAGTCTGCTAAATAATAGATGGCGTGTTAGCTAAAATCAAGCAGGGAGGAGCGGGGTTGAGGACAGCATGCTGCAGAGACAGACAACAACCAGGACACAGGCACTTCCCTCGCCATCATCATCAGCAGCCATGTTCAGCCTCCTGCCTCACCTCCTATCCAGACCCAGACTCTCTGGGGTCAGGGGTCGTGGACTTGACCTTCCGGCCCCCAGGAGAATGTTCACTTGGTCTGGGGTATAATTTGGGATTTATTCGGCAGGAGGCCCTGTCTCAGGCAGCATTATGCCTCATTATCCTCGGGTCCTCTCTGTTCACAGGGCTCACCCCAGAGCAGACGCATCATTGCTCCATTTTACTTACACCTTCGCAATCCTACAATCAATACCTCCAACTGACAACATTATTCATTTAAATACATCTTAACTGCCCTGAACAGAAAATGGTTAGAAGTCAAAAAGTATTCAGGATTTTCAGGCCACATGCAGATTTGTTTTCCTCCTGCTAGATGTCCATCAATATTATATTATAATATTGTACACAAATAAAACAAATATATATGAATTTAGGGCAATGTAAAATTATCTGTAACCACCAAAACATGCAAAAGTAAAATCATTAACTTAATCTGTGAAAAATGTTGTGGTTTAGGATCTGCCTAATTTATAATTTCAATAATTTCAATGGCTGATTTAATTGGCATTACTTGTGAATTAATTTATTTTCCTCATTTTTAACTGTTCAATTTCACCTTAAAGTTAAGTCCAAACATCTACCTAAATCATAGATGAAAATTTTATTTAATTAAGTAATTAACAAAAAAATAATTCATTTCTATAAATTGCGAAGGTTAGAAAGGCTTTGTTTTTTCATCATAAATTGTTGTTTAATAGAAGCTGAAAATTAGCTGGAAAATGTCACTAAAAAATATGCTTACATTAGCCAAAAAATATATGCTAGGCCTAGATGATTTAAGATTTTCAAATTATTGTCACTTACTGTATAAAGTGGAGTGATATCTTTCAGATTCAGGCTAAAAAAAGAGTGATCATTTCTTTTATGTGTGCTTCACTCTAAGTGGGTCCCTGTGGAGGACAATTTTGGAGAGATCTTTCCCGATAAGAAACAAGCCCTGCATGCATTAATATTACATTAGACCCAGCATCACAGAGCCGTCTGCTCAGTCAGGTATAGAGAGGTTTTCATTGACATCTCCTTATCATGTTAATATTACAGTCATCAAAGAGGACTACATCACAGAGAGGGAGGGGGGAAGGTACAACAAAACGACCAAAATTACAGAATATTCTTATGAGTAGTCTTAAAGTAGGAACAAGACGATACAATGGTTATTTAGGTCACATATTCACTGTAATGCACAAGAAAGAGACAAATGCCGCAGGAAGGGCGTCGTTTGCGTGTGTGTGTGTGTGTGTGTGTGTGTGTGTGTGTGTGTGTGTGTGTGTGTGTCTCGGTCGAAAATATGACATGCATGGCCAGTCACACACACGCACGCACACACACATTCACGCACACAAAAAGAGAGAATCCTCAATGCCGGCAGCAGGAGCGGTGCAAATCTCCAGCGAGAGGGAGACAGGTGCAAGGCTCTGCTCTCTATACTGTAGCTTAAATGCATTTAAAGTCCTTTCTTAACACACAGTCCCCCCTCTTTATTTCAATGACATTAGTGTGCGCGCTTTGGGTGTGCGCGTGCGTGTTCGTGGGCGTTATATTATATTTTAATGTCAGACAAAAGACAAAGATGAAAAAAATCATAGGATCTCATTTTAATTATTGTCCTTTTTTCGTGATTTGGGGCTGGGTTTCTTTTCCAAGCTGTCGGGCATGGTGCCATCCTCCTCCAGAATTAACCAAATAACGCTCCTCTAAACACGTGTCAGGTTAACAAAAGGCGGAGCGCTTTTTTTTTTCTTTTTTTGAGGCAGACTGGGAGGCCGGGAGGCGGACGTGTGCTTGTTTCTGTGCCAAACTTTGTCACTCTCATTTGAATGTGAATGGTATTTACCACTGAGAGCTGCTTATAAGGACCCCGCGTCTACAATACACAACCTCCTTTTCTGAAGGATTTTTCAATTAGCGCCACCACCCCCTCCCTTTCTGAACTAATCGGGGCTAATTAGGCTTTATCGCGGGGTAATAGCTTGTATTAATTGCCTCGCGGGCCAACTGTTTAGGAATTTGGCGAGTGATCCAATTGAATCTGACAAGTTTATTCCGTCTATTTAATATTCATTATATTCTAATAGGACACTTGTTAGCAGGATTACAACAATTAGGCCCAACCTTGCGAGCAACACGGTAGGCCTCCATTTTATTTTGTCAGCCAACTCCAGAGAAATCTAAAAACGTTGCATTACTATATATATATATATATATATATATATATATATATATATATATATATATATATATATATATATATATATATATATATATATATATAAACAAATGATGTATCTT
The DNA here is from genome assembly GCF_900634415.1 of Cottoperca gobio. Lineage (NCBI taxonomy): Eukaryota > Metazoa > Chordata > Actinopteri > Perciformes > Bovichtidae > Cottoperca > Cottoperca gobio. The sequence continues at coordinate 20,298,939 of NC_041357.1, forward strand.
AATTAATTATACTAATGCATTTTGCATAAATAAACTGAAATACAGAATTTTATTTTAGGAAAAACTATATACATAAACTAAATATTATATGATTTTGTTTTTGATACAAGTACTTCATCATCATGCAGTACAGTTCAGTGTAATGTAATGTATATACCTACTGTTTATGCTGTGCAGGGCTTTGCCAAACTGTCCTGTCACCCTCAAAAAATATATATTATTATTTTTTGTCAAAGTCTTAACAGCAACAGCAAATCTGGATAATAAAAGGGAAAGCAATCTGGTTTCATTCGACTATTACGGATGATTTTTTTGGGCAAACAAATCCTATTGAGACCTGCCACTATCAGACGTTTTATCCACCTGAGTTTGTTTTCAAGTTTCCCTTTTAAACATCATTTATTTATCCCCCACCTTAGTCTCAACTACCTCTCATTCCTAATAAAAAAAAAGAAATAATAATATTTATTCAGACCTCATTATTAGGAGTTACCTTCAGTCATTCAAAGACCAAAGGGATTTCAAACATGACATCATAGTTACTGCAAGAACTGACATATCGCACAGAGGATAGGGCCTGTAGTCTTACATAGACACAATTGATGTGCAACAAAAATAGAAACCTGGAACATCAATGCAGGATGTAAATGTATATACTCACGAGAATGTTTGATCATTAATCAATTAACATTTGTGAAACAAAATAGTCCGTGTCTGAAAAAACGGACGATAAGAGCACCAGAAAAAGAGCAAAAGAAATAATTAATTGCCCGCATGTTTCTATTTATATTGGTTACAGTAAGCCATTACCCCCCTTCCTCTCTGTGCCATCTTATCCATGAAGGGCAAATATGGGCCTAAATGTGGAGCAGGTCTGGACAGCAGGAAGAGTCAGGATGAGGGTTAGGGTGGATGTAGTGGGGGATTAACCCGCCCTAAAGTAACCCCCCTTTTGATTCGTACACTACACACCACTTATACCTTATTCTAGGCTGAATATTTTATAGGCCCCAACAGCTGAAACCATTTGCAGAGGCTGACTGTTATGTAAAATATCAGTAATATAGAGTTATATTTTTTGTTTTGCGAAAATATAATAAATGAATGCCTTCCTGGGAAAACTTTCTAACCGATTTCAATTTTGATTTGTTAATGAATATCACCAACTGGAGTTTTTTTTTTTTTTACCAATCACATTACAGCAGCATGTGTCACGCAGACAACGAGAGTAAAACAGCAACAACCGCGATAGATTTGTGTCAAAATATCTTTTGAATGTACAAATAGAAATAATATTCTTAAAATGAAATATTCTCGCGCCAGAGAACCAGTGGGTAGGCTACTTGTCCTCACCATACGAGCCGGGTGAGCGTCACTCACTCTGCGCTGGGTGTCACAGCAGTGACATGGAGGCATATGGCTCTCAGCTGCCCCCCGCATGAATCCCCAACAAGCCCCGGTGAAGTTCAAGGTCTCTGCAGCCAGTGACCATTAACACACCCGGGAGGACACAGACCGCAGCACCTGCTGTCTGGATGAGTCCGAAATAGTCCAGTTAAAATAATATGATTAATAAAATCCCTTTATTATTATTAGGACTACGATGTCATTATTATTATTATTATTGTTGTTGTTGTTGTTGTTGTTGTTGTTGTTATTGTTATATAAATGATTAGTGATGCTGAGTTTGGCTTGTGTGTGAGGTTTATTGAAGATGCCATGCAGACTTTCGATGATTTCTAGTTAAAACTGATCTGTTAATATTCACCCATACCGGGAATAAACACCTGTCAGAAAAAAGAAAAAGAAAAAGAAAAGCGTCACTGCGAATTGTTGGTTTAACTTTAAGTTAAAGCCTAGAATTTAATTTGCTTTTCAAATCGCATTGTTTACACGAGATAGTGTTGTCACGCATTTCATAAATATATATGAATGCTCAAGCAGTATATGCTTCAGTTGAAATTTGCCGGATTTTTTTACTTGCCATTTAAATTGGAGGAACATAAGAATCAGTGACCTTTATTTTTTTAAAGCAGAAAAGTTGAGTGAGTGCTGAGGGCCCTAATTACACAAATGTTCTCCTCACTTCAAGCTGTCAAAAGCTTTAGCCACACACTACTTTTTGTCTTAATTACACAATTTGTCCTTAAAATAATTTGAAAAAGTACAAGACTGGTTGCAATTTAGTAGCTGGCCTTACTTATCAGCCTATAAACGCTACATAATTGTATAGCTAAATAAAGTGTAATGTATGTAATGTAATGTATATGCTGTATTTAGTAAAGAAGCATGTAATAATGTAAAGGGGCACCATTACTGCATTATTTGAAAACCTTGTGGTAAAATATATAGTATATGCCTGTTTATATCTATATATTTAATAATTATTAGCCAATTAATTCTGTAATTGCATGTAAAACTTATGAGTTGTTGTGAGATGGCCTGTTCACTTTCATTGTGTGCAAGGATGCTACTACTTTCAGGACCTCTTTGATGAATCACATGATTTTGTTTCAAATGCAACTGGAAGCTCAGTTTATTTTTTCATGTGATGATTTGTACATGAGTTGTTAATGACTTGTCCAAAATCATGTCATTTCAGAAAAGAATCCAAATGCAGTTTTTAACATCAATGAACCAATTTATGAAATATGTATATATGAACAAAGATATCTGAATTCCGTTTCTTTCTAATACAATAATGATACTCATCACTTGAAACTTTGAAACTAAAATCAAGGATAATATCTAAGGTTATAACTATTTAATTTGAACTAATTAATAAAAAATGTCTCCGGTATAATGGAGGGATGAAACAATGTTATCTGTTCATAGATGTTGAAGATAGATTGTCATATCATTAAGAAATATGTGTGAGATTCAAAATCAAATAAAATGCTATCCCATTTACTGAAAGGACACTCTTTGAAGACAAAAATTGGAGACAAGAACTTGAATAACAAAAAAATAAGGGATGAAGGTGGAGATGATACAAAGATGAAGAAGAAGAGTAGACGCTCATGAAGCAACAGAATCAAATGAAGAGATGCAGTCAGTGGATGATAGGTGGTCCCAGGTGTCTGTAATGACATCAGAATGGGAGCGATCCTGCATCTGCATAGTGGAAGAGATCCTGTTTCCTCAGAAAGTCTCTTCACGAGACACAGGTCAGGGCCAATAGCCTCTGTCTGACACATAATTGGTCATATTGATTATAGGTTATCATATGCTGCAGGCCATTTGTAAGATAATGCTGCAGGGGTTAATTTGTCAGCCATTAACCTTTTGGACTGGTGTGTATGTACGTGTAAATTAAGTTTAAAACAACTTCTAAATGGGTCACCTAGCCTCATCTAATAAGTGGAACGCTAACGTATTTAAGTTATATTACTGTACAATGCAACACCATGCATGATGACAGTTTAAACACACTTGACAGGTGGGTACTTGAGCAGACAAAGGTTGAGAATTCTGAAAGCCGTCATGTGCTCTGTAAATTAACCCCCTCTCAAAGCTTACAGAGCTGCACCTATACCATGAATTATTTTGCTGACCCTTTGGAAAAATACCTCTTCATCTAAAAATGAAAGTGACATATACAGGAAACACCTTTTCCTCTTCCCCTCAAATCTGTGAATAAGCTGCTTGCGTAGTACATACCTACAGGACTCTGAAAGTTGATCCAGTCTGTCAATCCAAACTAATGTGGAAACTAAGCAAAGAAGCAAGTCACTTTGTAGTAACTAAATCAATATATTTATATTCTTTCACTACTTGAATATGATGAATGCCTGTTAAATGATTGTACAAACAGAATAAAGAAAACTATCATGTCTGTCTTTATTTTTTTTAACTAATGCACCATGTTGTTAATATTTGTACTGTATTATTAATATTGTAAACGTCAAGACATAAATTAGAAATGAAGGAGATATTAATCGTTGTACATTTTGGTAAATGTGAGTTTATTAACCATCACTACCTTTAAGAAAATATAAATGAAAATATCTTCCTATTTCTATCTTATTTTTAGGAATTTGTTTGCTCGTTTCTTTTAAAAGGAACACTTCAGGGTAAAAAGTAACAATGTTGCAAAGCAGTCAAACTGTTTTAACTGCTTCAGAATCATCACAGTTTGCCACATATTTTGGTTTTTATCTCAGCGAGGAATAGCACATCAAATACACAAAATCACAGAAAAGAGAAAAGCTGTAACCTTTGAGAAAGTCGATCAGAGGCGATCAGAGGTGTAGGAGCACCTAGTACAGCCCAGAGCAGTAAAGACAACCCACTTCAACTTGAAAAACATGACATTTGCCACCTCAGAGCTTAAAACGTGTCTCTCTAACTCTACACCTGTAAACCCACACAATGTAGATCAAGAGGGAAACCAAGCTATTCTCACTCCTGCAAACACTATTAAAAGTAATAGTAATGGGTGTTCTGACAGTACTGCCTTTTGTACACAAAGTGTTTGTGTGTGTGAGTGTAAGAGAGAGAGAGAGAGAGAGAGCGAGCGAGAGAGAGAGAGAGAGAGAGAGAGAGAGAGAGAGAGAGAGAGAGAGAGAGAGAGAGAGCGAGAGAGAGAGAGAGAGAGAGGAAGTGTGAAAAAATGAAAGCATGAGTGAGTGCTGGTCAGCAAGTCAGTCAGTCAGCAAAGCTCAGTTGACAAAGTGAAACAGAGCAGTGCAGCTCCACAGAAGAGGAAGGCACAGGTACCTGTTTGGAGCAGTCCGGTGACGGGATCAGCCCTCCAGCTTGGCATGCATTAATTATCCTCGAGAAAGATGGGCGCTCTATAGGCTCGCTCCTGACCCGGCACTCCTACTGTCCCACAGTCAAAGAAAAGGATGGATGGAGAGGAGCAAGAGAGAAAGAGGAAGAGAAATGGGAGACGAGGAGAGAAGAGAGGGGGAGAGAGAGAGTTAGATCCACTGCTGCCCTGACACCATGACTGGTCCACGTGAGATTGATCACACACTCACACTCACACACTGAGGCCTCTGCAGTGACAGGGGGGAACTGCCAAGGAGTAGCATGCTTTGTCTAGCCTGGGGACACACATACACAGACACACAAACGGCCACAACGCACACGCACGCACTTGCATGTTAGAGACGCGCACTCCCCAGACACGTGCACATACGGCCAAACACACACATACACACGTGGCCTATGACTCACATAGTGAGTTATGAGTTTTAGCTATAATTAAAGCTTAGTTTTATTTTGTAAATCAATCATTTGGCTAAAACTGGATTCAACATCCCTTAAACTACTGTTTCTCATTCTGTCATCCAGACCATGAAAGGATTTGCTTTTTGAGAAGCCTTCATTAGCATTCAGTGGGTGCCCCCTGCACATCTGTTCAGTAGTCTAATGTTAGTTTTCGGGGCAGCTGTAAATGGACAGCAGAATAAAAAAGGTCAAAAGTCTGGCACTGTGAAGCGAGAGGACTACACACAATAGACAATAAAAGAGATGCATATGAGCGGCGGCAGTGTGCCTGGCCTCTGCACCTTCAGGGACGACAAGGTTCACACTAATCTCATGAATGCCTTAAAAACACACACTCACAAATGCATGACATCTACTTGCAAATAAAACAATTGTCAGCATCTACCATAGGAATAATTTTATTTTTTTAAATGTATATTAAAATGTGCTTTTTAAAAAAAAAGTATTTATTTAAGTTCCCAAGTAACAAGTTCACTGTCACTTCATTTCTTTCCTTAAAGAAAAAGTAATTATTGACTGCATCCTTCCATTACATACATACTGTAAGTCAAATAAACATGAACCAGTGAGATATAAGCAGTGATGGTGATGTTGAAAATCAATTTGCATTGCATTAAGCAAATATAAAAGCTAGCAGTTCAGTTCTCTACTGCTTAGAAAAATCACATTGCCCAAATCAACCGTCCCCTTCAGCCATCTTCTCCCGTCACTAACCAGGAAGGGGGGGTTTAGTCAGCTGGCCTCTGTATGCAGATTGATCCAGATGGACATGGCGTCCAGACCTCCAGTCCCCCATAGACCCTCTGGCTGAACTTGACTCCCAGGACTACAGATGGGAAGGAGGGCCCCTCACCTTTGGTGAACCCTGGGACCCTAACACCCTCACCCCCACTATGGCAGACCATAGGCTGAGCCATCTATCCAGAATTAACAATCATTACAGATTGAATTCAGGTTGCTTTCCCAACAGCTAACATCACAGATAGCTGATCAATACTGGGACATTATCACAGAACGCTTCCTCAAACACAGTGTCAACATGCGAGGCCTGGTCAGGGAGTGTGTGTGTGATCACTGAGGTGGAAAGAAGCCGTGGCCTGGTGGTTACGCAGAGGAGCCTCAGAGAAGAGAACCCTTTGAGCAGAGCTTGAACCCTGGGGGGCTGCAGGTTTGACTGGCTATGTTGCTGAGCATGCTGGGCCACAACTTAAAAGGAGATCAGAGGGCTGTACCTCAGAGCAGCAAAGCCCTCTTCCTTCCTCCTCACCTCGGTCTCTTTTTACACTCATCCTGTCCATTTTCTCCCATTCCTTCAAACCACCACATATTTACCTGTGAATTCTGGACAGAAATTATACAATTTGTTCACAAAATACATTAAATATACAAGATCTTTCCTCCGCAGGAAGGCAGTACTGAATGAAAAGTACTTCCATATGTGAAACTATAGATCACCAAAATAATACAAATAACATAATGCATCATGCTTGTGAAATGCAACAAATCTAGTGACATGTCTAATGGGTTTCAAATTTATTTCTATAGAAGCAAAAATGGGTTTTCAAGGCTTTAAGTATCCCTGTCCCACCCTTTCACTGACCTGCGACCCCGGGTGCTGCAGCCAGTGTGCAGTCTGAGTTGTTGTCTTGCCTGGTTTCCCTTAGGGCCTTTCCTGCCATTCTAACCTTGTTTCTGCTCTGGTCCTGCTCTGTTGTCCTCCCCCCATGTTCTGCCTGGGTAATGCCGTTTTCCCACTCCCCCTGGTAAGTGTGTCATATATTGGCCTTATCGGAGGCCTATCTACACCGCACAACATTTACCGTGCTGGAGCCCAGCAGAGAGAAAGTCTGTATCTTCATCAAACACCAGTCAGCAGAGAGAAAAAGGGGATTGAAAGACTGCTTTATGAATTATTTAGATTAAGATCTTTCTCATATTACCTATCCTTTCCTCCTTCCATTCCATTTTCTTCCCTTTCTATTTCTTTTTTGGTTAAATTTTAAAACATTTATATCCCTCTCTTCCTGAGTAAACGAGCTCAGGGACGATTTTCCATTAAAAAATAAAAGTTAAAGAGAGGAGGAAAAAGAAGAAGTATGTAGCTTGGTCGGTTTTGGTTTTTAGTCATCTTTAATCAGCCCGGTATTTCTGTGCTGCGGAAGAAAAGACTCAGATGAAACAACAGAGTAATGATTTTTTTTCTTACAAGTTTTCTTAAAACTTAAAAAGAAAGTGAAAGAAAGACTTTCACACCTTTCATTATTACTGTCCTTGTTCATTCCAACTTTGTTCAGTGCTCTAAGTAATTGTCCAACTCGTTCAAAAAATGATGCATTAACAATGTACTTGCCATTATCCCAGGTCAGGTATTTTAGAATGGCAAATTAATGGCTAAGAGCCTGAGCTTTTCTTAAATGATAGTCTGTCTGTATCAAAGAGACTGGCCATAACCTGTGACATGATCTCTTTCTATTTCTCATTGTACCTCCAAATGTCTTACCTGGTTTGAATTGTATTAATATAGATATATATTTTTTTGCAATAAAGGTGCAATAGTAGTGTCTACACTCAAACAATACAAGCTATAATTCTGAAAATCATAAAACTATTTGATTTGACAAGGCTGTCATAGAAAACGATTGCTAAGTGATGTTCAAAGCCAAGTGTTCCTCTAGTACAACTGTACAAGCTATTTAAACGTTTGGCTCCTTTAGCTCAAACAGTACAACATCTGACTACATCTGAGATATAGTGAGGAGGGAGCTATTTGATTGGCATTATATTTACTTCACAAGGATAAAGAAATCAGTGGGCCCAGAGTTTTATTTAAAAGAAGAAATACTCATACTTTGACAAAATGCTTGATTGTGTCTTGGACAAGGTTTGTATCAAATAAGCACGTAGATTTTCACAATTATTCCTATTCAATTTCCTACATAGAGCACACGGTGGACATAAAGAAGCTGAAGATCATTATTCAGGGAGACGACCCGAGTATGACTTGCAAGTATGTTCTCTTCTCTGAAGGGCCATCATAACCAGAGCATAAGAGCAAAGGTCATACGGCCCCATGGGAGCCATCGGGGACCAGGAAATAATCCAAGCGCTCCATAGAGGGCACTCAGCGTTGGCCAGTGGAACAAGTCAGACAGAGTTAGCTCCATCGCAGCTTGAACAATGTGTGGATCTCACAGACAGTCTGTGGTCTCTGGCCTGCTATTCATGATGCAGATGTGATACGGGGGGGGGCTCACCAATGTGGTTATACATCCTGAGTAGTGTGTGTATAAATGTGCTCTTATAAATATTTCTGGGGCTGTGTGGAGTCGTGGTCTCTGCGCTCATTAGAGGTCTCTGACCAGCTTGATAAGTGCGGCTCTGCTCCATAATGATTTATTAAGGCCGTGGATGGGGAAGGCTGGTGGGTCCAAACTGCCTCAGGATACTCCAACCACAGAGACATTTAAGGGTAAAGGCTTGGAATGGAGGGTGCCTCTGAACAGATTTACATCATCCAAGATGCATTTCAAAATGAATTATGTAAGACAAAATGAAATGCATAGGAGTTTTGCAATTTTTGCTGCCTTTTTTCACCCAGCTCTTTTTCTTCTCTCCTTTCTTTCTGGTGCTCTCTTCTGTATTGCCCTGAGGTAAATTCATGGCCATTTGCTTTATAGGGCAGAGCACTAATGGACGGACAGGGGGGACATACGGTATAGTGTTTAAAAATGAATGGAAGAGAGATGGTCCGATGTGCACAAACAAACAAGTCTGACTAATTTTCGGGGTTTATACTGAGCCATGTTGTTCTGGGCCATGGACTAGAGATGCAGACCTGATGAGCGTGACTAAACTTGTGTAGGTTGGGGTGACTGTGGTGATGGTTTGTAGGGTCAGGGGCTTTGTCACACTGCTGTTTCCATACTGTCAGAAAGCTGCAGGCGACCAGCAGTTCAACAAAACAACCTATTCGATCTAACTGGTCCATCACATCCAGAATATATTTTTTGTCACAGCTGTGTAAAATATCCTCTGTCACTTTAAAATGTAAAAACAGGTGCTTTTAGTGATTATGGCCCGTATATAGTTTTATATGAATGCTTTGTTTTGGTTGGAGGTTTGGGTAAGCTAGACATATCCTAGCAGAAAGCAAATAAAACTTACAAAATGGAGTGAATGGATTGATCCAAAATGCCATCTGTGATTAAGATGTGTTTTGAATTAGCTTAATATTAAAGCTGTACACATACCCAAGCATTAATCACAAAAACATTGCCTTAAAAGATCTGGTATGACAAAAGAAATGAAAAAAAACATGTAAGGCTCGGATGCTGGTGTATTGTCCTCCATATGGGAGGACCAGGTTACCATCTCAAACAAGTTATCACTGCAAGAGCAACCTCAGAGAACCAGCGCCTTCAATGCTACAGTTTTGTCACATATGATCTACTTTAAGTCCAGTGTCATGTTGCTCTAGTTGCACATAAGTCTTAAGCTCCAACTGAAATTCAGTAACATAACATTTCATCCAGTTTCAACAAATGTATCCTGCCTGCCACATGGTAAGTTCTTCTAAAGGACCGATAACAATACAACACATGGTAATGTTTGTACTGGCATCACAAGACGTCAGAGTTGTGCGAAGGAGGGATATAAGGAGGAAAAGGCGACTATGTGAGACGACCTAGTCCTATGGAGCAGGATGTGAACAGGTGTGAGCTGGAGCTGGTCAGCAGACATTGTGAGAGTAGAGAGACAGCAGAGCTTCAGAGACGAGTGAGTCTTGGAGGCATCTCTACAGTGAAATGCTTGGTATCCTCCAACAGAGGAAACAGGCTTAGTGGTAGGAGGATGGATCTTTTTTTTTTCCTTGCCACAGTTAATTTTCAAATCTCCAACATCCTATGGCTGTCTGTTTTTCTTCTTCTTCTTTTCAGTTTTTTTCTGCTTTCATTCTTTTCTTTTAAAATGAAACTGGAGCTGGGGCGGTGATAGTGATAGATGGCTCAGCGCTCTAACACTTTATCCAATCCGGCGCAGATTTCATCCAATAAAGAATCACTTGTGCACTCTCAAACTAAATGGAAGTCAGGCAGCGGAGAGAAAGGGGCTGCCGTGTGTTTCTGAGCTGCGAAAATCAAATTTTCTTAAAGCTGCCGCAGCAGTGGCTGGCGAAAAAGGCAGCAACAGCCATGACTGGCCAGGGCCACGTCTGCACACACAATTTAATCCATCACAGAGCGCCTGACACCATATCAATCAACCTTTCATCAGCATGCCCCCCCGCCTAAAAAAAACGGAGAAAAAAAAACAATATTTCTATTCAATCACCTCTGACTGAACCAGGCCTAAAACCCACTGACCATTGGGGAGGTCCAGAAATCTCCAGCTGGTTCAGAAATATTTTCACATGAACACTAGCATAAAGAAGAACACGTGCGCATTCTCAAGTGTGTGTGCCAATACACAAAATGGTGAAGAAAATATTCAGAAATCTTAGCCCTTCCTATTACCTCCCCATGTGGTACAATACACATGTGGAACATATTTATACAGTTAAAAATGAATAGCTATGTAAAGAAAGTAAAAATACACTGTATTGGATCTTTAAATAGTTTGAAAAGGTTACCGCAGAGACATTACTTGTGTTACACAACGACAGCAATGACAAACGATCAAATTCTCTGTCCTTCTTTAACTTTTCCTGTATGACACTAACCCACCACATAACCCCCTCCCATTGCTGTCCTTTGTTCCGGGAATATAGTCCCTCTTACCCCCGCTGTATCCCACAGGCTGTGGCTCCAGTGGCCTATGATTTATAATTCATAGGGGCCGCTTTTATATGGGACCTTAGTCTACCTGATACCCAGCCACTGGGCCTGTCCTGGGACAGTGGGAGGGGGGCTCTTCATTACTCCTGGCACCGGAGCACTAACATGACACCCGTCTCTTTGAAGCACTGGCGCTGTATGTAAATTGGACATAATAATCTATTTTTCCCATTCAAGGTACAGAGTCATTTTCCCGAAATGGATGCTGTTTATTTTCTTCTCCCATCGGCCATTTTGTTTCTTTATCAACTTCCTCTCTGTTACATACTTGTGTTCTCCTTTGCTCTAATTCATTCTGACACACACAAACACATTAACATGGTGCTTTTCTCACTGAAAATTGAACTGAACTTTCATTTTTTTCACTTAAGCCTTGCCTTTTGCATGGACATGTGTGTGACGCCGCTCTTTCTTCCTCCAGGACCTGTAAAGCTCAGGTCTCAGGGTATCCACAATACTTCCTCTACGGTTCACTCTATACTCTGACCTTCCTGCATACCGGAGAGGTCTCCAACCCAGGCTGTGCTCTGTACTCGGTGCTCTTGGCCTAGGGCTCTGCTTGGCCTCCATGCTCCACTGGCTCCCTAAACCCTGGTGAGGCTCCATAAGGCCAAACACTGTACTTGTTGTGGATGCCCCACCACCCACCAGTGTCTCTGGTGCTGCTATGGAGGGGAAAGGGAGGGGGGGGAGGGCTTGTCTGATTGCCAGCAGCAGCTCAAACGACAAAGACAGAGCAGCTCAGCCTGGATCAGACGCGTGTGTTATTGTTGTTGTTGCTAAGTGCTCCTGACTAATTATTCCTCCCTCATTTGCAAACGGGGCTGCTGCTCATTTACATATCAATGGGGGCGAGCGGAGGGTATGATGTCAAGGAGTGCGGGTTAAGCGTGTGGCTAAGCTAGGGGAGCACAGAGGCCATCATCCCTACAACAAACAGAACCCCCCCATCACCCCCCACCCCCTTGCCTCTAGAACCCACATCACTACCATGACACCCCCTGCTGTGTAAGTCTAATAAACAGACGAAACAGAATGGAAGATGGGCTGTTGTTTGGGCGAGGGGGGGGGGAGACTGCCATAGCGAAGAACTCTCTGTCAAATCAGCGGGTTGCCCCTGGATTAGTTCAGTTGTAACACAACCCTGCGCTCCACGGAGATCATTTAGGCAATTATCAAGAACAAGGCCGGCTGCAGTGTTGAACAACTCACTTCAAAGGCCTACAGCAGATGAACAGTTACAGCACACTGGTCAATTTCCATACAAGCCACCCCCACCCTCCCCGCTCTCCTTCCCTCACTCCTCCTCTGCTTATGCCTTCAGGCATTTTGACTGTGCTAATGAACATAACACCCCCTCCCCACCCCAAACACACACTCCTTGCTACTGTATGATGAGAAGTTCATGATGCGCTCTCTCTACTGTCCCTCTGAAACACAAAGAGAAGCAGACCCCAGTGAAGGACAACAGCGCCTGTCAGACGCTTGCCTCATATCTGCCTCTATTAACTGAAAGGTTTTAGATTTTGAACGTGGGGAATATTCCTCTGCAATTTGTAAAACTGACGGGGTGCTGAGATAGGACGAATGCATCACTTTTAAAGTTAAAGTTTAGTATCCTTTCTGATGTTGATGGTAAATATTGAGGCTCCAGACTGTGTCTCAACTATTAGAAAAATAACCACAAATTGTTGTTACAGAGGCACATTTTAAATACAGATTTTATTTATTTTCCCTGTCAGTGCAATGTTTTTATTTTTCACTGCTGGCACCCTGTTGAGTAAATGTGCTACCGCAAGATCAACTTCAGAGAGCTGTTGAAATAAACTGCTTGACATAAACTTAACAAAAAGACTATGGAACTGTAAAATACTCAAGTACATATTCAGCAATAACCAGAACCAATTTAAAAGATGCATTTCTAACTGTGTATATGAAGTTCACATTTGAATTCAAATTTGATAGGCTTTAGATTTTGGGATCATTGTCACAATCTTATAAGAATTGTCTCAGTTTTTTGAAGAAATTCTATTTAGTATGACTGTCTGTGATTCATTAAATCATACAGAACTGCTCCTCTACAGTCTGAGACATCATAGCCTTCATTTATTTTCTATGTCTGCTCATACAAAGCCACTTCAGAACAAAACTGAACCCTATATCCAATTGTCTTGTCACTCTCTCTCTCTCTCTCACACACACACACACACACACACACACACACACACACACACACACACACAATCCCACACTCAAACACACAGCCAACAAGCTCTGTGGCACCGGACTTTCTAATCAGACTGGGTCATGTTTTATTGTAAAGATCCAAGACAAACATACAAGCAACCAGATCCTCCACTCAGGATAGAGTTTCTAATCATGCACTATAAATTATTCAGCCCAGAAAAATCTGCCTTCCCCAAATGTTTATTGATGCAGGACGGACAGTGTCAGACTGGTGACATGGATATGGATGCTGCCATCAAAGTTCGGAAGGAGCCACAGGGTGAGGCGGGGGTTGGCCCGGGTCAGAGAGCCAAGGATAGATACCCAACGCGTGAGATGAGAGCAAGAACCCCAGCCGTCGAGATAATCGATTGACTTTGAGGATGCGGAGACATAAGAGCCGCCGACAGAACGAGACAGAGAAATTAAGTGTGGTGAAAGATAAAACAATGACACAATAAGTAGATCGACAAAGTTACAGGAAAAACCTAAGATGATGGGAGTAGGTTAGACTACCAGAAGTCTCCTATTCATTCAGACTGTACATGTATTAATACTAACATGGACACAATATATGGAGCTAAACAATGCTTAGGGAGATGCTTATATTCAGCTGCTCAATATTAATGACAGAAAGTTATTTTGTGAAGTTTAAGAGCATCCTGAATTCCCATGTGCTTTTATTCTGACAGTCATATCCAATACAATGTAACACTGCCCCCCCCCCCCCTCCCCTCCGCACTGATAACTTAAAATTATGTTTTCTTTAAACGTATTAAATTCACATGCAGAAATATAATATGCAATCACAATCTCAGTCTCGCATTGCATCCCTTTCTTCTCTCCTCTTCATATCTTTCCCATTAGATCAGAGTGGGTGTCAAAGAAATTGGTTAATTTGTATTTGTTTGAGATGTAAACTTGTTTAAATCTTTAATAACACAACAAGGATGAAATATCAGACATCAGCTGCAGCGCATGAAGGACAGCATTTTTATATCATGCCATTTCAAAGCCTGTGTGTGTGTGTGTGTGTGTGTGTGTGTGTGTGTGTGTGTGTGTGTGTGTGTGTGTGTGTGTGTGTGTGTGTGTGTGTGTGTGTGTGTGTGTGTGTGTGTCCTTTAAGTTTGCAAATGGTTTCATGGTGACATTATTCTTATTTTAAATATTTACCTCCCCTTTCTGAATCTTCAGCACTGGCACCAGAGATCGCATTAATCCACAACCCCCTGGCAGCAATTTCTCAAACATTTCACAAATGAGTTTCATATATCTTAACAGGTTATTGGCTTTATTTCTAGATAATGCTACATTTTGAATGGAGCTGTTGTCGCACAATGGCAGATCACTTAGCAGGAAACAAAAAAAAAAAACAAAAAAAACAGGTCAGCCCAGCTTGTGAATGAGAATGTTCTTTTTGTTTAAAGATATTACGCAAGTGCCATCAATGTGTATCTGTGAGTGGATGATTGGTTTAATATGATGGAGATTCCCTCTCCGGTTGGAGCTTATTGGAACGGTTTAAAAAAAAAAAAAAAAAAAAAGGACTGCAGCCATTTTGTCTGTTTATAATCCTGTTAGAATAAAGCTTCCATACATCCTGCGAAAAAGTTATGTTTATACGGTCTGTACTACTATACTAGCATGTAGTTCAGATGATGGTTACTCAAATACTTTCTATCAAGGAATACCAATATGTATCCTGTGAGCACGTATAAGTGTGTATGTACCATCTCTTATAAGTAAGAGTGACAGATAGAGAGGCAGGTGACCCTCATGTTGCAGCTTTATGATGTGCGCGTCTCAGCTGAATCTCTGTCAGTATTGTGCTTTTGTGCATGTTTATTTGTGTATTTGAGCAGAGGAATATGTGTGGGTGGGAGATTGGGAGGACTTCAGCAGTCCTCACTCTCTCTCTCTCTCTCTCTGCTTCTGTCGGGCTTTGATTTGAGCAATGTAGGAGCAACGCTACAGTGTGACACCCCTAAGAAAAGACAGGTCCGTTGCCAAAAAATACTGAGTGAACACTGACTGAGTGTTTAATATGGCAGAGGAGGTGACGTGTGAGCAACCATAGGAAGAAAGAACAGAGCTGCATTGTACTCGCCATCAACAGCTGCACATGCTACTGGAAACTAGGAAAATAACACAAAATGATTACACAACATAAATTACATGTTCTACAATGTTTTAGTGGTAGTTATATTATTTATTCAGTCCTCCTGATACAAGACAGGCAGGGAGAAACCCAACCCTTTACATCAAACACACCCAGTTCTCCCAGACTTGCATCAACTATGAAACAGCTTCTAGGTTTCCACAGCACTGAAATAATGATCACCTATCAAACCCACGATTCAAAGTTTGTGACACAGCTATAGAAATCCACGCAAGGTTCCACCAATACAAAACATATATTATATGGTAAAGTCAGGAGAACTAGATCAACATGTATTTTTGTCCATTATTATCATTCACTTGTGTTGCAGTTAACCGTTCACATGCTGCTTTTCTCTCTCTCTCTCCAAGGCCTTCACCAGGTTTTTTGGCAGACTTCAAAAAGAGGAGGGAAAAGTATCCAGATCATCTCCTTAAGAAAAAGTACCAAAATACCCAAAACACTCTGTTACAAGTTAAAGTTCTGCATTCAAAATCTACCTTATGCACATAAGTATTAACTGAAAAATACATTTAAAAGGTACTTTAGTCTCAGACTGGCCCCGGTATGTTGCATCACCATCAAGTTTTAATGTTGCAGCTGGTTGGAGTGAGGCTAATTGTAAAAGCTTTACATACTGTTGGGTAGACTAATCTACAAAGTCGCTTCATATTTTATAAATTGGTCATATGTCTTGTGTATTGTAGTGGTGTTAAAAGTAAAATATCTCCCACTGAAACAGAGACATGTAAGTATAAAGCATAAAACTTTAGCACGGAAGTAAAGTAAAAGTGCCTAAAATGTGTACTTAAGTACAGAACTTGAGTAAATGTACTTAGTTGCTTTCGACCAAATGCATGTCAATATCTAAAATACAGCTGATCCTCATCTCAACATCACTAACTGTGTCCATCATTCAGCCTCTAAACTCTAATATGCGTTATTGCTGTGTTATTGCTTCATCAGCAGATGGGGGGAGTTAAAGCATGACATTCCTGTGTGCTGCCTCGTCCTTTAAAGAGATCAGAGCTGTCACCTCTCTCTGCAGACCAGGCTCAGGACAATCATGCAGTCTGTGCAACAGAGACTGTCTCCATCCCCACAGGAGCACTCTGACCCTCTCATCTAAATATTGCATGAATTACATGTGCTGAGTTTCCTGTACCGAGTTAACCACCGCAGATAAAGACAGATGTTCCTCTTCTGCACAGGGACCTGCTAAATTTAGCTCCCCCAGATGGCCATACTCTTTACTCACCGTATATGTCAGTGATACAGAGTCCACAGATGGGAAGCTCTCTCAACAGCAGGTCTCACAGTGATTCAGGTTAATACAGTCTGGAGACTAATGTAACACAGCATAGTATGTTAAAGCATCAATATAATGGTTTTAGACTATGTGAGCATTCTACAGCTCAGCGGACTTTGGTTCATATGATGTGCCTTGACATTGGGAGTTGATGTCAAACTATATCAACACTCTTTATTCCATCTCTTCTGTGACTTCCCTCTAAATATATGGCTCAATAAAGATAAAAAATGCATTATCGAACACTCCAAATATTCTACTGTAGTAAAGACTCTGGCATCACCTCAACTTGGAGTCAGCTGTAGCCCATGATAGAGGACTCATTCAGTTGCTTTTAGAGTATCTGCCGGGCTTAAGGCGGGTTGAGAGCCAACAATTATCAGCTACAATAAGTCTTGTGGAAATAGTGGCAGAGTGTTTTATAAATACTGACATGTAGATACCAACAAAGTTCATATGATCAAAACGCATTAGATTTATTGCCTGGAGGCAAGCTCCACATAATGCAGTTTAATCTTCGGGATCTTTATCAGTAATTGTGGTGCGTTGCTTCTAATTATGGCAGCAGCATTGATAATCCTGTTAATACCAATCAGATAGGCAGTGGAATCAGAGTTAAGAAGGGCAAGGAGGAGGAGGAGGAGGAGGAGGAGGAGGAGGAGGAGGAGGGGGAGGAAGAGAACACAATCATTTTAAACAGCAAAGGGAATTTGATCAGCAAAAGTGCAGACTTAAGAGGGAAAATTACACATACAGTTAAGGACCAAAGCATTCAAATGCAGGTAACAGTAATGACCATAATTACTACTTTGTGATCTTTTGTGAGCAACTTTAAGACAGTATGAGTGAGAATGTGCAGGCTTTAATCTATTGTGTGTTATGTTGGGTATATTTTGTATAAGCCAAGCATGATGGCAATGTCGGTTTGCCCGTCAGTCAGGTTGGATGGATTGGCATGAACTCTTGTACTTGTTCATGTTCCCAAAAGGAAGAATCCTTTTGATTTTGGTGATCCTCTGAAATTTCCTCTAATTCAACCATGGAGTTGACATTTGTGGTTGTTGCAACTATTGGGAGGACGGCCATTAAATTTGGTGCAGACATTCATGTTACTGATCAATTTTAAGAACCTTGATGATCCTCTTGATTTGTTTTATTTGGCGCCACAAACAGATCAAACTTAGTTTGCCATTTATGACCAAACAAAACTGATGACATTCCCATCAGCCTCAGCTGTATTTTTGTGTTTAGTGCTAATTAGCTAATGTTAGCATGCTAACATGCTAAACTAGGATGGTGAACATGGTAAACATCATTCAGCATGCTAATGTTCAGCTGTTGTTGAATGTTAGCATTAATCTTGTGTGAATAAGTCACAGAGCTGCTAACATAGCTGGCATGTGTTGAATGATTCGTATTTTCGACTTTTGAATTTAGATTTTTTTCTTAACCATATAGGCTAGGTAGAGTAGAAACAAAGTTAGTGAGCTAGTTAGCTAGTTAGTTAGTTAGTTTGTTAGTTAGGAGGGTGAAAATAATGAACAGGCAATGTCTTCCTCTCGTCCAACAACGGAAGTGTCGCCTCACCAAAGGGTGAGTCCCCCCTCTTGCTCCCCACCCCCCCAATTCTCCCCTGCCCAGCAAGGATATGCTGCAAAAACTGATTATTTTAAACATGAGGCTGGTTGGGATTTGATGGACAGGTGGTGATAAAAAAAAAAAAGGCAACACAGAAAATGGATGAAAGGCATAGAAAATAGATGCAGATCGGCAGTGGAGGCAAATCCCTCTTGTGTCCATCTAAATGAGTCCGAAGGGGACCAAATTAAATGGCCTCCCCTTGCCCATTTACAATTCAAGTAGCCCTGTCACACAGCACATTATTAAAACTCTTACATTTCAGAAATATCCCGCACTATGTCAATAATGCCTCATTAAAGTCCTTAAATGAAGCAATGCAGGACTGAAATGAGGGAGATAACTGAATGCAGAGAGGACTTGTCTAAAGGAAAAGTTTACTTTCTCTTATTTTCCCTTTGTTTGCCCGAGGACGGATGTTAGTGGAAGAGAGAGGAAAACTCAGGCAATGCTTGAGCTCCTTCATCCTGCTTATTACAGTGCCGCCCCAGCTCTCTGTCCTCAAGCCTTTCTGCGCCTCACTATTTTAACTACACCTGTCATTTGCGGTCCAGTCATTTTACCTCTCTGCTCGGCTTTCTTTCGCCGCTTACAGGGACTGTTAACTGGGCCTGTCTGTCATGCTGGCTGGGGCTGGATCCGGGGCTGAGGCTGGGGTGGGGGCAGATTTAGGCTCGGGTGAATGGTGAGAGTGGGGCAGGCGAGGGCGGGAGTGATTTTGGAGGGGAGGGTTGTAATGAGCTTGCGGCAATGCAGGGCTATAGGAACACTGCATGGTTCTTCCCTCCACTGTGAGGCATCCATCTTAACAGCTGCAGAGACGGAGGAAGAGGGAAGAAAGGAAGCAGAGGGAAAAGAGGCAGTGACAGAAAACAGATGTGGTGGATTCCATATTTCTCTCATCGCCCTTTAAATCTTCCTGTCTTATTCACTCTCGCTCACTTTCTCACAGTTTCAATCACTTTTGGGCTTCATCTTGTGTTTCATGTGAAATACTATGGATTTAGGTAGTACTTTATAATAATACATTAAGCTGACTGATGGTGAATGTATGTCATTATGTAATCTCAATATTGTGGCAATCAGAATGTTGGGGAAAAAAACGTCACTGACATATATATTAAATATAGTTGTATAGCTGAGTTCTGCTGGTGTACAAGCAGCAGCAGATATAGGCACTAAGTAAAGTGTAAGAAAACATGCCATATTAGGAGGATTAGCACAATACCAGCCAACCAACATCGATTTATTTGTGACCAAAGCTGTTCTCAACATGAGTTACTGCTTTCTGCAATATTTATGTTCGAGAGTCAGCGCTTTTGTGGGTTCTCTGTACTTTGAGAGTTTTTAATGACATGCACTTTAAGGTTCTCCACAGAGAGACTTTAATTAATCAACAGAGAATTAGCATGCACTACAAGAAACATAACCCCTTAGCAAAATGCAGCAGAGTAAATATAGAATATTACAGCCATCAGCACAAACCTAAGAAACAAATATGTAATCTTTGACTGTTTTATGAGTCTATATACAGACATGTTAATGGTTAAGATTAACAACTATATATAAGCGTGGTATACTGTGTACATATTACTTGTACACGTCTTTTTTAATCACAATCCTTCACTGAACTTGAGAAGACAACAATGTTGGCAATCCAAGCAAACAAAACATACATACACAAACGTATGTACAGTAAATATAAAAACTAAACAAAAAACAAAAGCTTTATTGACTGGAATGCAGAGCCACCCACTGTACTTACTTGTACTGAACAACAGAACATAAGCAAAAGAAATGAAGCAGAGAGAGAGAGAGACACTCGTTAGCTTTGAACCTTCCCCCAACGCTGAAGAGTGGATAAACAGAGAGCCAAGTGGTGGCGCGTCTGTTCCTTCACTGCCAGCGACTTTGCTGGTGTTGCTTTATTATTTCATTAAGTGTAAATCCTGTCACCCCCAGCCTGGTCCAGTCTTGCCACTCCACCCTCAGCAGGTTAAATTATAATTTAATTACCAAGCCTTAGCTGCATAAGCTGCTTGGGAGCACTGGCCCCCCAGAATAATTTGAAAAGATGGTGTCTCCCCTCATCTTCGTGCTCCTGATCCACCAGACCTGAGCCCCCTGGAGGCCCACTTCAATATCCCACCTTATTATCTCCCTCAAATCAGGCAACTACAACAGTAGAATATCAGTAATTAAGTTGGAAGGGAGAAGAAAAAAACCTTTTTGTTTGAGAATTCTTTATAGTTCTCTTGAAGAGCTGGGAGAGAGCTGTAGGTGTGCCCTAAGGAGATGTTTCTTCAAGCTATTTCTATCACAGACTTTACTGTATCTGCAGTGCAGCACTGTTACTTTATCAAGGCCCTCTAACCACACTATAACATCCTCTGACATTGGAGCTTACTGTATATCCGGAGAGCAGTGTCACTGCATGACAGCGCAGGAAATTGTAATCAATCAGATTTACTGACAAAGAGGTCAAGTTTTTGAATAATAAAGTGTAAACTGCCTTGTTTGGGGTTTACACATCATTAAACTGATTATAGATTTGATTACTTTACAAGTTATGTATATGTTTTTATGAAGCTGCTGCATTTTTATGTGCAACAGAAATAATGCTGCAAACTTCCAAGTACAGTTACTTCTCTACTCATTCATTCTCCTGTTTGTGCTGCAGAAGTTAGTATGTACAGTGCTTTTTCATGTTACTGTGTTTCCTAATGCTGCGTGATGTTAAGATATTTCAGCCTTTGATTTAGGTTTTGTAATTTTGTAGGGATGCACGATATTGGTCGATTGTATCGCGCTTTCTATATATTCTTTTGTTTGTTTGCTTGATTTTATCCGATTTGTGGATGTATTGTTAAGGATAGGCTGGCAAAAGTGTGTGAAAACTCAGACTGACGTTTTTAAATTGTAAAAAATGAAAATGTATTAATGATGGGCTTTTATCACATCATTTGGAAAGATGTCTCCAAGCTGTGTAACTAGCACTGAACCACTGCAGTGTAAGCTCACAGAGCAAAATGAGCAGTGTCTTCACCCCAGTATCAGAGACAGACATGGTATCTACATGTATTGTAAAATGACAGAGAGAAAAAAATCCTCTGTGAATCTGCGGCAGTGATGTTGTGTCAAACTCTTAGATGCAAGAAAAACAAACCTGTAAATCAGCTTTGACAGTCATTGAGAGGGACAATGACAACTATGTTTTATTGTGTTGCAAACACAGGAGAAATATCTTTTCATATGAGCTTCCTTTGTCTGCATTTATTTGAATGTAAATACGACTCGGCTAGTACTGGTTTATTATTCCTTGTCAGATGATCTCTCACCAAGAATGAATCATTTATGAGAGGATTTATTTTCAAAGAGAAATAAAATCATAAACTCCTATGGCACAGGTTGTAAAAACACTATATAATTATTTCTGTCCAAGAATAATGGTGTGATTTTCTTTGAGCTAATTTGACACCACAAAATTGGGAATTTCATCCAAAAGCAGCCATTACATGAGGCTGCAGGGAAATGTAATTTGGAGAAATCAAGGATCTAATACAGTTTATAATACCGCTGAAATGCAGAAAGTACTAATTTGCTATTCATACTGCTTTCATAACATAACCACAGTTTAGTTTAACTCAACCATGTCAGAGCATAAAGCTCTGTTAAAAAACCCTCTCCACATGAAAGGGCCCCTTTTAACACAGATTTCTTTTTTCCTTGTGAGACAAAGATAAGTAAATACAGAGGAGATAATGAATAGACTGGAAAATGAGCGTTACCGCTCTGCGCTGTTCAATCTTGGGGACAATTGCAGCGTTTTGGGAAAAATTGCCTGCAACCCCCCGAACCCCACACCGTGCCCATCACAGGCAGATGCACACCTCCAACAAATACACACTCACACACACACACACACACACACGCCCGCACACTCACTCAACTCACCCCCTCTCGTCCTATAATCCTCTAGCAAAACCCTCTCTGTCCATGCGGACCCCCCACCCAGAGGGACCCTGCCAAGGCAAATTAGAGAGAAGGGGGGGGGCTTTTGTTTCGCAGCACTCTGTGAAAAGAAAAAAAAATCCAAATCATTTCTTGAGCTGGAGCAATTTGACATGCTGTGATAACTGCTCTGTCAGAAACTTCTTTGACATCTCTGAAAGAGAAGATTTTCTACCACAAAAACCAAGGCTCCATTTAAAAACAGTCTTCAAAAGAGCCACAAACTCATTAGGCTGTTTAATTACGCCCTGTTCACATCTCTCTCTGCCTATCTCTCATCTCTGTCAAAACAGAGGTAAAAACAAACTGGCCCCATCAGAAGTAGGTCTGGCTCTCATCAGTGCTTTCTATTTCGCTCCCCCCCCCCCCCCCCCCCACACACACACACACACACACACACACACCCCTCTTGGTACAATATCTCATCTGCCTTTTACCTTGTGTCCCTTCCCTTCTGTACCTGCTGTTATTTTGTGCCTTGAAGAACAATCTCTCCTCTTTCCCCTCTTGCGCTCAATCTATCGTTCTCTCCTTTGTATTTTCCTCCAAACCAATAAGTTGGGTTGTTGTCTTGCTGTTATCGTCAGCCTTTTGTACAGATGGCCCACTTGTATTCTTAGGGAAGTGATGTTGTTTGACCACAGTTCGCTTGCTACCTTTTCCCTGCTTGCCAACAGTTACTTCTGGAGCCAGAGCCGGCCACTGTTGGATGTACAATCACAGCGCAACAGCACATAAGCAATCAGATTCCCTGACAGAAAGCAAATGTCCTGTTTATCTCTCAGAGTGTCTTGGCAGATGAAGAAAATAGATTCCGCCGGAAAATAAGAACTATAGTTTGTGTGTGGTAATGTTTCCACAGCACACGTGTATAGGTAGATGCACAAGAGGTTTACTGGCAGAAAACTCATCATTAGAGCAATGTGACAGGGACATTGCTTTGAAGGCATTTTGTAAGTGTACGTTGATGTGCACATTACTTTATAACTCTCTAATTATATCATTATCTTGTGAGCTTGGTCTATGTACAGTCCCTACATGTCATTTCAGTGTCTGGGGTTGAGGAACAGATACAGGGTCACGGGAGATACCTTAAAAAAAAGATATATGGACAATATTTATGCAACAACATCCTCACAACCCAGCAATTGTTGCCAGAAATGGTCATCTGTATTTGAAGGCTTACTCCAAATTGAATATACATCAATAATAACAACATAATTCAAACATTTTGACACATTTTATATTAAGTCATGCTGTGCATTTCCTTTAATCCCTATATGATGTGATATATGATGTGACCTTTTTGTTGACACTGTCATAGGAGGTGGTAATTACATCATTTAGTTTAGCATTAAAGTCTTAGTTAGTGATAATGTTGTATTGGACTGCACTAGGTTCAGAGATGTCTATTTGAATGCTGTCTTCCTAGTTAGAAATGCATTGACCTCTCAGGGCCACTGTAGTTTCTAACATCCCCCCCCCCCCCCCTTCATGTATGTAACACCTCTCAGTATAATGTAGTCCACTACAACACCACCTTTAACAATGACCTCAATAATGACACAGAACATAATGAGCTTCGTTAGGACAGGTGTTATGTTACGGTTGCACTGCATTAGATTGTACAGATGGCCACCGAGTGTACACACACACACACACACACACACACACACACACACACACACACACACACACACACACACACACACACACACACACACACACACACACACACACACACTGTAAAGTGAGTACTATCTGGAGATGTTGTTTCTCTTTTGTTCACTGTTGAGGAAAATATGTATTTTCAATTGGCCTGCCATTGCTTTCATGAAATAACACTGTCCTTGTGGCCAGACATCTCCATCCTTTAAAAACAACACTCTGTCATCTTTTCAAGACTTGAGAACTAAACAGGAAATTTGACTTTTACAGATCCAATTACAGTGGCTTTAACACACCTCTTGCTGTTCTACCGCGCAGAAACCATGCAACCAGAGCTTTACATCTCACTCTGCCCTGTTCAAACAGGGGTGTCAATGATTATTCTTATCTGAAGGAGAATCGGTCCCACAAGAAAAAGAAAGTCTCAAAGATATTCGTTATACAGTTTTCTCAAAAACCTCTTCAGCATCAGTTGTGTCTTTGAAAACACTCAATATCTAAATCAAATTGTGTCACTCAACACATTTTTCCCACCCTTTGAGATCAATGTATTTTACATTCTTCATCCCTGTATGCCAATATCAATGATGGAAGAATATCAATAATGACAGCTACATTTGTATCTGTATCATTTCAGCAGTGGAATCTATTCCTCTCCTGCCCTCTACTCCCTCTTCACCCGCCAGCAGCTACACAGCTCATGTTCAGCCAGGCGCGCACAGGATATTAGCTTCTCTACCAGCAAATTTGCTTTTCACATCTATTTCTTTCTTCTTCTAACCAGTTCTTGGATGGCTTGTTATTGAGCTTAGTGTCCACAAATGCCATTGATCCAAGCCACAACTGAGATCCATACTCGGGCACTTTAACACTCTCTCAGCGTGTTAGTAATACTAATCCTGCTCCACCGGCAGGCCCATTGATTTTATAGATTTCCCCCAAAGTTGTGATAATGATATATCATTGTTAAATTTGGTAGAACAAACTGCTTTGCCAATCTATCAATGTGTGCAGAGGCTCTGATTCAAAGACTGGTCTACAAGTCAGTACCTTACATTTTACACTCTAGATATCACTGTCTCCGTTTACCCTCTAACGTGCACAAGCAGAGACAATCACTTCCTCACACACCTGACACCCATCACCTTTGCGCACACACACACACACACACACACACACACACACACACACACACACACACACACACACACACACACACACACACACACACACAATCCTATAAAGAAATATCTCATGCCATCTAAATGCAGAATGCAATCATGCACCCTCCACACTGCCTTTATCAAGAAGACCCCCTGTAGGGGGCAGGATGTGATGGGTGGCACATGAGCTAAAGAACCTCCAAAACACACAAATAACCTAGACGGGACCAGACCTATGGAGAGGAACTGCAGAGAAAAAATGAGAAGAAAAATGTTTACTGTGAAAGCATGTTCATATTATAGCTGATGAAACATTGGGGAGTGGGGAGCAGGGAGCAGAGCAGGCAGAGGTGAAAGATAGTGCTGGGAAGGCTGTGGGGCCGGGGGGTGGGGTGGCAGAGGGATGAGCACGGGGAATAGTGAGGCCTGGAGAGAGAACTAATGGGCAACACGGCAACAGTTCAAACCGGAGGCGCAGCGAGGCAGCAGTGGCTTGACACAGCTGAAGGCCTCAGAGGAGTGCCAGGCCTATTAGAGCAAGATAAGGGCCTGTTTTGAGAAAGCATCCTCTCAATGGTGCACTGGGCAACAACACAGGCATGGGCATCAATTAAAGACAGAAAATATGACATGGAAGTAGGAGCGCATTAAATAAAAACAACAAACTGCCAGGACTCCTGCCCTCCCTTCTCAAGGACTGGGAATGGGTAGGAAGCATCAGTGCTGAAATATGGTCGATTTATTCTCCACAGCGAGGTGGGGGGAGTTTATGATGAGGTGCAATGTAAAGGGTAGAAAAGAAATGAGTCTAGATGCCTCCTGGACACTGAGCTGCACACAGATGAAAGATGAGAGACGAGGACACTCACCTAAAAAACTCAACCACAATCTTTACAACAACAAAAAAAGATTGTGCCGGTAGATGACTGCTATGATAACTAATTTAGCTTTGATTCACCTTTCATTCCTTCCCTTTAAGCCTACAGGCAGGATGTGCCAGACTGCAGTGGCCTAGATTCTTCACGGACATGAAGCCATCAGATCATTTGAAAAAGAAACAAAGTGAATTAGAGAGATGATGCACTAATTGGCAGCCAATCCTGAGAATTACCACAAAGTTGTTATAGGCCGTCTAAAGAGGTCAGGCCCCGACATCGCCCATAGGGTGTTTTATCTCTTCAGCCCGGTACTGTCCTCACAAGGTGCCTGACGACTTCCCTCTGGAAGAAGGTGTGGGTGGCAGACTGCCTTCATGAAACAACAGTAAACAACAATGAGCCGAAGTGACACATGCTGCTGATGAAGGGGGCAAACAGTGCGATTCTCCTGTTTTTGTTTAGAATGTATGTGCAACAGTGGACTTTTCTTTTGGTTCGGCCGGGTTAATGTGATTTCTGTTCCGCCTGTCGGTTCCAGAGACCCAGCTTTGTGAGCAGTGGTCAGGTGAAGCCTGGACTCAGCCCCCTATGGCCATTAGTGTGGAAAGAAGACAACCCAATAAGCAGAGAAAAGCTTGATATGCACAGGTCACTGCACAACCAGCAGTCAAAAGGCATCTTACCCTGGAGATTGTTAAAGCGATAACATGCAATGGGAATCTGAGGACCTTAATTACTGGTCACTCTCACTTAGAAGACATCACGCAGATTCTTTGTGAATTCACGCTGGCTACTGAAAACAGTGGCAACCCAGATTTGAAGCATGCCCAGAGGTTGTGGAAGAAAAGACTGCACACAAAACATAGAGATAGTTTGCAATCTTCAGGTTATATTTTATCCATCAACTCATACTTTGTGTTTCATTTTCTGTTTACCAACCCCACCCTATTTTCCTCACCATTTCCGTTGCGTGCCATCTTTGCTCTTTAAAAAGCACTGAGAGTAGAGCCAGCAGTAAATCTTTAAGGATTTGACTTGCAAAAAGCACCTCATATATTGTTTATGAAAAAAAAAAAGCAGAGGTTCCCCTCCCTTCACCTGCCTCTGAGCATGCTTGGTTTTTTTTTTTACTTACTTTTAGATTTGCACTAGTTAGGAAGAGGCATACATGTCTGACTGCATCTATACAAATAAAGACAGACTGTGTCCTCATCTGTCATTTCTCATAAGGAGAGTCAAAACTATTCTATTCACGTTAAAGATTCCTGGGTGACATCTTCAATTGAGACACAGAAGCAGTATTTTGTACTTTGCCCCTAAAGAAAGAACACAACATCGGGTAGAATTTTATTTTTTATTTTTTTAAATGCAGAAAGTGCCATCATAACATTGAAGTATTATTGGGAAAAAAGATTTAAAAGAGAATCTGTCACCATGTGTCAACTTGATCCACTCTGCAGAAATCTCCCTTTGTTAGGAACATATGGAAGAAACGGGGAGAGTAGGAAAATTACCCTCCGTAATTGGCATCACGATCAAGGACAGCCATGGCAGCCGAACAATACAACCTTTAATTTATCAGAACTCATTATGAGCTACTGCTATAATGCCAGAAGATATTAGAATAAATAGTGACAGAGAGCAGGGGAATCAAACACTCTGCTGGTGAATGCTTTTGTTGACTGTGTGAACAACTCAGGAGAGTGACAGAGAGAGTGTGTGTGTGTGTGTGTGTGTGTGTGTGTGTGTGTGTGTGTGTGTGTGTGTGTGTGTGTGTGTGTGTGTGTGTGTGTGTGTGTGTGTGTGTGAATGTGCGGCAGAGGGGTTCAGTAGCATACCTGATCACAGCTCATCCTAATCACGACCTTGACAGATAAACATGACATTGAGCAAATGAGGATATTAATATATATATATATATATATATATATATATATATATATATATGTCTGCTGCCTTTGTCTTGCTTTGACTCTGACTGTAAAGGGCACAGGACGAAGTAAGCTGTCAGAGGGGCCGGGGGGACGTTTTAACACACGTGGCCCCCACTGGACGAGCCTGTTCCACTCCTGTGTCCACAGCAGATAATGGGCACCTTACAGCTGAGTCGTCAACTTTGGTGTTTGGAGTTGATGGCGTGGAGCGACAGGAGAAAGCCTCTTTGACTCTATTATTTATCTGGGCGGGGTAGCTTTTTCAGAGTCAGCAACATGCTGTACACTGACCAGAGGAGCACCCGTCACTAACACAATATGTGTGTGTCTGTGTGTGTGTGTGTGTGTGTGTGTGTGTGTGTGTGTGTGTGTGTGTGTGTGCGTTTGCAAAGGTGATGGGTGTCAGGTGTGTAGCGTGGGGAGGGTAGACAAGGTAAGTCACTATCTCACTGTCAACATCTTAAACCACAATGTCAGAACACAAACACTGCAAGCACAACTAGGAGATTTGTGCATTTCTTAAATACAAGACCACTAACATCTCTCATACATTTTTCAAGATCTGTGCCAATACGACCTTAGTTTGCTCATTTTGATACCTTCATTTAAGGAATATAAAATATAAACTTTTTTTTAACCTTTAGTTTTTTATTTAACTAAATTTGCAACACTGCTCAATACATCATAGTTAAATATGTAACCTTTCTGCAACTAGGGAGTTTGTCAGTGCCGTGAAGTAGCGTGGGATCATGAGAGTTGTTGTCTTCACCACCATTGCCACCATTACAATCAGCTTCTCCCCTATTTCTACAGTGTCCATCATACCCAGAGCCAAATGATCCGCACCAACTAACGTTTCCTTAACTTGTTTATCTGATAACTTAAGATCCAGACGTTCGATGAATAAAATCCTTCATCCGGTTAAAATATATAGTTAAAAATGACCAAGATCTAAAAAGTGTATTATACCTTTAAGTAAAGGGCTTCACCTCCATAAAATATAAAATATAAACAAGTCACCTAATATAGATCAGGTTTAAATATATTAATTTACTAAATTGACTATGACATATATCTATACTTCATGTTATGATAAAAGTGTTTCATATTTACTGATCTGAAATCACATTAATCACATTAATCTAGCTTCCTTCTGCTCTCTCTGCACCCTGTGACCCTCCATCATCTCCCTCAAACCTCAAGTCGGACTAAACAAACATTTTGTGAACTGGTTATGGCTACCATGAAAAAGTATCATCCATCATGCAGTTTTTGTGTGCAATAGCAAATTGATGCCAATGGAAACATTAGAAATGAGGGATACTAAACAACCAGGAGCCGATTAACTACAGTTACCAATGACAATAAACATGTATTATAGACAGTATACACAGACATTAACTGTCTGTGTATAGTGTGTGACCCTTTGGCCTGCAGTCTTTTCACCCTCTTGAGTGTTCAACTTCATCTGCAAAGTTAAGAGTGTATGTGAGAGACAGAGTTTGCCTTCCCAAGACCAGGCTGGCTTTCATTAGCTTCCTCACCAATACAACACCCTTGCTTAATATGCCTGTCCCTGACATGCCTTGGCCTTCCCCCTGCAGACAGCGAAGAAAGCTCCTCCACAGCCAGGCAAAGACTCTTTTGACCTAATCTCCTGAAACACCGTTGCAACACAAAAATGTTCTTCTGAGCTTCTGTGAAATATCTGTGAAATTAGCGTGAAGAACTCAAGTCTCTGTGCAGAACCTCTTCTCACCTGGAAAATGAGCCAGTGCGTTTACTATCTGCCTTGATACAGGAAAAATGAACGACACACGGAAACTGCATCTGAAGTGATAATATACTTCTTGTAAGGGATCAAATTGTCCTCAACACCCCTCCCCACTTTATTACCCAGGCTACTCCACTGGAGGTGGTGAGTGGCTTCATTGTGCAGCTGATAGTGCATCTCTCATTAGCTCCCAGTGTGTGGAGCAGAGTGTGGCCAGGGCAGGTTTTTATGGCTAATCTGATATATGGTGGTGTAGACACTGCAGTCTGGCCCCAGACAGGGATACAGACAAAGGTCACAGGGGTCTGGGTCAGGGAAATGACACACACATGTACACAGACACACACACACGCACACACACACACACACACACACACACACACACACACACACACACACACACAACATATGTAGTGACTGCACAAATATTCTCTATGATTGAATCGATCATATAAGCGTAGTAATATTCATAAAAATGTCATTTAAAAAAATATCTGTTACAGCAAGATATTGATTGTCAAAGACCATCCATTTGATCTAATTTAACAATTTAGCTCCAAAAATTACATTTGCCAGCTCATAGCACATGAGTAGAGGCTATTTAGAGGTGCAGAGGTCACTAATCACCCATTGTGGCCTCTCCAATTATGCCACAAAACCCACCCTCTGCACACCCTCGCAGATTACAAGGACAGGGTGCAGCGGAGATTGAACACTCAGAGCAGGAGATAATTATCACCTTCCACTGGCTGTGAATGGCTTCCTGCTCTGGGAACCACGCAGGACCCTGGCTGTGGGCTACTGTAGCCAGTCACAACAAGGGAAGGCTACTTTTCTGGTTTATTTGGCTGTTGGCCCTGGGCCCCGGCAGCAGCCTCCTCAGCATTACTGGAACTGCTCTCCAGCATGAAGACATGAGCCAAGAAGGGGGCAACTCTACCAGTCAAAGCTGGCAGGTATAATTGCACTGAAAATCACTCTAAATTTGCTCCTAAAGGATCGCAGGGCATGGGAGATGTCAGCCCCAGTGAAATATGTTAAGAGTGTAGTCGAGCTTTACACACACACTCTTTTTGTACACATCGCTCATACTCCTCCACATGCGAACACACACTTGCTCACAAACTCGCAGGGAGCACATGTACATCGTGTATGTGCGTGTATGTGTACACACACACAGAGAGAGAGAGAGAGAGAGAGAGAGAGAGAGAGAGAGAGAGAGAGAGAGAGAGAGAGAGAGAGAGAGAGAGAGAAGGGGGGGGGGACAGATGAAGCTGTAGGGCTGATTCTGCAGGTTTTCTTCTTGGCATCAAGTCCACTCAACTGAGAAGACATTTCCTCATTAGCCAACCTCAGATTTAGACAGCTGTGGGGCTCAGAGTGTGTTCATGACTGTATATATGAAGGTGTGCACAGCAAGTGTGTGTGTATGTGAGAAAGAGAAAGAGAAAGAGAGAGAGAGAGAGAGAAAGAGAGAAGGATTATATCATGGTATATGTGTAAAAGAATGGAGGCAAGTAAAGAAGAAAGAGGCGTTGCTCAAAATAAGTATGTAACAAAAACAATCAAATCACAGTATAGCAAAGCTTCTGCGATGCACTCGAGCAGCGATGAGAGGTCTGCCAGCTTGACCTGCAACTCTGACCCATCATCTCTATGTTGCTAACCCTGACTGCCAGAGGTGCTGGGCTGTGTGTCCTATGCTTTCCAGCCTAGACCAGGCTATGTTCCTGGGCCAGCTAGAGAGTCAAGGCCAGGGCCAGAGCTCCAATAGAGGTGCTATGTTAGCCTGCCCTGCCCCAGCACAGAGCAAGAGAGATGAGGGGATATGTGAGAGATAAATCACTAAGTGCCTCACCTTGGGTCACCGATCACACCAAAGGCCACCGGCAATCTCTATTTGAAGCACTGCATTTGCTGCTTCAGGGCTTTGCTCTCTGGCCTTGCTATAAATCAGCATACACCATCTAACCCCACTGCTCCTTTTTCTCTACATCCACTGTCTTTACTATAGGTGCAATATCACATGTAAAAATTGCTACAGTAAAACCCTGTCAGCTTGCAAAATTACTGCAATATAACACAAGGCAAGAAATGATCATGCAATTGACAGTTTGTAATCTGTAATCAAAGCTAGAAGGTTAAAAAGCTGTTTTTGTTTTTTTTATTAAAACCAATTAAGCAAATATCCTCATAAATGTATTTTAAAATAATTACGTTTGAGTTACAGGAAGCAGATGTAGTCAGTCCGTGTCTGAAAAGCAAACATATCATTTAGATACATTCTTGCTTACCTTGACAGCAGTGATAATTAAAATAGGTAAACCAGAAACTATAACAAAATGGAATGTATGCCTATGGCGCTGTGTTAGGTGCAGACAAAAAAAAATAATAATAATACGTTTAAATTATAACAGTGATACTACTGTGCCATGTGATGAAAGCGCTCATCCCGGTGCTGGATGACACTGAAATTGCACCGTGTCACTTGATTGCTTCCGACACAATTCTGCACAGGGAAGTTCATGGCGAATCACCACAATACAAAATGTTCATGGGCAAGAAATAAGTCTGTGCACGCCTGACACAAGTTCCAAAAATAGAACCTGCAATGTGAACATAAGCTATAGCTGTATAGTCGATAAAAAGCATCACATGCAGCCGAAGATGGATTCTAAACCCACCTTTCTTGAAAACCTACATCTGGGTGAAAATAAAAATGAAAATAATGGTTTCCTATTTCCTCTTTGTTTCATTTTTGACACCAAGATGTAGGTTTTAGAGGAGGCATGATGCCTGCACTCCTGTCAGTTTCTTTTTGCCCTTCCTTCTGCTGTATACTTTTCTATTCTTAATATGACAAAGTCACTTCTCCTGTGAAAAGTCATTAAGAGAGAGAGAAAGAGAGACTGCAGGCTGGGTTTAATGATTTTCTCTATTTCTAAGTATGTGTTCCAGATGTTTTTGGTTATGGCGGTATACTGTAGGATATCTTTACTGCAAAAAAAACCCCAAAAAAAACATATTTATCAAATAGTAAAATCTATAAACCATGACATCTTTAAGCGCCCATGTCAGTCCAGAGGCCTTTGAAATTTGCCAAACATTTCCCCCCTATTTGATGGCGTTATAATTCATCAAATCCAAAACTCTGATGTTTATGAATTATTTTGATAGACTACAAGCAATGTCAACACATCCAACCCAATTGCATGACCTTAAGTCATAATTTAAGGTGGTCTGGTTGATTTAACATGACACTTGCTAGGGGGAAAATAAATAAATGAAAGTAAACTGGCTAAAACCAGATTCCTGTAACTAAAGGCAAATGATCTTTCATAGAGGTCTTACAAAACACACACAAATAAAACATTTACTGAGACAGTTTCTGGTAAGAATTTGAATGCTGCAGACAGATCATTTCAACAGTTTTGAGACCTCACACAAAATCAAAATTAAGCACACCCAAAAGCCCATGTCTGAATATGATTAGCTTTCACCATGCATCCCTTTGACTTATCTGAAGAACTATGTATGACCTAAGTCAGCAAACTCTGAATTGCAGCCTTAGAGACTGTCTTTATTGTGAAAAGGTGGGCTATAAAAGAAAAGAAATCCTACTTAGGGAGCTGGCTGCCTGGAAACTCTCTTTGTCTGTCTGGCTTGTACTGCCTTGAGTGTGACTGTTCTCCTTCTTTTCCCTTCACTCCTTCTCTCCTCAGGTGTCATAATGGCAGCAGACCAGGTCTTGATGGAGGTGAGATGGGAGTAATAAAGAGTGATCCACAGGGAGCAATGCGTGGGTGTCACATGTATGGCATTGCCGTATCACTGTGTAACAGCAGGCCTCAGTGCTGCAGGAGAATGCGTTTACACTGAAAGAATGCTTCAGGTGATACATACAATTACATGACATCTAGAACCCTGAAAGGTTGACACCCACTGACTGCGGCCATGATTGTGCATCTGTATGAGTGCCCGCGTGTGTGTATAAATGTGGGTTAGCAAGCTAGCCAGTGAAAAACAACAGCGTATTAAATTAAAAAAAGAACATGCTGGTGTAAAAAAAAAAAACAGGTGAAGAAAGAATGAGGGTCCAGATTTATTTCAAACAAAAATGAACATCCTATTAGGACTGGAAAATCAGTCGTCTCACCCTCAAAGGGATCTGCATCAGCCATTCAGGATGAATCTTAATAATAATCAGAACACTTGGGAAGGAAGAAAAAAAGCATTTCAAGGAGGAAAAAAATACTATGGCACAGTTTGGCTTCAAATATGCTCATGATTGAGGAAAAAGGGTACGGTTGAGAAAGTGTCAAAGAGAGGGAGAGAGGAGTAAGTAAGAGTAATTTTACTTCTTCTATTAACCTGATGTGATTACAATCGTCTGATGGGCTGTCTTATTTCATGGAATATTAAATTCAAATGCGGCTCAAAGGAAGGACAATGCAGAAGAGGGGGAAGGGACACTTTATCCTCTCGCGGAAGCTTCAGCAAGATTCTACTGGCCGGCAGCCCTTCACTGCTGGAGCAAACAAACATCCAGGATGTGTCTGAGACTGCGAAGCTTCTGCACAGTATGTGGGTAGCCCCTATTTTATATATAAATGTAACATTTACTTCAAATATTCACTGCGGGGAGAACCGAAAGACCTCAACAAAGCTTTTACCTATAAAAACTTCTCTCCTTGTATAGTGTCCATAAAAACAGATAGCACATAAAGAAATTGCATCAAAAAATGAATGAAGCTATCCTTTGATACTTCTTTTTAACCTCCAAACTGATAATTTACAAAATAATATTTTAAAGCAACACCTTAGATTTGAATGCCGCTGTTATGAATATCACAATACAAAAACTAAAATCAGAAGTTTCAGCGGTGCTCATAGTAATTGCACAAACGACTGACATAATTGTGTATCATTAACTTGTGTAAGCTCAAGGTAAAAACATAATAAATAAGTACATTTCAGGATTTTTCGATTCAGGCCAGTGATGTCAACTGAGGACTTCAGACATTCAATTGATTTTTCAGGCATAAGGTCAATGTTTATGGAAGGGTGGTTACAAGCTGCAGTGAAAACAGTTGTTCCACTTTAGGGAACTACAGGAAAGCATGTGATTAACACAGATTTCATGGCTAGTGGCTTTTTACCTTGTTACCATAGTATTTAATGTAACACATCTCGCCCTTCTCCACATGCAGCACTTCAGGTCATACTTTAGTTGTTCCGTAAACATTGCCGTGTCTTCGTAACATTACAGGTGCAGAATGACATTTTACACTGCATGTCTGTCTGCCAACATATGTTGCAGTTAAAAGTTAAAACCGTTAGCTTATTTAAACATCGCAATAAATATTTCTAAAGTCACATAAAGACAGAAAATATGCTGCACTTATAATTTAAATTAAATGCCAACAGTGTATAATAATAAAATCCATTGAAGCAGCAGCAACAACAAATTAATCTGAACAACTTTATAGCTGAGTAGTAAAGACAATACAGTGCAGCTTCTACAACTCAATGAAGCATTTCGACTGTGTGTTTGACATAAATCGGTGCAAAACTGGTACACTGCCGTTTTGAATAAAGTGTAACTCACATACTAGTCAAAAACGTAATTCATATAACAACTATATTAAAATGTCTTTAACAAGAGGTTGAGCATGAAAGTAAAGCATGTATGAGAGGTATGTGTGCATTTCAGTGTGGATGTCTGACCGAACACTTTTATGCCTGAGAAGTCTGCCTCCACTTGGCCGCATCTAATGCATAGCAGGCCTTTCCTGTGGCACACATTACACTGTATGTGCATGTATTAGAAGGAGGTCACAAAGTCTGAATCCAGGAACTTGTTGTGTGTTCAGTTTTAAATATATTGATGACGATACCTCGTTTGAAAGT
Source organism: Cottoperca gobio (assembly GCF_900634415.1). Classification (NCBI taxonomy): domain Eukaryota; kingdom Metazoa; phylum Chordata; class Actinopteri; order Perciformes; family Bovichtidae; genus Cottoperca; species Cottoperca gobio. Next base: position 20,334,680 of record NC_041357.1, read on the forward strand.
TTAAATGATATCCATAGATGTAGTAGTTTGTTTATTTTCTTCTTTAATTTTCCTCGATGACAGACAAGATTTTGGGCTCAAATTATTTAATTCATGAAGATATCAAAATCAAAATCACAGTCGAATGATTGCCACTGCCTGAATTTAGAGTGATTTGTCAGATTTAAAGCATTAAGTTTTCTCATTTTCTAAAAAACAAAGCAAAATGTAATCATCAAAGCCTTTAAAGAATAATTTCATAAAAAGGTACGTGCAAAGCAGAAGTTCTAAAAAGAAAAAAATGCATTTCCACAGCTAATTCTATATGCCGTCTTTATTTCCTTCATTTCCAGTATTTTTGTTTCAGGCTAAATTTACCATTAAGTGGACAATGGAGCTTGCATGGCAGCATAACATCATGGCCCAGGTGGTAACTGAGGACTCATGCTGTCACAAGCAGCACCGTGTCTGCATGGGCTCACTAAATACAGGAAGTGGAAGAACAAAAGCAGGGACACAAAAAGACACAGCCACTCCGCATTACACTCAACAGCATACTTTAAAGAATTCATTCCATCTCCTGGAAAAGCTGGACTTGTGATGCCTCATTTCACAAATGTACCTCAGACACTTCGTCCATAGTTTTATAACACTTCATCATAGAGAAAAACACAGCTGCGCTGTAATGTTGAGAGGAAATGAAGTTAGAAGGCAAACTCATCATTAGTCTTCAAATGAAATCAGATGAGAGCGAGTGTTCAAGCATCGTTATCCAGACTGGGCTTTTATGAGCAAACACTGTGCCTTCATATGGGATGCATAATAAGCACCTCTACCCTCTGGGAGAGTGCAGCCATCAATGCAGCTGTGCTGTGTTGTGATAAACCTCTTCTATCAGCATGTATCTACATTGGCTATTAGCTCTCTGGGTGTAATAACAGAATAGGACACCACCACACCTGCATCAAAAATAAAAAACCCTCAAGAGCAATAATAAAAAATAATGTATCAGCGTTCCAGCTTCGTAATTACATAAAATTCCATATTATGGCAATCTTTTCATAAAGATGTCACAGCAATCACATTTAATACAGTGGTAAAGACATAAGGGAGATTACATCTCACCAAAGACACATGAAGATATAGCCTACTATACACATCAGAAGACACGCAGATCTCACATTCCCAAGTGCACAAGGGCTGCAGGGAGGAGCAGTGAGTTGGGAGACCACCCTTTAACAGAAAGATCTCAATTCAGTACCCGGTGTCAGGCAGCATATGAGCTACTCCCTACCAGCTACAATTGTGCTGTTCTGTAGCTGATTTTCATGTCTGACTTGTCTGTAAAAGGGGAAAGTGAGAGATAATATCTCTAAGGGGGTAAATTAATTATCACCGTTGTAACAGTGGTGACACAAAATGGCAAGACGTAACTCTTACTGTTGCTACGCCTGTCAAGCTTTTCGTTATTTGCGGCAAATATGCATTACACAGTGATAATGGTGACAGATTTACCACTCAAAATTAGTTGTAAAAGAAATGGAGGACAAAAGCTGCTTTTCATTTCCAGCCAGCGATTTTGCAAGCTGTAGCCTAACTAGCAGATTTTATCAGCTGTTACTAGCTAGCTAATAAAGATAGCGTTAGCTCTGTGAGGTGGTGGAGAACTCTGTCCTAACTTGGTTGTAGTTCCTTGGAAGTAACTCTGGGTTAGGCTACTACTATAGTTAGGAGCTTTAAGCTAGTTAGCTGGAGATGCTAACATTAGCACATAAACACACAATGTTTAATCTATTTTTAACACTTTTGCTCTTGAAGTGTGAACTAAGGGAAGGCATGGGATAATAATAATAAATAAAAGAGGCGCAAATAAACAAAACAAAAACAGAAATAAAATCAAAATGTTTTTTTAATTTAAATAAAAATAAAAGTAAATATCCTCTTAACCTTTTTTAACTCCAACCTCCACTCCTTGGCGACTGGCTCCGGTGCTCCAGAGAGAGAAAAAGATGGAGTTAGTGAGTGAGCAGGGGATTGGGGGTGAGAAGAAGAAAACTGATTGACCTGAACCAAGACAGCTTTCACCTTCTGCGGCAGATTTTTCCCCCACCTGCTCCATTTTGCCCTTGAAATGACCGAGTCCTTCATGCAGCAGCACACTAAAATTAACTTTCCATTTTCACAACAATACAGTGGACTGGAAGTTGGCACGGAGACCGTGACATGTCTAACCTGGTGTATGCAAGTCTTGAATTGGCTTCGGGAAAAAAGAGCAGACAACCACTGTCACACATGTCTACATATTTAATATTTCATCCACTATGTTTAGTGTCCAAACTCTAACAGTGCTGCTCCAAGAGCAAATGTAGGCACGTAAATGTACTCAATTTATTTTCTCCACCGTAGAGGAAAAACAAAAGAAAACCCAAATCGACCTCCGGCCTTGAAATCAACACGTGGTTTTGTTTTGGTGTAATATAAGGAGGAAAGACGCAAAAGAGAGGGTGGAGAGAAACACCACATACAGGGTGTTTACAGATCTCTCCAGGCTCACCACATGTGATTACAGTCTGATGTTTAACAGACCAATTAAGGTTTTTATGGAACTTGGGGCCCTTGCTGCAGGAGACTGGCAATGCACTCCTCTAGTCTCTGTGTGTGTGTGTTTGGCACTTAAACACTTTCATTCTAAACTCAATCATGCCATCATAACCACATCACTGATAGGGTTCAGAGAAACAGAGGTACATTTATAGAACAGAACACAAGCATTTAAAGACAGAGGATGCTGCAAGCAAGTACTGCAGAGAAACATTTATAGAGACACTTTTTGTTGCACTATAAAAGTGTGAATGAAGGCTACTAAAGTACTTAGAAACTGTAAGCCTGTAACTGTAAGTGTAGGCTACAATGTGTAGTGCTGTGTTTCAGAAGGTGGGAATGCCCATCCTCAACAGCCAACATCGAAGAGGATCCCTCCTCAATAGGAACACAGGCCCCCAGTCTGCTTCTCCCCACTGGCAGGTTTAATCCCCTTGGTAAAGGCCTGAAACATGAGGTCTGTTACCACACAGAACCACAGGAAGAGCACGGTGGCCCTTCTCTGTCACAGCAACACCGGCAAGCTGGCTCAGCTTGGGGTTGCATGAAGAGTACATGAAGGCTGTCTCTATTGGTTTCACATTATGTCATTGCTAAAGAATCGTAAAAATTTTGGATATTCAAATAATGTTTTAACTTCTACTTGTGATATTTATTTTTAATCAAATTTTATTGTGCACAAGAGACATCTTGAACATACATGGTGTGCACAATTTCATTTTCTCTAATTATGTTATGTGTCATTATAAATAACTCTTATATAGGCTACTACTAATTTGCAGCAGCAAATATGTTTTCAGAAAACTTCAATGCCACCTGAATTACTATTTTGATCAACATAATGAGGAAATAGTTTTAATAAATGTATCTGACACGTTGCAAAATATTAGTATTGACTGACAACGTAGTTAATTTGTTTTTCCTTTAATATTTGCTCTAACAACACAATTAAATGTACTCAGCTAAAGCCTTTTACTCAGTACAGTACTCGGTTAAAGGATAAGTTCACTATTTTTGAAGTTTGTCTTAAGCCTACACCTTTGAACAAAACGGGGACAGTGGATTTTGTCCCCCATCACTTACACTTAAAAGCGAAGGTGAAAGTATGCAAAACCTATTTCAATGTCCATTTGAGCACCTGACCGCCATTTTCAAGTTCATTTTGAAACAGTAAATTGTGGTATTTGCTAAACACAGAAAAAGTTGAAAGTGACTTAAAGCACAAAAGATGTTTACTTTATTAACATTTAACAGAATCCTCAATCTTTGCCTAACCTTTTGTTTAGCTTTTGTTACCTAAACCTGATCACACGTGGGACTCAAACTGCGGTCGTCTGTGTCAAAGTCCTTCACTTTGTACGTCATTTATAGGGATGCTTGTTTTGCTTATAATTCCACAGTTTGCAGTTACAGTTTTAACAATGATCCATTACTGGATGATTTGTGCATTTTCTTCATATTTACAAGGCTGTTGTTTGATGTGATGTATTAATTATAGGTTATATTTAAAACGTGTCTTTTAAAAAATATGTACCACATAACTCTCTGCACTGGCTGTATGAAATACCCTTTAAAACACACTAGGAAAAGGCCAAACAAATATAATTCCATTGGGATACTGGTAGTCATTTTTGTTTAAATACCACTATAGGTGTGATCGGGAAAGATTTATGGTTCAATATTCAGTGCAGTGGAATATTCTTCTTGAATTTATATGAGCTCAGCCCAAACTTGAGGCTTAGAAACTATAAATAAATGTATACATATACGTGTGTGTTCCACAAAATGATGAAGCAGGAGGGCATGGCGTTTGCACAAGGGTCAAGAAGACAGGTGACGACGTGAAGGTGTTTGCTGTTTAACGGAGCCGCTCTAATTCTCTGTGTCTGCGCTTGCAAGGTAAGAAGTGCGGTGTTGTTCCATCTCCTCTCTCTGGACTATCGTCTGTTATCAGCCCAGATGATGTAGGGAGATACACCTCTGTGTGTGTGTGTGTGTGTGTGTGTGTGTGTGTGTGTGTGTGTGTGTGTGTGTGTGTGTGTGTGTGTGTGTGTGTGTTGCTTTGGGTTTAACTCCAGTCTAGATCTGTGTTTTCAGGAGACCCGAGGTATTCATGTTACACATCACTGTATACCAACACTGCTGTTTCCCTTTTCCTATCTCAGACTCTAACCTATCAGACCTCTTCTGTCCAAAGCCAGCTGTCCAAAACAATTCTGCAACTAGAATCTCTCCACAACAAGCACAGATTCAGATCTAATGTATCTACGATTAGGGACGTCACAATACCAGAAATGTAGTAGTCGATACCAGTGAAATTCCACGATTCTCAATATCCAATTCACTACCATGGTTAAAAAAATATATATTTATCTCATGCGAACGTCTTTATTACCGTTTGCATATCGTTTTTTTGTCGGGAATTTAAACAGGTCATAATTCCCCCTCTAATATCTCTTTTATATTGCTGTGAAAAACTAAATTCTACAAGTTTTCATTTGAACACATCATGATAACATTATTATAACATTATTATTATTCATAATACTAATTTCTACTGAATAGAGCATTACAATGTAACTCAATGGAACTTCCTCTGTGTTAGCGGTTAGATCCGCTATTTCACCAAGCAGGACTGTGCTGCCCACCGCTGCTAACAGCTAACGGCCCATAGCTTTTTATTTTTTCTTCACTTTGGTACTGAAGAAGTCAATCTGTAAACTGTGCTGAATGTTTCCAACAGACAGATTGGGTAATAATTGTCTTTCAAATAAGTCTTCAAATGAGTAGGATGTTAATAAATAAAAACTCATCACATGTGAATAATCTTAAGAAAAAGGAGAAGGATAGCAGCCATCGATGATCATCAATAGGATGACATGCATCATCTCATTGCCTTTAATTTACCCCCAAAGTTACAGCTGTAAACATAGAGCAGCTGTTTGAGCTGAAAATGTTTCCCATCATCCTAAGTATGTGAAGGGAAATAATTGCTCTGAATACTTTACAATACTGTGGCCACCAAAACAAGGATATCCATTTGACAAAACATTTAACTGTTTCCAGGCAAGGACATCAACGACCCACATGTTCACCAATTTTCTAGACAAGGCCATCCGTTTGACTAAACATTCACCTGTTTCCAGAACTCAATAAAGACCAGGCATGAAAGTGTACCAGAGCCCCCTGCTCCACTGGATATGACAATAGTCTGGTCTGCCAGGGTGCAAAACATAACAACTTCTGCTCCCAAATTAGACCTACCACTGAGCCCACTGACAATAGGATGCTGAGATTGCAATTACCATAAAAGCTAGCAGCCCCCCTTCAATACCACCACCTCTCTATGTACCCCTGACCTTCATCTCCCTCTACAAAAAAATCCTCACCTTTTTTTTTTTCTCTACCATTTCCCTCGAATAGTTCCATTGTGTCCTGCACTTTAGGAGCTCCATAGGAAGCGGGGATCCCTATATTTAAATATATTTGATGAAACTGAACATGAATCAGTGTGTATGTGTGTGTTTGTTATTTGTAATGAGCAGCATGCTTTTCCCTTCTTCCTGCTGAGGCCCATGTGAGAAACGGTTGATGCCAGCCAAGTCAAGACGCGCGAGTCAAAATGCGGCTGGGCTGAGACCTCTCTGATAAAACACCTTTTTCCTACCCTTCTAGTCTTCTATCTCTCTTTCTCCTTCATTATCTTTTTCATTCGCGTCTGATTCTGTCATCCCTTGATCTGTTGGCCGCTGCAGTTGCACTCAAAGGTTGTGCTGGAAAAGGGGAGGATAATAGGAAACAAAGGGAACACGTTGGTGGGAGCATAAAGGTGTTGACGTGAGGGAGAAAGAAAACACCACTCAGAAGTAACCTTTAAGCAACATGGTCATTAACACCTCCATTACAAACCATTCTGTATGAGCAGCCCTATTAGTCATTCAGAGCCCACGCTTCTCTTCAAGACAGCCATACTTTTTTTTAACAAGACAGCAGGATAGTAGAAAAGACCTCTTTGTTTTCTTTTAAACAACAATCTGTCATCATCATCTCTACCACCAGCTGTTAGTAAGGCTCGTGCATTAAACTGATCTGCCTGAATACATTTACAGAGCAGGCTGTAACTGCTGTGATATGGCAGGTCAACACTGAACAGGTATGCTGAAAAAGACGAATAAATTCCTTACACACAACAACAGTCTCTATTGCTGGACATTGTCAAAATGTTTGCGGTACAGAAATAAATATACTCGTATGAATGCATCTGTATCTGTTTTCAATAAGTTAGCATCTTCAAATTAGAAAGCCAATGAATAACAATATTCAGAGCTAAAACATTACAAATTCTACTGAACACATCTTACTATATGTATTCCCCTTAAGTTGAAGGTTGTTTCAAGTACTTCATGTAATTCAAAGTAAATGCTTTACTCTGGGCACAAGTAGCTCCTGGATTCACCTGTTTCTTCATGTAATTAAACTCTGCTTTACCAATGATCAGCTGACCACCTCAAACCCATTTCTGTTTAAGTTACGGCATAATTACACATTTTCAGCGTCTCGTACGCAGTTTTACAGATGAACAGACTTTTTTTCACGCTGATTGAAGCTTATATGCTCTTTCTTGGGGAAAAAATATTTAAATTGGATACACTTTTTTTTTTTCTTTGTATGGCTACTTGAAATTCACCTATTAACTGTAATTCGAATGATACAGCCGTTTCATAATTCAAATGGAAAAATCAAAAAGACAAGGAGTCATTAACACCTTTACCAGGTGTGATGGAAAAAGTTATTTGTTAGAGGTCTGAAAATAGGTCCTCTTTTCCTACCTATAATCATAGCTTTGAAGCATATTATCTTACAGGTATGGTCTCAAAAGTGTCTTCTGCTCAGTGCTAATAAGGCCCACTGAAACTCCAAAGAGGCAGACAGAAGCCTTAATTACATAGGTGCATATATTACTTCATATCAACCCCTGCTGCTCCAATATCAATTACTCTGTACAACAGACATTTTCTTCTACCCATTAACTACAGGCTGAGACAATTACAAAGTTAACTTTTACTCATGCAAATTCCTCCAATTATTGCTCAAATACCAGTAGAAATAAATCAGCATGCTAAGTTATTTAAAAGTGTCAAAAAAAGAAACATACCAAAGTGTGAATGTTGTACTGGATGTAAAGTAATGACAAAATAAAAAATGCGTTGGCCTCATAAGTGGGGCAAGATTGTTTTAACAAGGAAAATAATATCACATTTTGACATTACATATTTATGTGTCCACTCAGCAGTCTCTAATTTGCAAATTTAAAAAAGGTATTCCCAAATGAACTCCTTATGGGCCAAATATTTATGCCAGCAGTCCCAGATGAGGGTAAATTATGACACTGACAGTATCTTCACCAGATAAAATACCATATTTAGGATGTGAGGATGCCTAATGTATCCACCTGAAGTCTGTTTTACATTTGTAGGAAGCAATAACCGATTTACACTAACAATATGTTTTTGTTATCTTGAATGTGTTGAAATATAGAGACATTACCGTGTACTTCTTTAAAATATGAAACCACTAAACATGCTTTGACAAAGCAACCATACATGTCACACTGTAATCCAGCCCAAACAAATAACCAAAGAGCAGATTTTGTTTATGAATATGCAAGCACTTCAAAAGAATACGTGACTTTTATAAAGTGTAAGAAATATTGGGCTGTGAAAACTCAAACACAAACAAGGACCACACAAATCCCCACATATGAACATACACCGCACCTAAATATCTTGTGCAAATATGAGCAAAGTCAATTTCAGCTGGGGTCGTGCATGGTGATGCTCTCTCTGATATTGTAGTGGTCACGGTCTGTGTGTGTGTGTGTGTGTGTGTGTGTGTGCGTGTGTGTGTGTGTGCGTGTGTGTGTGTGTGTGTGTGTGTGTGTGTGTGTGTGTGTGTGTGTGTGTGTGTGTGCTGTGGACATGAGTGGATTCAGCCAGGGGAGTTAGTGCAGGGGTGGAGTTGGGATGGGGGGGCTGCTGGATGGGCCGAGTGTTTCTTTGAAGTCTGGATTCCAATTAAACCCCTGACTGAGTTCTAAGCGCACAAGAAAAATGACTGAGGTACATGACATGGCCAGGTCCCCTCATCCACCCAAGCTTTTCCATTTTAGCCCCTTTGTCTCCCTGCAGCTCCTAATATTTATGATCACCCCTCCTGACATAACCCCCACATCAGGTCTAGCACCACCCCAATAGAAGAAAAAAAAATCTGGACGGGACGTGAAAACAAAAGTAGCAGCGTGGAGAGCCAGAGTCAGACACTGAGGCTCCTTTGCAACATAAGAGAATATTTGAAAACGGGAAGGTAAGATGAGGTCGAAGAGGAAGAGGCAGAAGAGAAAGAAGACAAGGACAGAGACAAAGACAATGGGTAGAAGAGGAAGAATAAGCATTAAGAATGAAGTACAGGTGAGGCCACTATAGAACAAAAGATTCTCAGATCCTGCACAACATTCATGGACTTATTCTACCAAAATATAGGTGTTCATGTTTCTTTGCTATGCTGCCATTTAACACATTTCTGTAAACACTTGCTTGCAAATGTAAGAAAGAATATAAAAATAAACAGATCAAACATAGTAAACAGTAGCCTGTGTAACAGAAGTAGACTAGCCTATTAGAACACACATTTTTATGTCAATAACAAAACAAATTCTGTCAAAAAATACAGTATGCTTATTCTTCTCCTACAAGGAACATGTAAGCTCATTCTGCTTTTGATAACAATTTCCTAGAAACACAAACAACCAGCACATTTCATCAGGCATTATCATTTTACTTGACAAAGCAATGCAACAGCAGTAATTTGCAGTAATTTTGATCTCAACAGCTAGCCTCTAACAGTGAGAAAGATATGTATGGAATGGGACTACAGCACAATGCCAATTTACCTTAGACAGCACCACTATACACCTTTACAAAACCCAGTATCTATCTGCTACTCCTCACAGTTTTGTTTTCTCTTGAAAAAGTGATGGTAAAAACGATGAAGGTGCACCTTAGCTGGGGGACATGTTTTTGTTGAAAGCGAATGGAGAGAAATGGTTGATTTCAGAGGTATCAGTCCTGCAAGGCAACCGCAGGCAATTCATACAGTACCTGACACAATGCCTAAAACACACTGCAATTTTTCTGTTTTTATTTCGGCACCTTTCGCACATGAATTCCATTCACTCACGCACTGTGAGCAACACACAGTAGATAACGATGCATACTCCATAATTCATTCACCACTGAATTTGATTTCCTTTACTCTTTTTTTATTTATTTCTTTCTCAACGTGCACACTGCACACACCCTCACTCCGTACAACACAGACATACAAAGTGCAAAAGTGCACGCATGTATTGTTTCCCTTTCGAACTGAGAAGTCAAACATGCAACAACTGAAATACACACACTAAACACACAAACACGCTCTGGAATAAAATATTGGAAAGTGTCACGACACCTGGTCAAATGCTCATATGATTCCCAGAGGAACCACCCTGAATAAACTACTTCCTGCGGGAGAGAGAAAGAAATGGAGGCAGCAGGTTTTGAGCTGAAAGACGAGGTTTATATGATGTCTGTTCCTAGCAGAGATGGAACAGGAGATGGGACGAAGCAGGAAGGGGTTAAGACTAGGAGCCAGCAACCTTTTATCACACTGGAGGGAGACAGGGAGCTGAGAGGCGCAGAATGGTAAATATTTCAAGATGATAGGTGACATAAACAAAAGGTTTACTCTCATTCCCACTTTTTAAGTTGCAAAATTTGGGGCTGGTAATTCATAACAGCAGTGCTCACTGACGCACTAATACAGCACTGAAGAATAGGCCCCTGCAACTCAACACGGGAGAAATATCTCCCTCATAACTAAATTGGTTTCTTCTCAAACTCAGCGATCCTGATCACAAAAGCATTAAGGTTATTTGTTGAACATAAAGGACATTTGCATAATCAGGTTGACAGTCAAACTGAAAATATATTGTTTGCTTAAATATTAATGTGAACAACAAACGACACTGTAGAGAGGCACTGTACATCTTTAGGTAAAATATGCAATTAGTAAATCGTGAATATTTGGTGTCTCAGTCAAACCTACATCTCGTGGACCACATCTCGTCTGATTTGATTGTTTGGTTTTTCCCTCAAAACTTTTTGAAGATTGTTTTAGTTCCTATAAATGAATCCCTTTCCTGTCTCCAAAGCCAGGACTCTTCCCTGTCAGAGACACAGCACTCGGCCTCTGCTCCATGTCAGAGAGCAGTCTGTCAGTGCGCCTGTGAAAGCCAGATAACCCTTTGATGGAGAGTACCGGTGGTTATTGTTGTCTGTACCCTCCACCTTCCCTCCAACACATATGAAGATTTATTGAAGGAGAGGGCTGAGCAGCAGGAGCTTGCACTAACATGGCAGGCCACGATGGCAACAGGAAGGGAGGCAGGAAGAACAGAGGCAGGAGGGAGACACACCAGGGGGTGATGGGATCTCCTCTGACCTGCCTGTGGAGGACACAATGCTCAGGTAGAGCTGACCGTGATTATCTGGCTGTTGAGGAGGACAAATAATCATCGGACGGCTGGCGCTGTATGTCTTCGTCTCTAACAAAGGACGAGCAAGTTTAACAAGCAAGAAAGCCACAAGAAAGGGGCATCTTGAAAGTCATAATAAAAGGAAATATAGAAAATGACTTCCGATACTGTTCAGTAAGTAAGTGTGTGGATCTCAGTCAGTGTTTGCAAAACAGATGCTAAATACTAAATGTCTACATCTTCTCTTGCAAACCAGCAGAAATAATCAGTCAAAAGCCAAATTACACTGATGATGAGTGCTGGAGGATAATACTGTAACAGGCCAGGTGAAGGAACGCTGTGTCTGGAAAATCATGATGCATTTGTGGCATGTTTTGGAGAATCCCAAATATTACACAGTAAACGCAATTTCACCACAATATCACAAGTAAATAAAGGTACATTTAATATAAATACAAATAATTAGTTAATTTAGGAGGGAACAATAAAATGAAAGTTAGATGAGGCTTGGTGTCCATTGGATTTGTAATATGTGAGCTAGTCAGTGAAACTATAAGCTACAAAGATATTAAATACCACAATTTAATCTACTGTTCATCATTTTCAATTTCCACCTGTGTTTTCCAGCAATGTGTTCTGAATATGATCTCATACAGGCTCTCCTCCATTAACAACATTAATGTTCATGTTTATTATGGCTTTGAAATACAAATTGTTACAAAAACATAGTTGAGCAAAGCAAGTGAGTGCAATGAGAGAGGACAGACAGAGAAATGAGATACAGAGGTAGACAGCCACAGAAAGAAAGAGGTACAGGGAAGGAGAATGTGCATCAGCGACTCATAGTGCCCTCTTCTGCTCGCAAACTGTATGATACAAATGTTTTTTTTTGGATTATCAAAAGGAACAAAAACTAAGTGCAAAGCAACTGATACAGTACAAAAGCCCTGCTTCTTTCTTTAAAGCTCTGCATAATTCATGACAATTTATCCCCTTATTTCTATGCATAATTAAACAGGAGTTCCTCATGTATCTGTCTGTCTATTTAATGCACAAACCGCAAACATCATCTCCATCATGAAACAGAAATAATGATTTCAAGACAGAGTAAACAGATATTCTATAAACTACAGGACTATCACTATTAAATTATAAATGTCTGCCTTGAGCCAGCACTGTTGCACGCATGACACGCAGGTCAAGTACAAAACAGGGCACAATAAAAAACATTGCACAAAAATCGCTCGGAGAGTTGGTATATTTTTCAGTCAGAGAAATTGTGGTATCTGCCTCCAAAATCAGCAAGAATAAAAATGAAAGGTGGATACACAATCATCTCTAAACCCAGAGCGTTTGCTCATTCCAGATGCAACACTAACCCCAGCTGAGCAACAACAGGCAAAACCTGCTGGCATATATGATTGAACATCTGTGTCTTTCTGTTTATCTACCTGTGTGTGTCTCTGTATATAAATCAGTCACTCAAAATAGTGAGCTTAAATACCTCCCAAAGTTACACAGTGTAGCAATAACAATGGATTAGAAAGCTTCTAAATATGCATGGATGTGGATAATAGCTAATCTAGGGTTGTTTTTATACTGTGAATCATGAAAATATCATTCCTTACATATACACATAAAAAAAAAGGCCCAATAGCTCAGACTACACTGATTAAAAAACTATAAACACTGAAGCACAAATATATTTTTAATTATCTGATAGGACACAATAACAATCCCATTTTTAATATTTTATATCACTTATATAATTCATGAGTTATCCTGCTATTAATTGAATGTAAATGACTCAGAGATTTATATTCTGCTCATGTAAGAAATAAACACATAGCAAATTTTAACTGCGCAAAGAAATGGAAAATGTGCAGCTATGGAAGTTCTTTGATTGAACAGAATGTATTGTGTTAGCGATCCTTCATTGTGTCTGCATACAAAGAAACAATATATTAGTACACTTGCAGAGAATGTATACAGTATACTATGTGTGTATAAGTGGGGTCTTCTTCGCTGAAATGTTAAATGTGTACACAAGACACCGATGGCGACCGGACATCTGTGGGGCTGTGAAGTGATGACTCATTTTTAAACCCATATTTGATTACCTGGTTTTATTAAAATTGGATCCAAAGAGACCCGTTCCCCATTTGAATTTAATGAAGGCTGTGTGGCTGACAGGAGGCTTTTGATTTATATACCGTTATTAAATCCGACAAGAGAGCCAGCCAGGTAAGCAGGCAGGCAGGAGGTGGAGAGGAGAGAGAGAGAGCAGGACCCAGAAACCTGGCCCTGCATCAGGCACAGCTAGACTCCGAGTCCGACAGCCCTCCTCTTCCTTCAGCCCACCCCCCACCTGCTCCACTCTGAGGAGTGCAGGAGCAGAGAACAGCCAAGGACACATGCTGTGTGGCACCCCTCTCTCACATCCCTCTTCCTCCTCTGATACCTCTTCCATTATTCATATTAAAATACAGACTGATATAAAGATGAATAATAAATGCAGTCAACACAAAACAAAAGCTGGCAGACCAGTGCTGTCAAGGTGGCCACTTGATAGAAATAAAAATGTATCGTGTATATTATATCATCTTATTAATGGCATATATCTAAGATGTATATTTTTCATTCTTCATTTTTTTATATGAAGAGATGTAATTGATTATATCAAATTCACTTTAATGGCTTGTGCTGGAAATCAGGTAAATCATTAATAAAATTTTAAAAATAAAAAGCTAAATACAGCTAAAAAAAACTAATCGTGTTTTGAGGAAGAAACGTGATACCTCTGGGAGCCCCGAGTGTATTTCCTCTTTGAAACTTCAAAGCCAAAGTAGCTGTCTGAAACACATTAGCACACTTACTGTAGGAGATCCTCACACTTATAGTCCTGGGCTACACTGCTACTACAAATCACAATCATTCACCTAAGCTAAGATGCTGGTCAGAGACTTATATGACAAAGACAGTAGCAAAAAAAAAACAAGGCTTTGTGTGATTTTTCTTCCAGGGTTCAGAGATGAACATGTGGATGCACAAAGAATCGCTGTTCTATCTCCAGCTTCAGGACAGAAGCAGTGGGGTGTTAGAAGCTTCCTATGCTCACTATTAACGTTTACCTGGAGGTTAGCGTCCAGTGGAAAGGATAAATACCGACCAGACACACTGGCTAGACATTTACTCAAAATGGAGAGTTGAATAAATTATTATACAGTATCATCCCAAAAACAACCTGGTATAAATCATGAGGGGAAGAGACAAAAACATTCAGGGGAAAAGTCTATCTGATTTCAGCCCAATGTGGCTCTTTTAGGCTGATTAGATAAGTCCCTTTATCTTTAAATGTGTTTACTATAAATGCTGTCATTTATTTCTAGCATTTCAGACAGCATGAATCAAAATGTCCTTGATGTTTGCTTAGTGATTAATATTGTGAAGATTTGTCATGCAGTGTTTCACAATTAATACGGGTGCAAACACACTGAATGTCTGCGTGAATATCTATTATAAAAGAAAAACGGGTGAGTATTGCATTTTGTTTTTAAGGTTTTGCCCAAGCAGAGCACTGCTGTCATGCCTGCTTTTTTCAGGATGTCAGACAAAAAGAGAAGAGAGATGGAGAGGGAGGGATCCTGGAGGATGGGGGGGGGGGAGAGATGGAGGGGCTGCTGACATGCACTTGTCTCCAATCTCTTCGAATCCATTGCACAATTCATCTGCTTTGTCTCTACTGCCACGGCTGAGGACAATCAGACCAGACGCCCATTAGATTCCTCATACTGCCCCCCTATGCACACCCCCCCTTTACCCCTCTTTCTCCCCCCCCCCCTCTCCCAACACCTTTTTTTCATGTGACATGCTGACTGAAGGGGAGGCAAGGCAATTCACAAGCCTCCCCAAATGGGGAAATGTCAGGAAGGGAACCCACATCAAAACCATGTTGTCATGGAGATACAGTATGGTCCAGAAATTACAGGCTAACACATAGGCACTCAGGATATACAATATACACACATACAGGCTTTTATGCACACCCTGATAAATACATTTGCTTTGTGGATTCTTTTTTTTTTTTTAGACAAACAATACATATACAGTATACAACAGAAGAAAATAAAAAGAAGGCTTTTGTCTCCCTGCACTGATTCCTTTCTACACTAAATTCCCCTCCTCGAATAAATATTTTTAGCTGAATACATTTGAATGGATGTATACAAACTGGTGAAAAAATATACCAAAATATTTGTTTTGGCCTAAAAACCATAAGGTAATTTAACACAGGATTTTGTAAGAGCACATCCTGCTTGCTTTCTGTCAAAACAAGCATTGCGTTGAAATTAATTTAAAATGTAATATAATCTACCGTGTTTACAATTAACAAGAAAAAGGCTTTACATTTTTTTTAATGAAAGATTTTAAGATAATTTAATTAATACATTTATTTTTATTTTACAACAAGCAAGAAAAAAAAATGTTTTCAAGAAATAAATGTCTTCATTTGAATTCAATGAGTGCCATTATATCAAGATATACTATAACAGTGAAATTGACTCCGATGCTTAGCATGGATGTGTAAATACTTCCGCTTCGGAGAAATTCTACAGTGAGGTCATGTGACCAATGTGCCCATCCCAACAGTAGCCATTCCTCAGCCGACAGTGTTATCAAACAAACAGCGTCCCTGGAACGCTTGGCATTTCGATGATCTCTTCTCACAAAAAAAAAAAAAAAACAGAAAGACTGACGGGAGAAAGAAGATTTTTTATTTATTTTTTAAATGTGCTCCTTCAACCCACTTGTTTAGGAGGCTGCCAGCACTTCGCTTCAGCTTTTGAGCAGAACTAGACCGGCTCTGCCCTCATGCAAGAAGATCCTCCATCCAAACAGCCATATTCATACACTACCAGGCCTCACTGGGGTCACATTATTGAGGTTACTCTTGCTCTGCACTACATAAAAAAGAGGAGATTGAGGGATATTAATGGTAAATGTGGCATAGTTACTGCTATAAAACCCCTTCTTTGCCCTCCCTTTTTTCTTTGTTTGGCCAGAGGAGCTGAAGGCTTAGGGATAAAGGTACTGCTCAAATCATGAGACGGGGATAAAGCCAGGGAGAGATAGCGAGCTCTGACCCAACGACAGAGCAGTGGATAATTAAAACACCCAGGGCCCCCGAACTGCCCTCATCCATCTCTCCCTTCTTTTTCTCTCCTTTTCTTCCCTTCGCTCACAGACTTAGCCTCTCCCTCCTCCCCAGAAAACACACATACACATTCTCAGATAACAAAACATACAAGACGACACAAATGCATTTTGAGATGATGTTGGATTTCTACCAGTGAGATCCGCCGATGACTGGTCCTCTGGGTAAAATCTACAGAAGCGGAAGCACACATCGCTCCCACTGGCTCTGTGCGATCTGTTTATTTTTCATTTGTACATTTTTGAGGATCATGAATGATTCCTGTTTTTATCTGATTACTGCCAGACAGTCTGCCTCCACTGCCTCATAAAAACACAAAAGGATAGCAACAAAATGGCACACAACCATGTAGTCCGTTTAATTTAACAAATGTCCCTCTGCTTTTGCTTATATTTCATTCATTTCACATTAAATTCATTCCTGCATTAATATTGGCACAGTTTATATAGATAAATAAACCTGGACGAAGGATATTATTATTTATAGGATGTAGTAAATGGGTTGGCTTTTCAACTATAATATATTCATTCTGTTTGGACAAACATCAATTAAAGATGAACGGAGAGGAAATTAACCAGAACCTATGAGAAAGGCACGCATGCCAGAGAGAAGATCAGAGAGTTTTTCCACACCACCATGAAGAAAGAAAAAAAGACAGCCATGTCTGTATATCATCTATGTATATAACAACCAAGCGAGGGACAGGGCGTGTGTGTGTGTGTGTGTGTGTGTGTGTGTGTGTGTGTGTGTGTGTGTGTGTGTGTGTGTGTGTGTGTGTGTGTGTGTGTGTTTATGTCAGGTGATCACAATGTTCCAACCATGAATTGCAGCTGCTAGCCATGCTCTTGGGCAGGCCACACTGCCCTCTCTTGGTGGCTTCACCACAATGCTGAGAGAGACGAAACATAACAATTAGATCATCATTTTGATTATTTTCCTCCATCTTTCATGTATTTAACAAAAAAATGTGGTGTTACATAGACCGGTACATACTACTTCCTTATGATTTACTCCAACAAATATTTCCTTTGCTTTCAAATTTGATGAAGTGTGACCGACTGGATGGGCTGGTTAAAACTGAGCCGGCTCCATATGTCATTTGTGTGGTCGTTGACCTAGCACGGGAGAGCTGCACAGCGTCCTCGGAACAGCCAGTGAATAAGGATGTGTGAAAGCTGTGCTGTGACTGGGGAATAGCAGCTCAAAAGGACCCCCACACATTGCCCAGACTGAAGTCATTACCAGCAGGCCTTTGATTTCCACATGCAAAAAAAACCTCAGGTTGAAGCTCAATATGTTCCTCGCCTGGAGTACGGTTTCTACTGCTGTGTTCATGTAGTATGGCTGTCTGACCACGAAAGGACCGATTGGCAGAGAAAGAGGCCAAAGTGCTAGCACTGATGAATTTTAAATGTGTTGAAGATGATTTATTGGAGCACTTAAAAGATCTGTAGGATGTCCTTCACACCCGGCTCAACCTCTAATAGACCCCAGCGTGAAATTACACTGTCTTCACTAAACCATGGCACTGTTTACAAAGTCAGATAAATTCTTTTTTCATTTATACAGAATATTCCTAAATGTAATATGAGTAAAGTGTGAGTCTATACTGTATTTGGTTAGACTGGGGGGGGGGGCAATCAGGGAGGTGTATGCTTTCTGCATGATTAAGATTTTGTTAGGTTGCAGCTAAAGAGGACAGGAGAGGGGTCAACAGGCGTGAGAAAAAAATCACCTGCTGTTCACTGACCCGCTTGGACAACTGCAATTGTGTGTGTGTGTGTGTGTGTGTGTGTGTGTGTGTGTGTGTGTGTGTGTGTGTGTGTGTGTGTGTGTGTGTGTGTGTGTGTGTGTGTGTGCGTGTGCGTGTGCGTCTATCATGTCAGTGACTATTTTTCAGACTCAAGACACTGAAGCCATCCTCAGCACAAATGAAAATCACAAACATGATTAGTTAATAACAACTTTGCACATCCACAACAAAAGATATATACTTTGTCTTTCAGTTTTAAAACCACCACTTTCTCTCTGCTGTGCCACACTAAAAGGAATACCGAGCTTAAGTGTATTCTCCTTTTTCACACATTGTCTATTCATATAATGTTCTTCTTACATATACTCACATATACTATAAGTGTTAACCTCCCCTTTAAGGACAGTAACCAGCTATAGAGAGTGGTCAGTGGTAATTAAACAATGAACATAATGCCAGCAGTCTATAGATAAAAAAGATTTTATCAAGTCAAAAAGGGAAATGTATTTTTCAGGTTGTATTTACAGATGCTTTTAAAAAATGTTTTACTGGAATATTCAGCTGATCTTAGCAAATTATTAAAACATTAATAATATATATAAAACAAGAGGCTGGTGTGGCAGTTTACATGTAAGTGTCAAGCACATCTACAGCCTGAAAATAAATGCAAAAAGATTGTGCTAGTTAAAATATATAGGAAACAATATATTGGTATGAATGTTCGCACATATATATTGTTTTCTCTCTCTCGTGGCATCTCGATATTGAGGGAGGGGTATCTAATGGCTTCCACCACCCATCATGGCATGCAGTGGCAGTCAGTAGTGCAGCTCCCTGCACACCTGACTCTAGCAGAGAGGGTTAAAGTCAGCGACAACGGATCTAGCAGCTTTAGTCCCCAGAACAGCCAGCTTACACAGATAAGTGGGCCAGGCTGGATAAGCCTCACTAAAGTATTCTATTACAGTGCCAATTACCTCTTGGTAAATAATATAGGGATGTAGAGGAAGCTACTGACAGGAAGTGGAATGTGTGAGTCTAAAAAAAAATATCTTATTTTCTTTTGTTTCCCTAAATAACATTTAAAGTTAAAGTTAAAACATAGGACAAGTTTTTTTTTTCCTTGGAGAAAAAAAATGCAGGGTTTTTTTTCTCCATACTCAATGGTGTATGACTTATGATATCAAGCAGGTGATCACATCCAGCTAGTGTTTCATCACCCCAGTAGAATGCAGCCAAGCCCACTGTGGTCAGGCCTAAGCCATGCCCTGACTGGCTGCTCTCCAGTGGGGCCGGAGCTGCCTCTCACAGCAGACACACACAAACTGGGTTCTCTAATAGGGACAAATTGGCAATGTCTGTGCGGGCCGGTGCTGTGTGCTAGGAGCTGTGAATTGATAGTGATGCCTAATGATCCCCCTGGGTAGATCAATACCAATAATCCTCTTTCCCGCCTATCCTCCTCATTGACTATAGAGAACCTGGAAGAGCTGGGGAAAACTGCAGCCCAGAGTGACAGGGCCAGGAGTTCAAGGCAAGGGCTCCAACTCTCACACATGCACACACACTTTCACTTTGAACACACACTCTCTCACACACACACACAGAAGTGCAGTCAAAAGCTAAAACAGAGGCCAACATAGGCATTTTATCACCTCCCTCAGACACTAACATAATATTTAAAGACCACAGACAACCCAAGCTGAGGATTACAGCTGCACATTTGAAGACAGGCGATCACAAACACCCAGACGGTCAAATAAAAAAACGTGCATAGCCCCCCCTCCACCACCACTACCACTCACAAAAAACAACAAAACTTTACTATTCTAATTTTTCTGGGTGATCAATATTTATTTTCCCTTCATGCATTTATTAGTGTGTTCAATTTCACTGGCAGTAGGGCCTACTTTATATCAATTATTTGTAAACCACTGTAGCCACAGCCTCCAAAAACTTAAATTGAGATGTGTTTTGTAACAAAGCAAATCTGTCCAGTAATACAATTACACCACATATTCAATATTTCGCTGGGTGTGCTGTTTAGCAAACAAATAATCAATCCTTATTCACGAAATACAGCTTTATAGACATTAACATGTTCTGATGTGCAGAAGAGTTTTGTTACAATGAAATGTTTACATTTTTCTGATAATTCAATTATTAGTGGTTTAACAAAATAAAAAACCTTATTTTCACAGGGCATTGCAAGGAAATGATTTATAGAAGGCAAAAGGGAGACGCTGTGAAGCTCAGGATATGTTCAGCAGTGCAGGGGTAAGGTGAAGCATGCAGTCCCAACGGACCACTGTATGCACGTGTGTGTGTGTGTGTGTGTGTGTGTGTGTGTGTGTGTGTGTGTGTGTGTGTGTGTGTGTGTGTGTGTGTGTGTGTGTGTGTGTGGAAGCTCTGCAGTCATAAAGCCTCACATCAACCTTGTGCACCCCGTGGTCGGCAGCTGATTACTCCCACCAAACACATCCATACACTTTATCCCAGCTGTCACAGTGCATACTCATTACCCCCTGCACCAGCCAGCTGACTCCACACGGCCACACCCGCATGGACACGGCTCCGGGGCCACACTGGGGACGGCTAGAAATCATAACCTAGAAAAATGCATTCACAAAATGTTCTCCTCTCTTTTTGAATTCACCAGAAACTGCTACAATGTTGGTGCTTATATTCAAACACCTTATTTATTCAAAGGAAATATTGTAATATTACTTAAAATCTATATCAAGCTTATATTATTTCAATAATTACTTCATTTAGACTTTCTGGGGATAAATCTATAAATATTCCACTGACCCACCGTGATGTCTTCATTAACTATTGATTTTGGTGTCAATCAAGTCAATTCTTCCACTCCGAGAAGAGCCAAATCATGACCAAAGAGAAGAGACAACCATCAGGTGAGCAAAACTGAATCTGTGTAGTACATCTCTAATCGATAAGAGCGGAGAGAAGTAAGGTAGTGTGAATAACGCAAAGTTTAGTGAGACGAGGGACATATCTGTCTCCTCAACAAGCCCCCGTACTGCCCTTGTCCTCAAAGAGGCAGCTATCCCAATTGTTACAGGTGACTGAGGTGTGTGTGTTTGTGCGTGTGTATGGGGGTTTCTATCATTCCTGGGGTGGGAGATGACAAGAGTGACACACTCCAGCTCCTGTCACACAGTAGGTGTTTCTCCATGGAGACCCAGGTGTCGTGTCTCAGATCTTTTCGGCTTCATAAAAACACTGCTTTAGCCAGTGCATCAATCGATGATACACTCCATACGCTTTTACTGCTGCCACACACAGTCACTTTAGTGCTCTGTGTTAAACGTCTTGACAATTTAGATCAAAGGTAAGTTAATCCATATATATATATATATATAGTTTGTATTTTAAACTAAAATTATCCTCTTAAATCCGGTAGGAGACACATAAATGTAAATAAACAAGTATTGCCAGGTTATTATAAAAAGAGAAGTAGAAAGAAATCGAAAATTTTGGACGGTTAGAAACCTCCAAAAACAGCGAGCTGCTACTAGTAAGGGACAGCTAACACATTTGTTTGCCTATTGAAAACTATAAGATGAAAAAATAACTTTTCTTTGACTTTGAAATCAAAAAAACAAATCCCCAAAACAGCAGTTAGACCTACATCAACATTTCCAAAGGAAAATTAAATAAAGTTAAACTTAATTTGTACAGTACAATTGATTAAAGTCCAAATTTAAGACACTGTAATCAGTGAAGATGGTAACAGTCAAACATATACATGCAGTTGAAATATGTAAATATGATTATGTTCACTGCAAACTAAGATGTAGTGTTGAAATCAAATCAAGCAGAAAAGGTTATTTCAATCAGTGTAAAAGAAAGAAAACTCATGTCTCATCCTCACTTGTTCCTCACTTATTTACCCCTCATCCCCCTATCCTTGCCTCCCACTAAAGCAAAGTGCAGAGCTTAAACAGGAGCATTTAATTCATTACATCATTATGTCATCTCATACTAATCTACGCAGTGGCCTCCACTGCTTTGACATGCAAATGGTTTAGAAAAACGTCTGGGGAGGTAAAGGGGAGGAGGGAGGGGGCAAAACAGCAATCATGACGACTTGTCAATGGGGTGAATATATGTCCTGAAGCTGCTCTACTATTTTTTTCTCCCTTCTCTTTAACTGTATTTTTCTATCTGTTTTCTTTGCCCTACACTTTTCCCCTCACCGGCTCTTCTCCGTCTCTATCTTTGTCAGTGAATGCCCCAAACAAAGCAGCGGCAAGATCATACCAAACGCCGGCAATCTGTTGAGGATCAGGCTCCCTATGGAGAACATATAAACAATAAAGCGTGTGGCGCACACTCATGTCGAGCCCCCTCCCATTTACACATGCCCCTCATCTGCATATTCATAAAAAGGCCCCTCTGGCTTTCCCTCATCAGAAAACCCCTCCCCACAGCCTCATCAGCACACGCCAGTTTGACTACGGAAAGGCAGGCGGGCTGGCATTGTGTGCCGGCTGAGACCACACACACGCACATCAAGATGATGCACAAATACACACAAATGCACAAAATCAATTTTTTGCACATGCAGTATACAAATGTGCAATGGCAGAGTAAACAGAGAAATCTGAAAGAGAGTTAGTGAGATCTGGTGATGTGAGCACTGGCCATGCTCATCTAATTTCCACCCCTCCTTCACTCCCCTCCCTCCCCTCCTCCTCCTCTCCTCTCGTCTCTCTCTCCTCTCATCATCAGGTACCTGGTGACGAGCGGCCCGTGATAATCCACAGCCTCTAACCAATCAATCAGCAGCATCGTAATCAGCAGCGTAGAGAGGGAGAGAAAGAAAAAAGCCCATAACTTACCCTGGGTCGCCTCCAGTCTGCTCAGCACAAGGAGAGGTCTGGTCAGGGCTTTGGCTGCAGCTATGTGGACTAGTTCACCAGAAATATGAGAAATACTCAAGATTCTATCCTCAAGCCTTGTTTTCTTTTTGTTTTTTTTTTATCTAAATTGATATTTTTTACTGCATCATAAACATGTAACCAACATATAAAGCTCTCCCCCCTCCCTTTTCTTATTTCAGTCTGACTCTCACTCTACCTCTCTCTCTTCCTCCCTCACTCCCTTCCTGTCACTCTCTCTCCCTATTTCCCTCTCTCCTCCCTCAGTGTCTGCCTGTTGCAACAGTGTGGACATATACACACCATACAGTGAAGAAATATATTAAGAAGCATGCATCTCTGTGCAGAAGATAGAAAAGGCTCTCTGGTGTGATATCCTGCAGATCTGCTGGACCCTGTGTGTCTGTGTGTGTACGAGTTGTGGGGGGTGGCGGTGGTGGTGGTGGTGGGAGGGAGTAGGGAAAGCAAGGGAGGGTCAAAGCTAAATGTTCTACAAAGAACAGGGGGACTGAATTGACTTTTTTTTTCTTCTTTGAATCAAACACATATTCCCTCCCTCCTCTTTCCATTCTATTCAATGCCCCCCCTTCCCCCCCCCTCTCTAACCCCCACCCCAAAACTCAATGTTACCCCCACCCCATCCCAAACCTCCCTCCTTCTTCTCCATTTCTGCTCATAGGCATTCCCTCTCCAGACATCAGCATCCTTTGAGGGGGTTAGCTGTCTCTCGGAAGAGGAAGAGGTAACGCCGCCTAGCAGCCTTGTACATTTTGCCTTGAGGGTGAGATAGCTGAAAAGCCATGTGCTATCATCATTTTTGAGGTGTGCAGGAAAAGTAAAGACAAGAAAAACATACTGGTTTTACACCGCTCCCCAAAAGATCTGATGCTGAATTTAGCATAGGATTACACAAAACCTCTCTTCTGAACCTCTGAACAGAACCCCCATTTCTACAGACTCTGTGATTCCTCTTCTCCCCCTCACCAAAGAGCGAGATGTAGAAACTCCATACAACCTGCAGCTAGGGCATGGTGCCTAAGTTTAGTTCTACAATAGAGCTCAAGCAAACAGGCACACAGAGAATGAAATGTAGCAACATTGCAACTGTTCAAGGAGTCTCTCCGTGGAGATATTCCTGCAAGACTACACATGCGCTCTGTATTTTCTTTTTTTGTATTATTATCCCTGTACATGCAAAGAGCTCTGTCTGACTGTCCTGTTGCATCAGGATGTCAGGAGGAAATACTTGAAGGTCCAGGCAGCACAGAGAACATAATAAAGATGAACCCTATATACTTAGGAGGCCCTACTGGCCTTATGTAGACAGGAGCAAGGTGCTGGATAAGTACTGTAGCATTGTGCCGAGAGGAAAAACACAGCCCAAATGAAACATAACTATGCCCCCCCCCCCAATACCGTGGGGATCCATCCCTTACTTATATTAAGGTAGTGGTGGAAGAGCGAAGGGAGGGTTAGAGTGAAAAGGGAGGGGAGAGAGTATCTGATGGTACCCTCAGAGTCCCATCCTGTGAGCAGTGTTGTTTTAGTAATCTTGTGTTTTTTTCGCAGCTACAGCCCACGAACCCCTCAACTGTGAGACTCCTCTGCCGCCTTGACCCACAGACCACACCCCTCCACTTTCGCCCTCTCCGTCAGTGTCGCACATGCGCACACAAGTCTTGCGAGCAGAGAGCTCACCAATCTACTCTGGCTCCCGCTCATCCAGTCCAACCTGAGGAGATTACTCTGCATGGTTCCCCCAGTGAGGGGAGGAAGGTGGTCTACACCTGCAAAGCACATGTACTCCTCAGCGGCTGTACAGGGAGTCATGGCGAACACCTCGACGCTGGACTGCCACAAGAGAAACACACACACACACACACAGACTGAAGACAACAGATGACGCCACAATGCCATCAAAATGGATGACTAGCCTACACAGAGTGAATGTCATTACGAAACTCTAGAGATGAAACAATGGAGGAGTAGAGAAGCTAAAGTGCACTGGTGTACCATGCTAGATGAGAAGCCTCCATGTTCTCAATGAGGAGAGACAGAGAATTTACGCAACATGGCAGCACTGTGTTGTAATGCATCAACCCTACTGAGAGCAGCTCTGTCACTACCACTCTTCATCATCAGCAGGAGCAAAACACAAGCCATGCATTGTCTTTGGGGCAAAAAACAAAATGTGTGTGTGTTTGTGAGTGTGCGGGCATGCAAGGAGTACATTTAAAGTCCGTGTGTTTGTGTGTACGCGCGTGCATGTACTGTGTTTGCATGTATGAACGCGTGTATATGTGTCCGCCTCCACGGCATCCATATTAAACAGTTTTGGAGGTGACTGTGCTTCCCTGGATGTCATGAATATAAGAGAAAGCATCCATCTTCGTGGAATACAATTTCACAGGTAGTGACAGTAAAACT
Organism: Cottoperca gobio; assembly: GCF_900634415.1. Taxonomy (NCBI): domain Eukaryota; kingdom Metazoa; phylum Chordata; class Actinopteri; order Perciformes; family Bovichtidae; genus Cottoperca; species Cottoperca gobio. Next base: position 20,360,134 of record NC_041357.1, read on the forward strand.
GACTCTACCCTCTGACTGCAGACACACACAGAGAAAAAGACGGAGTGTAGAGAAGGGAAAGATACAGAAACACAGACATAGACAGACGAGGTTGCCAGCCATCTTCTGATTTTCAGCACATTGCTAGATTTTTCCAGCTGCATCGCATATTAAACTTAGGCTATCATGTTCTCATTGGTTAAATTCCAGTAAAGTCTAACCACGCTGATTGATTCAGCTTGATTCAATGCATGCTGACCTTATTCAAGCTACAGTTTCTGTGAAATGGGCCTAATGAGTGTTTCAAACTCATCAGAGAGGCAGATATTAGGTCACTTTTCAAACTTCGTCCCTTAGTTTAACAAGAAATTACAATTTAAGAGATGCAAAATCCAATTCACGCAAAGATATCTGAAAAACCGTTGGACCAGGAAAAATATATTTGTTAAAAAAATCTTATATCAAATCCTAAGGCAGAGAAATGTTGAGGTTGATTGACCTCATTCTGAAAGAAAAGTTTCTGAAAGAGAAAAGCCCACACAACACCGCTCTTTCACTTCAATAGTATTAAAGAAGACATAACATAGAGAAATTATCCACATTTCACTTTTAAACTGTGAGCCGTCGTTTCTAATTAATACCCGATCTGAGACACATGCACGTCTTCATTTACAGACAGTTCTCATTAATGGTGTGAAAGTGGAATTACAGGTGGGAACTTTCACAATTATACCTGGTGCATCACTGAGTATAATTAATCTCATTAACTAATCAAGGGGAATTCTTCAGGAAAAAAAAAGTCACAGTATTTAACACTAAGCTAATTATCTTAATCATGTGGATGATAATGAAGTAATTAGGGCAATTAAATCACAATTAACGCTTAAAGATTAAGTGATTATTTCATTCACAGAGACAGTTGTGGGTTTAGGGTGTGCAACATGAAATTAGCTTTACATACTAGATTAAAAAAAGGAGGAAAAAAACATCAAGTACTTGACAAAAAGCAATAAGAGATAAAAATTAGTTTAGGAGAATGGGGGCATGACTAATAGCAAATGACAGCTGTCTGGAGGCCATCACTCTTTTTGTAAAGATGGAGGGAGATACTCCTTTTGTCACAGCCAATCATTACAGCCTTGAACATAAGCAGGGAAAACAATGTCAAGTTCAGGTTGAAAGAACAAAGTATCCAGGAGGCAGAAAAAAATTGCACCAAAAGGAACATGGCTCACATGTGAAAACAACTACAGCTGAGCTGACAAGCAGCAGAACCCAGGTGCAGAGAGGAACACCAGCGATAGTAACTGGCTCCTGCCATCTGAGAATGGAACCAGGAGAAAACATTACAGTACACACTCCGCTCTCTTGTTTTCTGTTTTCTTTGCCAGCGTTCACAGGAAAACACGGTTTTCCACCTACCAAATTCCTGCACAGCTCACAAAAAAAAAAAAAAAAGAAACTGAAGTCCATACAAAGATGTGTTTTTGTCAAGTGTACACACTGTTCCAGTTTTCCTCTGTTGCAGTCAATTCACCTCTAAAAGATGTTCATGTAATTCACAGAAGGAGACATTTTACTAGCATGTTTTATTTTAGGACTCTGTTTGTGTTGCTTTTGTGTGTTCGCACACGTCTCCATTTTGATCTCATGGAGACAGTGATATCTCCTGTGTGCGTGTTTGTGTTATTCTCTGGCTCGGTTGTGTGACTCTCTTTCTGACCATTGCTTTCGCTTCAGCGGGAATCTCCAGGACTAACCACACGCTCCATGGACATGGCTTGATGAAAAACATGAGTGACAAGATTCATGGCTATCAGAGCAGCTGATGAAAATGGTAAGGCGAGAGCAGGATTCAAAAAAAATTAACCCTTCTCTCTTTTTATATTTCTATTCAAAGAGGAGACAGAAGATGAGGAATACAGATATGTCAGGAGACAGAGAGAATAAAAACACACCATCCCCCTCCTTCTGTCCCTAAACCCTCAATACCCCACCCATGTCAGGGGCGAAATAAGAACAAAAATAAATTATCTTTTATCTTGGACATCAAGACCATCGCAAAAAAACTACAAACTACAAACAATTCTAAAATAAATTACAGTTAAATATTCAGGATATGAATAGGAAAAATATCACATGAAATAAATATAATACAATTCATGAATTGTGAAATATAAAATTATATTTAGAATTGACAGTTTTTTGTTTTTTTTCAAAAAAATAAAAAAGGGAGAACCTAAGTTAATAAGATACAATAAAGCAATAATGAAAGAATAGTCCGCATCTGATTTCTGCATGAAAACAAAATGAAGGAATATATTTAAAATGTATGTCAAATATGAAGACATTTGAGTCATTTTTTACATTACATAAATTGTCCAAGAATGGACAATACTGGAATATTTGTATCTTTGTTGGATAACATTGGTGTTTTCCTTGTACAGCAAAGTCAAGCATGATTCCATCACGCTCGACTTTGCGGACACACCAGGGATTTAGTCCGATCGGGCTGTGACTTTGGCAGTTCGGCCAGTGCTAAAGCATAACAGCCTCTTTCACTTTCAGCTCCCTCCGCGGGGTCAACTGATTCCTACCAGATGCATCTGTACATAAAATACACCATTCGACTTAGCCAGGGGGAAGTCCCTCCGATAGCTTTAAATAAACAGTAAAGCATGTCAAAATTTTAAAAAGCAGAAAACCAAAATGTCATAATTTAACATCATTTTGCTTTGTTAAAGTAAATTGTTTTGTCAAACAAAATAACCAAGAGCTAAGATTTTATTTTCATGATTCCTTTCGTAAGCAATATTTGACAAATGTAGGATATACAAATACAATTATATTTCATTGCTGTAAAATTATTTGGATAAAAAAAATTGGATTCAAAATATTTTACATATAGACTCCACCATATATCAGAAATCTTCTCTGGACGCACATTTATGAAACATCAATTTGAAGAAGTACTGTAAGAACGGTATGAAAATGTTTGAGATAACATGCTGTTTTACTACTATGTGAAATAGGATAGAAATGGCACACGTCACAACACCTGTGCTGCAGCCGGCTGAATTGGTGCTTCAGCAAGGGGCGAGGGGCTCCAGGGACAGAGGGAGGAAATGGCTGCTGTGTTTGTTTGAGAGGAGGTTAGCAGAGGGGCAGGCTGGATTCTGCTGTGGCCCAGATTTTCTCCAATCCCTTTTGTCTGTTCACTCCATGTTTGAGTGGCTTTATAGAGAAATTGCTTTTATTGTGTCCACTCAGGAAAACCAAAACGCAAAAACACCTCCAGCATTCAGTCTGAAGACAATGCTCACAAAAGCATTGAGGAAATGAGTTACCAACCAGGATCAACGCATCAACAATGTGCTATAGTTTTTCTCAGCTGTTCTAAATGACATCTTACTGTTAATGAATACCTCCCCACATGTTGCTCCTTCAAAAGAAAACTTTTTCATTGCGTGATGCAACTCCCCTAACAGTTTCTGGATGGAAGACCACAGAGTTAAAGATGACAGCGTAGAGATGAAGACAAACTAAACATCTGTGTCTAGATAAGTGTTTGAAAGAGGGCACAGTAAAAAAAAAAAAAGAAAAGAAAAAAGAACAATCTCCCTGTTCTGATCTGGAGGCTGATAGATGCACATCCCAGGCCAGACGTAACATAGTGACGGTGCACCACAGTAAAGTACACAGTGGCAGGATCCCTCAGTGCCTTCCTCACCTGCTGTGTCGAGAGGGCTCACAGGTGAAGTGAGTAGCACCTTATTAAAATACACAGGCCCAGTAGTGGCCTCCCAAGGTCAATAAAGAAAGAGAGAGATACGTGTGTTCCGTGAACAAGAAAAGGAGAAACACTTTAACACAGTTTTAGATTTAAAAATATGATGATAATAACACTTATGAGGGATGTTGGTGGTCAGCTTTGCCTTATGCATGTGTCTCGTTTTTTATTTCAGCTACAGGACATTGTTTTGCTTTTTCACTACAAATTAAAAAACATCAATTTGAGAAACAAATAATTACAAAATAAATCGGCTTGAAAATCATCCAACTACTGTATATCTAAGCGTATGTAAAACCGTGTGCATGTATAAACATGGATATGTCTCTATTAATTTTACTTCTAAACCTAAAGAACATTGACATGACTGAATAACAGTAAAAGCACTAAGAGACAATTATGCCCAAGGAGTATGAGGGGTTTTACTGACGTTCAGCGAGCGTTGCGTATACAAGCAGCTTCCATTACTTATAACTATGCAGGGTTCTCTCAGATGGGAATCTACCAAAAAGACATCTTGTGGAAAGTAAAAGACTGAGTGCTGCAGGTGATGCCATATTCACTGTGTAATTCTTTAAACTCACAGAAAGGTTATAAAAAAAAAAGAAATAAAAAAAGGACCAAGAGGGAGAAAAGCAAGGAGAGAAAACATTACAGATATTGTCATTTCTATATGCATTACATCTTGTAAATTGTTAAATCATTGTGAAATCTAGGTTCAGGGCTCTGAACTACACACATACAGATGAAACAGGGGCATAAAACTGAAGCATTACCATTCACGTTATTATACACAATGTTTCCTATTCCCTTCTCTTGGATGAGCAATTTCAATGGCTCTTCTTCCATGCCAGGAGCATTTGTGAACATAAATGATAACACAGGCTTTTACAATCAATGTGCACTTCCTTGTTTTCTGGCTTTAGGAAAACCATAAAGCCCTGCATCTGTATGTGTTAAATGAAGTGTGCAGCAACCACATGAGCTACGTGCATGTGTACTTTTGTGCATATGTGTGTGTCTGCATGTGTGCACGTGCATGCTCACTCACACATGTTTGAATGTGTGCTGTGGAAGTGACTAAAGCTGCATGAAGGGGGGGGGGGGGGCACAATATATTTTTTGGTGGAGTGACCTGACGCCATTTCATCATCACAGACCCCGAGAAGACAGACAGCCCAAGAGAGATGCAAAATGCAGAGGGATAGCAACTGCACCACACAATGAAATGAGAAATCAGAGAGGTGCAGAGAGAATGAAGAATGAATACAGGAGGGAAGAGAGGACGCCACAGGAGTGCTCTCTTATTAATGCCAATCCACCAGTCAATGAATCGCAAACAAAAAAAAAATAAGTCAGTGTGGTGTTGTAGTGCCTAAGTCTTCCTCCACCTGTCCTGTGTCCTTTTCAGAGAGAAGGACATGGACACACATTTGAAGGCTACATGAACACTTCACCTTGTCCACATCAAAACCGACATCTAAATCCAGTTCATTTGCAATTCACTGACTCTCTAATGTCCCTTTTCAAAAATCAGCGCACAAACAATTCACGGCTAGTTGGCCAGTTGTTGCTATAGTAATTTTTTTTTGAAGTTTTCTTGTGCATCTTTTAATGTCTGAAGCATGTCAGGGTAAAGATGTCGACTGAGCACAGGGTTATCCTTGGGCTTATCATGTCACGCAATACAAATTCATTTCATATTCATCAGAATGGTTGTTCTCTGCAGGGGGTTCATGGCGCTACCTATCCAACTCCCCTTTTCTCTTTGATTTGGCTCATTTGAGCGGTGCGGTCCCCGGCAGCTTGTTAGAACTGCCACCTCGGTGACTCTGCCCCCTGGATGGAGAGGGGAGGGAGAGGGGGGCGACGGGGGAGATGGCAGAGATGGAAGGGGTGCTCAAAGGGGTGTTGAGGGGGGTGCGGGATGATAGGTTAGGGAGGCCTACCCCAGAGCGCTTTCACAAGTCACGGGTGAGCAAGCAAGGCTTGGTGAGTGGAAACTGAGAAAACCTGAACGAGGCACACCATCTACTGGCGAAGCATGGGTACTGCTGTCTGCTGCGAGGGAAGAGGTTGGAGAGAGCACTCCCCTCACTAAAAGGTCAACAACATAGTCTCTTGTCCACTGTTAAAACTGCCGTCAGTGAGCAACTGTCCACATCTGATATTACAATACTGAACCTTTGACAGATTCAAATCAACTCCCTTTCCGTGTTTTTTTTCCAGATTTTACCAGAACATCTATTATTTGTCTATTCCTGTGCAATTTGTCAGAGAAGCACACAAAAAGAAACATACAGTTGCACGCACGCAAAATTACTGAAAATCAAACCATTCAGAAAAATGGGACCTGTTCTTTTTTATTATTACTGACAAGGCACAATAATGATCCCTTTAGGGTCAAAAGGGACAAGAGACATAACTGCCCAAATTACCCATAATGGCTCACATATGTAGCCTGCATGCGCCTCAATTTTTCGTAGATAAATTTAAAATGCTCAAATGCATACCTTTGTTAGACATGGGCGAGAGTTAGTTCCGCATTACCTCTGTACTTGCTGAACACAGGCTACATAGGAGAAAATGAATTCATAAAAAGTGGAATCATTGTTCTTCAACCTTTCTGTTTTCCAAGGTCGTGTTCATTTATCACAGCGGGGTGTGCAGTAGAGACTGGACAAAGGCTTGAATATATAATGGCAGGTGTAGGATAAACAGTATAGGGTGTGGGGATGAGGGGTACAACATATTCAGCATCAAGACGTGGCCTGATTAGATGTCCAGACATGCCATAACCTTGGGGATCTGCCAGCGAAAAAGGGGAGCAGGAGGAGGGGTGGATCTGAGCGGGTTAAATGCAGACAGACAGAGAGGTGCAGACAGAAATACACTCACACACATAAAAACAGAAAGAAAAGAATGGAGGAATTCAAAAAACATTTTCATTTTCTTCCATCTGTACATATATAAAATACAGTGAGGTGTCATTACTGAACCCCGCAACTCCCCCTCCATCCTCCCTCTCTTCACCCCATGAAAAAAATAAATCTAATTTTCCCATCCCTGCCACAGAAAGCCTTCCTCCACACACACACATACACACACACACTCTCTCTCACACACACACACACACACACACACACACACACACACACACACACCCAGTAGCCCCACCCACCACCGCTCCCAGCCCACATCCAGGCTCCCCCAGCTCCTTCCATCCTCGCTCTCATAGTGATGCACCATTTCTTTCTCTAAGCAAGGCTCCATTTTGTAATAAGTTCTGATCAGTGTTTTAACCAATTTGCATTCAATCCTGAGAAAATGGTGGAAGAGCCTTGGTGGAGGAGGAAATGCTGAGGTAGAGGAGCAGGAAGAAGGACGGGGGGATAAGAGTGAATTATTAAATATCCAGCAGGGATTAGTGTGAATTTATGGTAGTGTGACGTTGTAAGTTGTGTATGCTTGCCTATGTTACATGTTGACGGCGGTCTGTCACTGTTTTCATGAGTAAGTGGTCAAAATAAAAAAGCTTGACTAAACTTTTATGCTTTTTAAAATGTATATTTAGATACTAAACCTGGCTAAGTACTAAAGCAGACAGATAACAATTTAAATATACTGGCATGCTCAGTTAGCTAAGAGGTAAGGCAGTTGGATAGCATCTTGTTTTCTGCTTTCACTGCCTTTAAGAAAATATTCTTCAGACAACATTTACCCTTAGGGCAGGGCAACAAAACGCATTATTATATTACATATAATGTTATTCTATTGATCAAATGGAGGACATATAGAACACATACTCGTACTGGGTGGAAAATAATTAACGCAAAGCATTTAAAGTGCTAAGTGCTCATTCAAAGCCATGGCCCTGGCCTCAAATGTAACATAGTAAAAGTACACTATTGCACAAAGAACAAGTCCCCATGAAAGACCAAGGGAACATCATTAACCACCAGATCTTTAGTGTAAACATGGTACATCCTTGACAAATATATCTATTCATGGCCAAAAGGTGACTTCAATCGTGAGACAGGTATTCTCCACAGTCAATCATCTAACCTTAACACTGAGATTGCATTAGCTATTAGCTACTACACAGCGTGGCAGACAATGAATGAATGATCATCCATGGACATCGTAATGATCTCACTAGCAAAGAATGTGAAACTCTTAGTAAATTGCAATGCAGAGTTACAATCAAACAGGATATCACTTGTACCTCTGTATTACCTTCAAACCGCTTCATACTGCTGCATATTGTCAACCACAGTGTGCAAAAGGAAGGGTCACTGTTCCTATTTGTATTTTTTTGAGTACTTTGGTTACAGTGAATGCGACGGCATCAATGATGACACCACTCCAGAGAGCTAATCCAGCTGTGCAAACCACTTTTGCCTCTATGGAGGACCGGATCTGCAGACATGTGAACAGGAAGTAGAATGGGAGGGCAGAACTTCCTAAGGTCTATAGCAAGCCATGACCTGAGTGCTAGTGGCCAGCTTTTTGGGGGGGAATGTTAATGGATGGTTCAGATCAAGTTAAGGGCTGGAGAGATAGCCAAGTTAATTACAACATCGCTGAAGACAGTTTTTTTCCTCAATCTGAATAAGTTTTTCATTAATGGTGTCACAGAGATCAGCAGTTATCAGTACCTCCGGAGGGATAGCGGGGGGGAAAACAATCACTGATTCTTTCACACAATTTCACCATCTAATTTCCGACCATGCATTTTGGAACAAAATTAATTTCCTTGGCTATCTAATAAATCAGAAACAAGTGATTGCTGTTGGTGCCAATCCAGGCAGGCACAATGAGATCTCTCCGCGCCGTTCTGACAGAATGAATTGCGTGTCCCTGCTGAAGCTGAAACACGTCATGCAGACTGGGCTGTAAGCCTGGGTGGGATCTCCCTCTTCAGCCATTTCCTCACCATCACGCTCGCTCTTGCTCTTATTCACACAAAGGCTTCACACCTCCTTTTATTAGAAACAAAGTCAAGGCAAAAGCACTATATTCTGACGATTCTAAGAGTCATCCTCCATCATCCTACCACTTCCTCTTCATCCTACGTCCTCTATGATCATCTTTATCAATATTATTGCTTTAAAATTCTTAACAGCCCACTCTGCATGCTTAGAGGTGCACCGAATTAGGGTTATAATATCCAGTGGTCTATATGATCTGCTGTATGCTACATTATACATGCAGCATCTTGTTAGATTCAATGCATGTTTTCCACATGGATTCCCTCTGAAACAACTGGGGGGTTTTGAAGATTGGCTATATGCTAAAATGCCTCAGGCCATCTTTACAAGGTTATAGAGCATTAAGAGTCGGAATGCACACCAAGGGAGGTGAGGGGGTGAACCCCACACACACGCACACACACACACACACACACACATTCACTGACACACTACCACCACCACAGTCTGGACCTCAGCTCGAGGGTGCGTGGGGGGGTCCCTGGGTAGAGACATTGGGGGCAGGGTGGATTGGATAGGAAGTGTTAAACGATAGTGTTGTAAAACATTTATCTGCTTCAGATAGAGCCTTAGATAGGTTGAACATCATCCCCTGCCATTACAGAATTACCCTAACTGCTGCCATAGTGTGGCTGAGCATAGACACTGTCCAATCCCTCTCCGCCACCCTATTGATTTTCACGCCGGGGCATCTTACAGGGAATTACACCTGCACCGGAAACTTTACAGGGATATGGGTGTCATGGAGCACTCTCAGCACAGACTACTGTAAGAAACTGGGCAGGGGGAGCTCTATTCAGTCCTTTCAATCGCACACATTATAGTATGTAGTTACATAAGCACATTAACAGAGGTTCACTCCAGCACAAAATAAATGTATATACCTACCGCTGTGACATTCAATGGAAAACAGCTCTTTAAGAGACGTTTCCAAGGATATGTATACGGCATTTTACCTATATTTGCCTGTTGGCGGTGACAGGAAACACTATAACTGGACAAGAAAGAGGGGGTTGACATGTGACTTACATCACTTGACAGTGCTGTAGACCGATGCAGTTTCATTTTAAACTTCTATTTAAAGTTAAGCTTCATTTCAACAATAACAAAAAAAAAGCACATGATGGTAGCAGTAAATATAAAAACTAATATCACAAGAATGGGCTTAGATTACACAAGATGAAATTCAAACATAGCCTATGTGGAATTCACAGAAACACTGATGCGCATTAGAACAAATAAAATTCACATGCAAGAGGACACAGGATTAAGTCGTAATACTTTCAAATCTATGAAGTTTAAGCTGTGGGTGCTTGTTCATTGTTTCTCCGTGTATGTTTATGGGTGTAAGACAGTTTGTAGCTCAGAAACATCATTTATGATGGTCTGTATCGTATCAAAGTTACTGACAGGCAAAAGCCTTGGAGGATAGAGGTTAATAAAGTAGAAGTTAATACTCAGTGGAGGCTTCGACAAAAAGCACATAAATGCCTCAAACAAGATTGAAACGGTCAGCTTGACAAAAACATAGACTTTTATCTGTGCTGTACTGTTGATAATTCAAAAGGCACCAAGCAGACTATTATCTATCTTCTTGCTCTAAAAACAACTGTGCAATAGATGGGCAATGTATGATGCCAAGGGGGTATCTCTATAGTGGTGGGGGAAGAAATCAAGGAAGGAATTGTAGACTAATAAAACATCCTTAACTCTGCAACACCTGGATATATATGGTTTCTTTTCATTTCTTCTCCAGCTCCACTCACTCCTAGTAAAACTAGCTCTCAACACCAGCACTCACTGACCTCAGGATAGCCCTGCAAACATGAAAGAGCCTTTATCTGTTCCAGGTGTGGGCTGACTCGCACTGTGAGTGTGTGTGTCTGAGAGAAAGTGAGTGAGAGAGAAACAGATGTTTATGTACATGAACAGATTCAAGATCCACAATCAATTTACCAAAGTAAAACAGGAGAGCGATACAAACACAGTACAGTAAAGTTCCTAACATGTGAAAGCAATAGGATAGCCTTGTACACAAGCCCAAGTATCATGTGTCCAGATATAGACAAAGTGTGTGTGTGTGTGTGTGTGTGTGTGTGTGTGTGTGTGTGTGTGTGTGTGTGTGTGTGTGTGTGTGTGTGTGTGTGTGTGTGTGTGTGTGTGTCTGTGTGTGTGTGTGTCTCTCTGTTGACCACTTATGATCAGATTTTGTTTCCCATGTACCAAGCTACTGCGCATGTGTGGAATGTTTTTCTCCAAGTGGAGAGTATAATCAGAACTACTTTCCGTCCGTGGTGTCCGCAGCTGTCCGTGTACGCGTTTATTTGGGAGTATAACTGAGGACTAATACTGAGTCCTTACGGCACCGGCCTGGGTTCGAATCCGACCCGTTTTCCAGTCTATCTAATAATAAAAGCAATGCCTACCATTTGATTTTATCTGCGAAAAGAGAAATATAAAACACATTGCCATACTGACAGACAAGAGGACTGCAGTGGGTTCATCGCCTCAAACTGGTAATTAAAAAAATCTTCAGACTTATTTGGTATACGCAGGTCAACTGGAATCGTGTCACACGACACAGAGTTGACTTTGTGGTCCATCAATGCAGACGCGCTACACAAAGTTATTCATGTGCACATTTCTGACCCCCCTCATAATGTGGCTTGAGCAATCAAACAAACATACACGACAGACGAAGCCACACACTGATAAATACAAACATACACACTGGTGCTGAACAATATGCTGTGCAGAAGTGATCCCAGCCCCACCCCCCCTCACTCTCGCTCTGTCTGGTTTCAGGTTAAACTTGACCCCTCACACTTGACCTTTGGGGCTTGGCTCAGTGCTGGCTGAGCAGAGAGGCAAGGGCACAGCTGTGAGGGAGGGTCCACAGCAGGACAGACTCCCCTCTGACAAAGGGAGAAATTCAATTGGAGCATATTAGTGTCCAAGTAGTTGAATATCACTCATTCTGACTAACTGGAAACATATTTTCTTCTGCGCTCAAGGCAGCTTCCATTAACCTCTAAAACAGTGGGAGGGCCGGGGTTGGGTGGGTCACACAGAAGAGCTCTCAGCTTCAACTTCGCCAGTACTTCTCTGCGCCACTCTATTTTTAACTTCTGATACATATTGCTGTGGTCATTATTTTCAATGTTTCTGTCCTGCACTGTCAAATGCCTTGCAGTTTTGATGTATGAACGGTGGTCCATCACTTACATTGTTCCCCAGGACAACCAATGAGTGTGTGGTTCCCTGCAGTGGGCCAGACAAAGACAGATAGATGGACCTGGCTCAGGCCACAGGTACCAAGGGACACTTCTCAGGACAGCTTACAAATAGGACTGAGAGGGAAGGGATGAAGCTGAATAAAAGCTGATACTCCACAGAGCTGCTCAACCCATAACTGTCACCTCTGCAGATTGAACAGCCATCCTAAATGAAGATAAACTATCGATCCACAGAGTAATATCTGGTGTTTGGTAAGTCTACAATGAGAAGAAGAGACGCCAGAGAAAATATTCTCCTTCTCTCTCTCTCTCTCTCTCTCTCTCTCTCTCTCGCTATTTGAATATTGATCTCAATAGTGACACCTAGACTTTACAAACATGAAACACGAAAGCGTTTAGGTGCTGGATCCAACTTCTCTCTGTGAGCTGCTTTATAACAAATTAAAAAACAAGGAGGAAAATAATACTGAAATTGGGTCCCATCTCGCTGCAACAACCCCTCCAACCCCACGCCTTCTCCCCTCCTGCCATCCCCAATGTCTCTTTTCTCTACAATCAGTGTCAGAAGAAGCGGCGAGGAACGGTTTGTGAGAAACACTTATCTAGCACAGCGGCAGAGCCCTGTTCCTACACCCTTTATCTCACCAGGAGATGGAATTCAATATACAAAAACCCCATCATGCAGCAGCATCACGCCTGTGCTGGGGATAAGGGCAGGGTTGCCAGGTAATTGGTTGGTGGTGGACGAACACAAGGTTTGAGACTACCCGTGGAGGAGTGGAGATTACGGGAAAGGGTGGAGGGACTGGGTAACTGGGAGTCAGTAGGGGGGGGGGGGGCTAGTGGTTCTTGACAATCTTTCTCCACATCCCCCTTCTCCTCCATCCACCCATCCCTACCCCGCCTGCTCCTGTAATCTACGGCACCCCCAAATGTACATGTGCGCCTGTGTGTTGGTGTGTTTTTTGTGGTTTCAGCATGAATAACAAAGCATGTCAAGTTTATTTGTGTAGCCCCAATGTCACAATGCAACCCCCAAACCCCCTTTTTAAAAAAAGGGGGAAATGGCACTACTTTGTTTCTATTATACAAGTTTGTATTTTGCATCCCCTGTGCACATTAATTAAGAAAATCCCTCACAAGCACGACATTTAAATTAAAATTAAAGCAGATAATGTCATAACAAGAACTGAATATCATTACGGAACAAAAACATTTTCTTTCCTTTGAGATAATGTAAAAAGGGATTGGAGGGAAATGATCACGCACATGCAGTAAGAACAGTGGAAGAGGGGGAGCACACAGGAAATCCACCAGCACACCATTTCCCGTTTTCCAGCGACTCCTCGAGATAGGCGCAGAATAGGGAGAGATAAAGGAACATGTGAGAGAAAGAGAAAGAAAAAGTCATTTCTCTGATTTATTTATGATGCAATGAAGGTATGCTGAACGCATCAGAACATGCAGCAGTGGTCATACTGTCAGGGAAGATGAAGTGTCTTCATAGTCGACTGAGCGAACGAGCGAAGGAAAGAAAGAGGGAGAGAGAGAAAATTAGAGGGAGAGAGAGAGGAGGGTGGCTATACTGCAGAAGGGTGTTAACCATCTCATCTCTACCGCACCACCGCACTCGCCACAAAATGGCTACTTCGTTCCTTCTGACGGCCGGCACTAGGGGGGGGGGGGCCATCTGAACCACCGCTATCTCATCTACCACCTCCGTAGCCTATTCTTCAACCTCAACTATTTCTCATATTTATGGACTGCTTTCATACAACATTCTGCCGGGTGGCTTTTTACCTGAACATTTTTAGACCACTTGAAATCTGTCTTATTCTTTTAAAGCTTTGTTTAATGTTCTGGTAAATTACAAAACTACCTTCAACTTAAGACTATAATTTGTCATGCAAAATGTGCCCATCTTGTACAAAACAAGAACAATACAATTAAGTGCACATGCACAGTATGTTAGTATGCTGCTGAATGTGTAAACTCAACAGAAAGAGCAGGAAGAGGGAAAAGAGAATCAAAATGTGCAGGTTTATATTGTGCATAGTATAATGAAATGCTTTCGACCTGCATACAAAAACATTAAGCAAATGTGAGAGAAGAAGTCAGTGCAGGTAGTGAGCATTACGCTTCCTTAAACACAGGACATGAGCTCATGTCCAGGGCAACATCCCCCTCTGCAGGCAAAGAGAACACAATCACTCTCCACAAAAAAATAAATGTTTTATAAACTAAGATGGAGCCTTGGAGGCCATTTCCTTCATTACTTTCCATCTATTTCATGTTATTCTGTTTCCATTTGAAGACCACTTAAGATAGTCCACTTTATAAACAAGGAAAAAGAAAAATAGATGTTGCTTGGAAAAGAAAAGGAAATTCAATAATTCATATTGTCAAAAGGGTGTAGTTGACTGTACTGCACATGCAACAAACCTCAGCCCATAATGGTTAGGAAAGACGTCGGCCTATTTCTAAAATGTTGCTAAATGGCAAGGGGAAATAAAATCTACTTATTTCCTCCGTTCCCTGGTTCAGCCTTAGTTCTATCCATTCTGCTCTTATAATCATGTGAGCAGAGCAATTTCCAGTTGAAATCATCTATACAGCCAGTGCTCTGTCCTTCTTTGCTCCAGAGAAGATTTATTAGCGGTTTTTAACCCAGCGTGCATATGAAAAATACTGTGGATTTTATATAATTTAATGGGTCACAGATGGACCAAATTCAAAATGCTCAGTCAGAAGACTAAATTTGCTGCGCTTTTTTAATATTGCTGGCACTATAGATAGATGTGAATCTACTGGAATTGAGTGTAAATGTACTTCCATACTTCGAGGCCCTCTCTAAATCTTCACCTTGCAGGTGATAAAAATTGGATGTCTGCAGCTTCCATTCAAATAAGCTTGAGAAATGCAGCACATGTTTATCTTAGTGCTGTAAAAAGGGAGAAGGTTGGAAATGGAGAGTGAAGAAGAGTGGATCTGGATGGATGACCCTACAAGTCTCTGCTTTTCTCAGGATGAATATCAGTCACAAGAGAACCTCTGCTGCTTTTCACCTCTATTCCTGAAAGCATGTTGAAATCATTTGTCAAAATACTAAATACTTCATATTCATTGCTTGTTATTTGCTGTGGATCAGAAAGCAAACAGAGTCCTTGAGCCACACATCATACAACAAGCTATATTTAACTGCACTGTATCTAAACTAAAATCACTTATCACACTTTGCTTTTTAATATCTATATCTATCCACTGCTATCAAAAGTTGTTTAAGAGTAAAACTTCACTAAAAACTTGACTGCATGATATCAAATAATTCTTAAAAAAAGGTACCAAAATAAGCCGATCAATATTTCTACATTATCATTCTGCTCAGAAAATTAAAAAGATATAAGCTTGATAAAAAAAAAAGAAATCTCCTGTGCTTATGTGGTACCATTTTTTGCTACAATTTATCCACCGATTGACCTGGCACTTTTCCCTCTGTGTTATGGAAGACTTTGCAGCTGAGCCTTTGAATCAGCTGATGCTTTACGACAAGCCCTCAACTCCAAGCTTATTTCTTCAGGATTTTCTTTAAGTTTTTTAAAGAAGACCTAGCATTTGGAATACATATTATACATAAAAACTCAGTCAAATAAACTAACAAAAGTTAGGGGATCAGCAGCATCAAAGCATTCCTGGGCTGCCTCGAACCACATGATGAGCCTCGTGTCTTTGTGAGCAGAAGCTCGTAGATGTTCAGCACATTTCAGAGCCTGGCTTTAGATTTTTTCGGCAGATTATCTTTTGGTCTTTGAAGCCCAGAACCCACCTGCTTCAGTCTCAACAGTGCTACTCCTCCGGTTTGCAGGCTGTGGTTCCATTGGTCAACATAAACAGCACCTATGAGCCTAACCCTCGGGGGAATTCATATTTATTACTGACCAAAGTCTGAGCAGAAGCTCTGCACAGATCTTCAAAGAAGCACTGGCACCCTATGAAATATGAATCATTTGGTAGAGATGCTGGAAATCTGAAATAATTCTGTGCGTATGGACAAGTCAACATGTGTCCTTGATCTACTGCCATGGATTATAATTGTAAAAAGAAACCCAGCTCAGCCCATACCAATTAGTATGGCAAATGACACTTAGCTTTATCATTTTTATTTGTATAAAACCCTCTTATCATACACACACAGTGATCTGAGACTCAATAACATGTGGCCTTGATTATCTCCATGTATCTGAAAGTGCCACATACTGAGGGTACACAGAAGGAAAGCTTTTTTCAAAGAGAAGAAAACAAAAAGAAATTAAACTAAACTAAACTAAACTGGGGCAAAATGTCAGTGTAGCTGCATGGAATCACAACTTATGAGAGCAAGAGTTAGCAGGCTGAGGCCCGAATGAAAAGGGGTCATCTTGCATTCTACCTTCAAGGTAGAATGAATAATAAATGGGCTAGCAATGGACACAGAGAGGAGTGATCAATATTTAATACTTTCACCTCTAATTTCAGACTCACTCTCCCAGATTGCCACCAATGTCCCAATACATATTCTTAACCTTTTCTATTTAGAGATAAGCAGATTGCACACACACGAAACTAGAATCAACATATTTAGAAAGAAATGCAACACAGAATGACTGTGTCACTACAACTTGACTTGTTTTTCCTCTCTTTGTGGTTGAGTGGGGTAATACAGTACAGGTATTTTCAGGTGAAGCAAGAGATGGCTAATCTAAGAAGAGTACTCATCACTATTATCATTTGAAATGATGTGAAGCTGTGAAAGCATAGAGCCAACAAAGTGGGCATTATTTGGAAAGAAATCATTAAAAGCCATGACATTTCTCGACAATGCTTACTACAGCAAATGAAAAAGTAATCTAAATGAATTTTTGAATGGAGTCAGCGTCTGAATCATCAGATGCAAATGAACGAAAATAATTAGGCTAAACTAAACTTTTGTGCTTATGCACTCAGGTTCAAACTCTAGAGGCAAATGAGATATATTCCTCTGGCAGGCTTTGTGTGTAAATCCTTTTGTCGTCCCCTCTCTCATAAAGTGTCACTGTCCTGATTACCCTGCAGTGCGGCAGAGAAGCAAATGGGTGAGCAGCGATGGGAGGGAGCGGGGTGGGGGGTATGCGGATTAGATGCTCACTGACCCTGCCACCATCACAAACCACCAGTCTGATCTAATATCCTGACTGGCTGAATGAGTGGGTGGCTTAGTACGTATCAGGCCAGCTCGCTCCAGCTGCAGCATCAACCACTGTTTGTACAACCCAATCATTGGGCGTCCACCACAGAATTACAATGACTGCTACTGTAGTTGGAAGAGGTTGATGTCTCTGCACTGACAAAGTTTGGAATAACAGTAAAAGCAGTTCAGAATGGAAACTCAGGGTCAATCCTCACATGTGGACAAACACAACCAAACCAAAGTACTTTATACACACACACACACACACACACACACACACACACACACACACACACACACACACTCCACTCTCAGAGCATGTTCCCCTACATTTTTTAATTAAAATAATTCTGCTGTCTGCATTGGATTGCGTCACTTTGAAGGTTAACAAATCCATATTTCTAGAAGCGTGTCATTTATTAACGCAGGAGATCAGGTTGGATAATGATGAGTGTGCAGGCATCCAGAGACAGTTTTGTGGGGACAAGCCATTAAGCATGGCAAAGACTATAGAGTGGAGAAAGGGACTCTAATTGGGAGTATGATTGTTTGCCTGTAGTGCAGTCATCTCAAATATCACCAAGCTCTTCTCCACAGCGGGGCCTGTCAGTCAGATTTGTGTCTATGCACCATTGTCCAAACAGTTCCAATCGACCAACAACTGAGATGAACTTAATTTTTAATTCAGGACAGTTCTGGAAAGTTAGTTTCATGCCCTCCTCTCAACTCAACACTCCAAGACTGTGTTGTGTATGTACTGAGTAATGGATTTATTCAACCAAGTCACATAAACTCCATCACCCCAGCCAACAGACAGGCCTATGCACTGCCGCTCAGAAGTTAGCAAAACGGACAGTGGCACCAGGGACCGGATGCATCCCATGTCTGTTCAGATTAAATGAGAGGCTGACGACGTTAATTAGGCAGAGTAAATTTACATCAGTAAATTATGTAAGCAGCTACAAGAGTAACAAAGCGTGATACCAGTTAAGTCACAGCTTGGCAAACGCTGCCCTGCCACTTCATGCTGATGTGGCCATGGTCGATCAAGCAGAGAAGCCTCAAATGCCAATTAGACATGAGTGGGTAATTGTGTCGGGGGGGCTGGTGGCACAAGGGAATTTGTTACAATGTCCTGAGGCACTCTGTGTTTCCACTCTTCCCCGACATAGCAAGTGACACATCCAAGTTCACAGATAGGAAGATTCTCCTCTCTCTTTCTTACACACACACACATACACACACACACACACACACACACACACACACACACCCACACACACACACACACATGCGCGCACACACACACACACACACACACACACACACACACACACACACACACACACTTTGGAAAAGAGAGCATTTAGAGGTGGACAGGCAGGAAATAAGCCTGCATTTTTTAAATGTCTTTGCAAAAGGATTTTTGATATCCATTCATGGAAATAGAGACACTACAGTGACAATAGTAATAAATAAATAAATCCACATAATGCACTACATGTGTGTCCAACAGCTGATTTATTACACAATGATAAAAAGAAACACTTAACTGTAAGAGGTACTCCAAGCTAAATCTATGTTTTGAGCATCAAACCCTCCATCCTTCTAGGCCTGAAAGGTGGCTGTAAAAAGTTCTCAGAACAAAGTCAGTTTGAATAATATTGACCAGTTACATGGTGGTAAAAATGTTTTTAAACAATACAAACATAAAACTTCCCTGCAGCATAATCCACTTCTGTCCTATTCGTCCGTATGCTAGCGACTGTATGTTCCAAACACACATAGTTTCACCAAAGTATTGCTAAATGCACAACCCTGTCAGTCACTGCAAGCGTTGGTTTGCTTACAACACCTTGAAAGCGGGTGTTTAAGGGCGTCTCTACATCTATGTATAGTGAACTGTGGGAGTGGAAATGAGAAGTGTCCACATGTACCCAGTTCCACAATGATTGACATTCATTAAAACAGAACCAGGCGTACATGCCGCTTTGTAAATCTGATAAAAATAATTTCTTTCTACTACCAGAGTTTTTTTGGTAGTGAATCTATACAGAGTTCTATGTATCCAGCCCAGTATACCGGGCCCATGATGTCTGAACCGGAAGAAGTGTATTTTGAGGGGGTGACCCTCTCAAATCGAAGGGTCGGTGGTTTGATTCCCGGCACCTCCTGTCTACATGTTAAAGTGTCTTAAGCAACACACTGAACCGCAAAAGTTCCCCAATTTGTGTGTTTGAAATAAGGAAACAAGCAGCTTTTAACAAAACCATCTGCCAAATGAATGAATGTAATGTGTATTTAGCCATATTTTGGCAAAATTATAACTGTTAAGAACATAAAGAATCCATGCTGACCACAGCCACTGTGCTCTGTGAAGGACAAAACTTTTACATCCACCTTTCAAGTTTGCGGTGTTTGATACAGACTATAGGGTTTACGAATACTAACTCTTCAAATATCTGCTGGCAAATTAGTCTAAAATGCATCTATTTTTAAAAGAAATAATAATTGTATTGTATTGTACTTATGCAATAAGAAAGAAGCCTTGATGGCCGTGTTATTGGAATGACGGGAGAGTACGCATGAGTTGTTGTTCTGCCATGCTAAAACTAAAAACAGTGTCACTCCTCTCCTCTCTCAAGCACTACTGGTTTCCATCAAGCCCCGGCTGTGATGTCCTCTCTTTTTCTCTCTCACCCTCGCAGCAGGACTTGGTAGCCCAGGATGCCCACCCACGTCCCCGCTTTCTAGGCTGCTCTTGATTCTAATTGGTTCAGACCAGTCGTATGCCTCTGTAATCCTTGCATGTTAATACTCCCATGGTAACATTCTCTCACCTAATGGCCGCACAGTGAGGGGCCTTTTCAACCACATTACCTCTTATTGAGTTACGGAGCCCCATCGTTCCAAATAAGACAAATTTAATTGATCCAGTCTATAAAAATCTCTGTGCCGCTGTGAAAGACCCGTTTCTTGGGTTTCTTTATTTATTTATTCACTTGGTTTTCCCACCTTGCAGAGCGAAGCCCTGCATGAAGCACACGGAAATTAAGTTTACTCCACACCATACAAGAAAAAGAAGGATGCAGAGGAGAAATTCAAAAGGTTTCAAAATTAGATCAATGGTCTCAACAATAAATCAAAGGCAGGGTTCCACAGGTGTCAGTCTTGGATATAGGTTCAAAATGAACCTTTAAAACAGCAGGTACAGAGTCCACTCTTTAGTGAACTATGCAGGAGGGACCCAAGCTGTGGAAAAAGCGAATAAAAAATACAAGCACAAAAAAACATGGACAGCAAAGATGATTTATTACATTATTTTTTTTGTGTCTTTTTTTGACACACTCTATCCATATTTTGTGAGCTACTTGTAATACTTTAAAAAGGTATTTCAATGGGTCAATGGGTCCAGGGGCAAAAGATGTATTTAAAATGTATGACCGACAGAGCTGCTGAAATGGACAGACTGCAACTGTCAGCCAAGGGTGATTTAAAGTCAAAGTTTACTTTGGAAACTTTTTAATGCAGTATATATAAAATGTATGTTTATGCCCCGACTTTCACCCATCATGCACATAATCCTATTACCGACTACTGAAGATATTGAGCTCAACGTGATACTAAAGTGATTAACTAAAATAAATATTTTATCCAGTGTAAAAGCTAGGGATTGAATAGAGCTGAACATTAAAACACTGGCCTTAAACTCGCCTGTTGAGAAAAGAATGCGATAATAAGGAGAGAAATGGCGGGCGTATACTACAGTAATCCTACCAACAGAGTGCTTCCCCCGTGAAGGATTTAACTATCCCCAGCAACTAGATAAACCAGATATTATATTGCAGAGTGGAATATGTGTTGGTGTATGTGTGTAAGCAGTTTGCAGTACAGGTAAAGTGTGTGTATATGTGTGTGCTAGAGGGGGCATAACCTCTGTCTCCTGTTAGAAATGCTGTGATGACGGTGGAGAGGTCTATAATTTGCCCAGGAGGATTTTTGCGCCTTACCATATTTTGAAAGCTGCTGAATTAACTTTCTGTCCATTAAATCCTGTATCAGAATATATAATTCCTTTTCTATTCCCTTTTCTCAACCTTTCAGAACATTTCTATCAATCTCATTTTACGCATGATTACAGTTTTAATGAATGATGGTCAGTGTTATTGCTGGGGTTAATCTCAGCTTTCTCTTCTTAAATGCTGGTAACTGGGCTAAACACTGCTGATAAAGCTCAAGGCTGGGGGGCTGAAAAAAAGACCTCAAAAAAAGCAATTTGCTTTCTTTAAAAGTATTCTTACATTATTAACATATTTGCCAATACCATTATTTAAATCATGAACATTTAACAGTTAATTGCCCATAACATACTCTGATTTATCAAAACTTCAGATCAAACCCCCTTGATGGATTTCAATGTTAAATCAATCCTTGATTGATCTCAAATGTCTTCTTATTAAGTCACATGCTCAAAATTGTCCGTTAATAAACAACCAGTAGAGAACTAGTGCCTCAGCTTGAGCTTGATCTTGCTTGGTGCACTTAAGTCCCTCTCTTTTATTTTTCCACAATATCAAAGGGAGAGAGAATCCCGCAAAAGATTTCATAGCGTACACCTTATCATCATGTTTTATCAGGTCTAGGTCTCTCTGTCTCTCGAGTTCCTATTAATCCTGTAACTCTCCATATCTTAATATGTCTTGTTACTTCCTCAAACATCGGCTGGGAGCTTTTTAATAGCTAGTTAATCAGTAGTTAATCAGCACAGTCAATTACTGATCTCATCAGGTACGCTAAAGTGGCTTCAACTGCAACATTTGAAATGGGAGGACACATTTTTCAAGGGAGCGATTAGAAATGTATCTAGTCAGTAATAAGATTCGGCGAAGAGTTAAAAAAGAGTTTGAGGTACAGTAAAGTAAAACATCCTTGAAATCAACATTCAAATGCTCGGGCTAGATGAATATTAATGAACTTTAGAGAAGGGACTGCTGGAAGAAATTGGGAATGGGGCAATTAAAGAATGCCTGAAGCAACTTTTCAGAGGACAAAGCATCCAGTCTTTCTAATTAAATTCTGTGGAAGACACCTGGCCTTTCACCTCCTCCTCCATTTCCCTGTGCTCCCAAGTGGCAGTCACAAAGAGAGGTGTCTCACAAGCTTCATACTCCTCCTCTTCGCTCAGACGGGCTTCAAGAAAAGCCCATCTTATTCATGGACAAATGCTCCCAACAGATCTAATCAGCGTTGGAAGACTGGGGTCATGGCGTAGATAGATATCACAGTTACTATTTACCACACATCCCTGACTCCCACAGGATTATCCCAACGCAATATGTTTGAGTCAAAAAACAGCAGCTAGTGACAATTCAAACTAGGCTGAGAGACCTGTTTTAAACTTTTAAGAGGACCTTACACTCGCTGTACTCGTGTTACCGTAGAATGTCCTTGTACAGCTGACCCGAGATCTACAAGGGGTAAACTACACTTTTGGCTGCATACTTCTGTCAGCTCATATCCTAAGTGTGGATGTTACAAGGTGCATGCAAGGCCTTCACATCTGAAATGTGAGACTGACACACACTGCACACTTTTGGCACAAGACGCAGTGCTGGGCGATTGAAGGGAACACAGAGTACAGGATAAGTGAGGTTTCACAACCTTGCTCCCGCAGGGATCTCTTAGAAGTACAAGACAGTGAGGAGGAACAACTGTCAAAGGGAAGCTCCCTGGTAATGGTACGGAAGTTAATAAAATGAAGGCAGGTAATGGAAATTGGTTTTAAACCACTGGCCACATTCCTCCTGAGATAGAGATGGCTTGGGCTAATGAACCCTGACAGCCTATTCCACAGCAGTTCCACACTTACAGCACATTCACCTCCAACACCGTCTCCTCCCACTGCCAGGACAAGCCAAGGTAGAGGAAATAAAGTTACAACTTCACACCGATTAACTACTCCCTGTTATCTAGTTATTTAACACCCAATCGAACTTGAAAGTGTGCAGTGGCAGCATGGTTCCCCTCACCTCAAACACACTGACAATTCCCTCATTCTGCACAATTAACTAAGTTTTACTCGACCTAAATGACAACCTTTACTTAACATTAAATACAATACTACGAAGTGGTTCATCTTGGTTGTGCCAAGACCTCAGCAACAGCTAACTTTGTGAACTTAAAGAATGCTATCAGCCTCAAACAACCAAACCAGTAGAGCAGTTGTTCTTAAACCACTACCAACTCTAATGTACATTTGTACATAAGAGTCAAATTTGACCAAGTGATGGTTTGTATTTTCCCTTTTGACTGCTGGAGAACTGCACTGATTCGATATAGTGGATTGTATGCGTGTCGTATATCAAACCTTACTAGATTGATAAGTTATCAGTCAGAATTGACTAATTCCCATTAAATACAATATCTTTGTCATGATTTTTAAAATTGTAACAAGATCATTTTAAAAACCTCTACCTCTGTCAGCTTGATATAGTGTATGCAAAGAAAAAAACAGCACTGGTATCAAATCTGTACTCGGTATCAAACAATACCCTGAGTTTAAGTATCAAAATCAGTATCAGGAGAGTGAAACTGATGAAAAATAAGTTTATCTCGCACAATGTACATCATAGAAATTCATTTTGGTACGAGATTGGAATTTCCACACAGTTTTCATTAGTGATTAGTTCAGACCTTAGGTGATCTATTTACCGTGGAGATATTTTTAGACAATTAACACTTAAGGCTTACATTGTTAGGGTTAATTGCGTTGGTGCTATTGGTTGATAGAATAGGGGCAACCATGTCAAGGAGGAGGAAAAAGACTCACAAATCCTGAAGTGAATCAGAAGTTGTACGATGCTTTTGCAGGTTGTGGTAGTGGAACAGGATAATGCATTACCCAATAAATCCTCCAAAATAAAACAAGACAATATGTTGTTTGTTCATGCCCTCTACAACGACATATACAAGGGTGTTCTGATCCGACGACCATAGTGGCAGGATGATATCATTTTACAAATCACTGTTGGAAAAACAAATCTCTTTTATAATGTAAAAAATAGTTTGGACTTGTTTTGTTTTTTTGTAAATGATCACAAAAGCTGAAATGCTTGTCCCAGATTAAAAAGTCAGAGTTTGTCGTTTGTACAAAATGAACACAGAGCTTGAACAAATCTAAAATGGTAAGGACAAGACAGAACGGAGGCACGGATAGGGTGCAGTTAATCTACATCACATGGCCAGACAGCTCAAAACACTTTGGAGGACAGAGAGACATGCTTGAGCACACTCGGCTCTGAAATGTCCGTACCCGCTAATACTCCCCAGCTTCCCTCCTGCAGTGGACTTCCTCTAACCTCTCCTCTTCCTTCTTCTGTTTCTGTTCAAAGGAAATGTGGAACTAATGCGTTGTTTATTTCCCTCCAAAGTGTCTGAGTTGTTCTGCTCACGCAACCGGTCTTTATTTGTATACAACCTGATCCAAGTGATGGGAGCTGGGATATGTGGGGCAAGGGCTATGAAAGAACGTCTCACAATGTTTACCAGCTGCAACACCAACGCTGGTATTGTTTTCTCCTTGTGAGTTATCATGGCAATATGTGGTAATGGAGACAGCTGCTGGCACCTACGGCCATTGGCCCCTCCACTTTACGCCCCTGGCCCAATTTGGCGTAAAGTTGGTGTCATCCCATCAGAAGATGGTCTACAGTTATCAGTTATTATTGTATGTTTATCATACATCAGATGTTTCTTCACAAAACCAGCAAACCAATGACATACTTCCAAAAGTTTAAAGTAACAGGACTGATATCTGCACTGGTTATGAAACAGTATCCAATAACAAGTCCTTAATATTAATAAAATAATCTTCAGTTGTTCTGTCTCATAATGTATCTTTCTGAAAGATGTGCATGTGTACATGTTTTAGTTGATGGAGAGAAGAAAAGCTGAACATTTTGGAGATAGGCCCAGTCAGTTGCATTAGGCCGACAGCTTCTTTCATAGAAAGTAACGCATGCTCTTTCATGATTCTCTTGGTGATAAGACTTAATCTAAGATTGCATACACTGATAAAGGTCCTCCTGCACACCCTAGTGGAAACAGACAGGGAATGTTTGAAGTGAAGACATTGGGGATGCGGCAGTCCCCTGTTACTCAGAGCATCAGAGACAGAGAGAAAAATAATCTAGTCCCACCTCCCCTGAACATCCATAAATAAAATATCAAATAACTAAGATCCTAAAACAATCCCCGCCATGCCACAGTGGCAGGAGAAGCAAGCATGGCTGGCCATGAGGAGGGCAGCAAGGGAAGAGTAGAACCCCAGCTGTGTTAGATAGTTATACTTAATGAATTGGAAGCAGGAGCAGTTTTGCTGGGTCCCTGTGCCCCAGGTTGGCCCCCGACTCGTCCAGGCCCAACCTTCAGAAAAAGGTGCTCTCTCTAATCTGGCCTCATTTTATGCCTCTTTAACCATGACCAATACCATTAAATGCCTGTTTCTTTGACAGTTAGTCAGTTCAAATTATTCGTAACTGGAAATGTGTAGGGGTGATATTAAATATCCTTCAGGCCAGGCTGCCTAAAGAGAACATAGGAACATCAAAAGCCAAACACTTCAAAAACTAAAACTAATGATCCTAGCTCACCTCCGGGGGAGAAGGAGGGCTTCAACTTTGTCCAACATCCCCCTGGCCACAAAAAAACATCACTCCTTTAAATGGAGATTTGACCATTCCCCCAACCACACTGCATTTAGAAGTGATTTAACATGAGATACATAATGTATATCTTCCCCATCATTGACTTCACAGGGGAGCAGTTGGGGTGAATATGCACCATCTTATCCGACACATCTAGCCGTGTCTGTGGAAAATAAAATCTACATTATAACCCAACAAGATGAGACACTACACAATTTCCTCCCTTTCATTTGTACTGTACTGTGCTGGACTTTTTGACCGCATCTTCAGAGAATTTTAAGAACGTGTTTGCTGAGTCCAAAGTCTTGGTCTACAGTAAAGTACTCACCGCTGAAGGAGCTTGACCACCACCATGAGGCCACTGCCATGTGGAAATCTAAGGAAAGAGAGAAAAAGGCACAGTCAGAAATGGAGAGAAATAATGAGAGCAGGGAAACAGCTGGCAGCATTCATCTTAAACCCTAATGAGAGTTGACGGCAGCGATTAAGTAATAATAAACTATCCAACTTGAAGTCGTGAGTGGGGTGACTGAACAGACACACCTGGTCAGACAGGGGCAGAAGTGTGAGGGGTGAGAGAAGTGAAAGGGGTTAAAAGCAGGGTGGGTAGAGTTGACATGCTGCCATGAGTTCTACATGCACGGGTGGATATTGAAACTAATGGGTGAAGGACAGAAGCCTGAAACGTAAATGTAAGTACTTAATCACTTTTACAGCTGCAAATCAAATTGTATCGTTTTCCTTGTAATCCAGCGCTCAACGTTTTTAATCTTTAAATTGGATACTGGTCTGAACACACAGTACGGTAGGGGTAACCATCAAAACTGATTTGTCAGTATCAATCCTTTTTTATGTTCAAGCATTCAGCATTGCATTGATCAAATGTAAGTCATCAGTGTTTTGCTTATGCAACTATAAAAATCAGAAACAACAAATGCTTCTTAAATTCAAAAATCTAATGAAATAGGACAAACAAAAAATATTGTACAACAGTAAATGGTTTTAAGTTTCCTACATTTATTCTCACATGTTCCTACCCTCAAAATATAAAACACAAGACTCTGCTAAAACGAAAAGACTATTTCCTTTGATGGATTCCAAGAACATATCATATATTACTTAACTGAAAAACTGGAGCATTGCTGTAACAAAAATACCCTTTGTGCATTAGTGACATTTTGAAATATTAACAGTGAAATGAAAGGGCACAGTATGTTGTTTTTTTATGGAAGTGCTTTCTTTTCTAGTGAAGAACCATATTTTATTTCTACAAGCTATGGTGCTAAACAAAAAGCTAATGTTAAACTTCATTTCTGTGAAGTTGTGACTGGCTTTCAAAAACAAAACCCTATACTCTCCAGCCTAGAATCCCCCACTGCTTCATGAGTCGGAACAAATATCTACATGGATTAGTACAAATAATTAATGACACTGCTGTTTTAAACACTACCGACATGTTTTTGTTGCAACAGCCAAAAGAGCCAAGAGAGGCAGTAAAAAAAATCAGGCAGCTATTTTGAATAAACAGAGTATAGTTGTTTTAAAGGAAGCTGGGGTAAGAAGAACCACACTCAGGCTGCCCATGTGCTAATATTGAGTTAAGGGATGCCACAGAGACTCAACACAATGCATTCCGTTTGGTAACTCGCACACATTTTATGTCAATGCCATTGCTGTACTATTTCCAAAGGCCAGTAATATAAATACATGAGAATGTCTAATTTGCGATATAAAAGAGAAAAAGCATATTGAATTAATTTTTCCATGGCAAAGTAAAGCTGGAAAATTGGAGGGAGTTTACCAAAAAATTAGCTGCCAAAGACTAAAATTCTTCTATTTCAAGATCTTTTATATTACCAATGCAAATGTACCAAATGTCTGCAGGCAATAAAAAAGACCAAGCTGTATTACTGAATATTACAAAGTTACTAACACCTTTCCCAACACTAACCTCTGAAGGGCTGTTACATGTTGTTTGTGTGTTTACTTCACAGAACAGAAAGAAATTGCCATAGTGCTGCCATTGTGTATCCATGAAAGCTTCACAAGCACCAGCTGAGGGCCCACACAAAGCCACAAGTGAGCATCAAGTTCCTTCTGCAAATAATCTACAAGTATTTTCAGCTATTTAAAGTAGAACCAGTTGGCACTCATAGACTAAAACGTTTCAGGGCTTTGCCTGAAACAATCTGATCTCTCAGGGTCTATGAGCCTTTAAGAGTTTGGTTTCATCCAACCATTTCATGTCAATCAATTCAACAGCCAATTGTACTGCAAAATGCTGGCCAATTTTAAGGAATCAGGCTTGATGTGTACTGTTGCAAACAACAGTAGCAGGCCATATATATATACAACAAAACTAAAGTCAGTTTCCCCTGAAGGAAATTCATTTGAAAAAAATCTTAGCTATGGCTGGCTGGAAGTAAACCTGTAAGTATTAACCCAGAACAGCTGTCCTCAAGCCCTCGAGAAATCCAGGGTCCACCATCAGAAGAATAAGCCCACAGTCCTGTTAGCCACATGCCGCATGTATTTAATTTTCAACATCTGCTGGCTATGCTTTCCATTCCCACTGCACATTCTTCACAAATTCAGTAGCTTCCTTCTTCAGCATTTGTAAATGTTGTTGATTGTGGAAACCATCCATGTTTACTTTGACTCCCTGGCCATTCCTGGGCCAGCTCTAATTACCTGCAGCTGTTCACTTTGCTGCTTTTATTGGCAATATTCTTTAAACACATGGTTAGCATCTTCAATGTAAATTATACATTTCTAACACACTGAATAATCAAAGTATTTTCATATTATGTTTTGATAATTTTCACAATTGGCACACATCCAAAGATAAAAGAAATTTGGTTGAAATAAGTGTTTCTATCATCCCAGCTGTAGACACTTGGTTGACCTCTTGCTCAGTTATAAATCAGTATAATGACAGAGATAACTAACACTGTCAGTTTCAATATACAGCTTGTGCACTACACGTGCTTTCATTGCTTGCCAACATCACTGCTCTCCTCAGTATAGAAAATCCTACCCTGGAGACATAATCTGTACCAAAACTTTGGTATTTTATGGACTTTTGAATAACATGTTTATTTATCCTCTAATGTCTGACAGCAAAGAGGGAAGAGCGAGTTAAAAAGAGAGTTAGTGAGTGAGTGAGTGAGTGAGTGAGTGAGTGAGTGAGAGAGAGAGAGAGAGAGAGAGAGAGAGAGAGAGAGAGAGAGAGAGAGAGAGAGGAAGAGAGTGAGAAAGAGAAAGAGAGAGTGAGAGTGAGTGAGAGATAAGTGCGAGAGAGCGTGTGAGAGAGGGAGAGATTGTGTGAGAGTGAGAGTGAGAATGAATGAATGAGTGAGTGAGTGAGTGAGAGTGAGAGAGTGTTTGAGAGAGAAAGTTAGAGATAAGTGCGAGAGAGAGAGAGAGAGACTGAGTGAGTGAGTGCATGTGAGAGAGAGAGAGAGAGAGAGAGAGAGAGAGAGAGAGAGAGAGAGAGAGAGAGAGAGAGAGAGAGAGAGAGAGACTCTTCAGCTCTTTGCCTGAGGACCTAGTCTGCTCTCACCTGCTCTGTTTGGCGGCAATGTAACGGCACATTTTACACCGTCTGGGACACAAATTGGCATTCTGAACTCTGGTTATTCCTATAATCTAATTAAAAGACACTGCCAGTGGGATAGAAATCAGAGCATGATAACGTTTGATAGACAAACAGACATTAAAGTGTTTGCAATTTCACAACATACTGTACACGAGTGTAAAACTACAGAGCCTTGGCTGGAAGAGGTTTGGGCTAACTGAATTATTCCAACTGCACACTCTGTGGTGAGTATAAGCACAATATTAGGTGCTGAAATATGATTGAACCATATTTTCAGCTTTGAACTCCTGCTGAAGGTTTTGTGACTGACACCAGATATGATGTTATGGAAGGATGAGTGAACTGGGTGCACTGGGTGCACCAAATGTGTTTTTATTTTCTTTAAAAACATGGCTAAGTATAGGATTTCCTGGCCACATTCCAGTTTTGACATTTTGGAACAGAAGCACTGTTGAAAAACAATAGAGAAATGCACAACATGACAACTTCATACTGAATGGAAAAAACTATAAAACATACAGGGTTAAGTTAAGAGAGTGCCTTTTGGATATCTGCTGCTGATACTACAATCTATTTTTCAAACAATTTACATCCATTTTGGACGCATTCTTGCCAAAATACAGTCTTTCAGTTTTTACCCCCCTAGAGTCTAGCCGAGCATGCATTGTGCAGGAGACAGGTACACATGATGGATCTGACAAAAACAGATAATCACTCAAAACATCACCTAGTCAAACAAAGAAACACAAACAAAATCCACAAAGAGAAACTTGGATCCCATGTGTTGGAGCTAGGGTATCAGCCACAACATGATATGCAGTATATGAGGGTTTTTTGGGATAATCTCTAAATAGTCCTGTGACAGTCAACCCAGGAAAATTCACTGGATGTGTATCGCTGACACAAGCCTCCCATTGGCATTGGTTTGGATTCATTGTCTGTTCTAGTGTCCATTGTTTCCAACGCTGTACTACTCTAACTACTCTACAGTATAAACTCCACTGTCAAACAATATGACATGCATTGACCATAATGAAAACATTTCTTGGCACCCCTCATTTTGGTTTATATTGTTTAAAGCAGGGGTAGCCAACGCGGTGCCCGCAGGCACTTTGGTGAAGCTCCAGTCTAAAATTTGTATTTAATTGTTTTGCTGTTTGTTTGTTTTAAATCAATAACACTTGAATTATTCTTTATTTAAAATGACAATATTGAATATAGAATTTAAAAAACTATTTATTTATATGAACTCTGACCCTGTAAACTAAATCTCCATTTCCCTTTTCGCTGAGACAAGCTAGCGGGAGCAGCTACGGTGGGGCGCTAGGTGCGTTTTTTACGCTAAACATGGCAGAAAAGCGAAAGAAAATGAACTATTTTCACAATGATTGAGAGGAAGAATTATGTTTTACAACAGTGAAAGAAAAATGTGTATGTGTCATTTGCGGGGCGACGGCAAAGCGGTACATTGTGGAGACACGTGTCACAAAGCTACCATGCTAACTACATGCTAACTACATGCTAACTCCTCACCTGCAGCACTGCGGGCAGAACAAGCCGGGAGTTAAAGGCAGCTTTGGGCAGCAGCATCTCTTCTCACGAGGCCGGTGAACAAGTCGCACAAAGCAACGGAAGCTGCACATTTTTTAATAAAGTACAAGAAAGCCTTTTCGGACGGAGAGATCTTGAAAAGTGCAATGATGTTTTTGAAAACACTGTTCTAAGACGAGAAGAAAGGTTCCGATGTCATCTCCACTTACAAAGTTAGTGGTTTGTACAAACAGGATATGATTTGAAGATGTGACAGTTAATGATTTGAAAGTGATGCTTTGTACTAAAATATAACTGGTGTGATTTTGAACAAAATGCTACAGATGTGCTCATTCATACAAAACTTTCAATAAAGATATTTACAAAAATATCAGAGATGTGATAACTTTGACTTTCAAATGTTGAAATAGATTGAGAACATAAATACATAATGTTGCATGTTTAAATATATCTGTGTTTCCTACCATGGTAAATCATTGTTAATAATTATTCTGACAAATAATTAACAATAATATGTGATCAGACAGTCTCTTCATATATATTAATATTTATTATGATTATTATTATTATTATTATTAATGATAATATTATCATTAAAGGTGAACCGTGCAACTATGTTATTCAGGAAGTTTGTATCAAACAAGTCGCCCTTCATTCAGCACCCTTGAAGTAGCTCTCAGTATCCAAAAGGTTGGTGACCCCTGCTTTAAAGGCTTTCGAAACAGTTGTGCCCCTAAAAATATGTTTAACCATCTGACATAGTGTCCGTGTTCATGCAAGAGATTGATCTCCGGTGTTAAGTACAGGGAAAGCTAATCTCAAGTATCATTAAAGCTACCAAACTTTCCAACTAATCTTCTCATGCACTTACATTACCTAAACTCATTACACAAAGAGCCCCAGAGGCAGATTGAGCTTTAAAAAAAATGAGCATTCAAAAGAATAGTAGCTCAGAGTACTTACCACGAAAAAAGTTATACAGTATATCTACCTCTAAAAAAAAAATGCATTTTCCCCCTCAAACTCAACATGGACAATGTATTATAGCAACAACCTACAGCACAATGTGGGACTTCTTAAGAAACTATAAATAATGATAAGGCTCTGCAAAATGTCAAAGACAGCTGTGTGAAATGTTAGGCAATAGTAAAACAAAGCAAGAAGGCCAAAGACATTTTCTATCATGGATAAAACACAAAACAGTGTAGTAAGGGAGATGCTTCACAGAGCAGGATACAGTAAATCCTACTTGTCAGGAAGCATGAGACAAAAGCTGTCAACATAAAGAGGAAATACCCATCTTATGTTTTGCTGCAGAAGAAAAATGTGACCCCAGAGATTGTCCAAACAATGACAATACATCACTGCTCCCATTAGCTGCATACAGGCTGACGGAGGAGCTCTTTAATTCCAATGTTAACCTTGCAGGACAATCACATTTGACCTATATTTACTGATTTACTAAGAGTTCTGACCACATGGTTGAAGTGTGATGCAAGACCAAAAAGGGGAAGCATCAAAAAGTCTCATAAAGTGAAGGATTGCTGTTACTAGGTTAAATGTTCTGAAAGATACAATTATTGGATGATGTACTTCTATCTAAATACATCTCTCTCACGGCAAGAATGCAACTAGTTAATACCATGTATAGTCAATGATCTGATAACATATTAATGACTCTAACTTAATGAATTTGATACTGTAGGAACTGTAGATTGGTATATTTGGTAACTAGGACTTCTGGTGGACTGAACTCTTTCTCAGGCTGTGGGAGTCCAGTTGAGGTTAAAACAACTCACTGGCATCTCGTCCCCAGAGATTCCTGGAGAAATCAGCAAGACATTTATTTCTAGAGAAACTTCCTTCAAGACTAGTACCAGTGCACCAGTCTTATTTGATTGTAGAATAATTCCTTGAGCCATTTCAGAGTACGCCATTTAGAGTGGAGCCAAAGTGAGATTTTAAAAAATGTAGAACCGATTTCTTTGTGGTACACCGCCAATGCACTAAACGATAGATATGCAGGTTGAAGAAAAAAAGAAAGAACTGTAGTGCTGAGGTTGGATTTCTTAAGTATTAATCTCATCCACTTTTGCTCGATCAAAGTCTCTTACCTATTCAGGTCTAACCTTTTGCCAAAAGAATATTGTGGAAAAGATTCTTTCTTTCCAAATGGTTTGTAGTCCATATTTCCTGGAGCCCTTTACTCTGGTCACCTGCTATTCAAATCAAATGCTCTAGACCAGGGGTGTCAAACTCATTTTAGTTCACATAAAGGCCAATTTGATCTCAAGTGGGCCGGACCAGTAAAATCACAGCATAATAACCTATTAATAACGACAGCTCCAATTTCCCATCGTTTTAGTTGAAGTACATTCTGAAAATGTTCAAATTTGATGAACTATCTTTTTACAAAACATTATGAACAACCTGAAATTTCTTAAGAAAAAAGGTGCAATTTCAACAATATTAAGCATCAGTTTATCATTTACACATGTGCATTACAACTTACAGATCACAGTGAATCTACAAAGGCACACAACATTTTGTCACAGGTATCTAGATAGATGGATTTAGGTACAGTATTTTACTTTATGATCAAAACAACACATTTTTACACTTTGCAAAGTCATCCCGTGGGCCGGTTTTGGCATGTTTGACACCCCTTCTCTAGACGGACAATCACAGTTTGCAGGATTTACAGGATGGATTCAGACCAAAACAGTCGAGCATTAAAACAGCGCAGGGGGCTGCATTTGTGGGCCGTGTTGTTTAAGGTACCGGTGAGACAATGAAACATGATCCAGGAAGGTCAGTTGGAATTAACAGATCTATGAGTTTGAAGGTTTATTAGGCACCAAGACGTTGCTGTTTATAATACTATTTTATAACATTGGAAAGATATCATGGTGGCAACTACTTCATCTTTGGTTTTGGACGATTGCATTTAAACAGAACGTAATAAATACTATTTAATGGAGCAGTAAATAATTCCTGTACCAGCATTAATTTCTCAGAAAGGTTGTTCCAAAGCCTCAGAGCCGTGACAAAAAGAAAACACCTTTAGTCCAGGATACAGGAGTAGTTAAGAAGTTCCTGCATGAGGCTGCAAACAAGCGCACAAAGACTTTTAAAGTAGCTTGTCCCTGTTCTCAACTGTATAACCATCCAAGTATATAATACTGTAAGTTAGACAAAGAATTCTACTAAATCTTTACTGATAGATCACCTTTGTCAACAAGTTTACAAATTACAAAAATGTATTAGTGAATTGTTGGTTTGAGTCAGCTGTGAGGGATGACAATGTAGTTTTAATGTTCAGACCTTTAAACCAAATCTCCTATGCTTAATCAAACGCAATCAGATCTCCTTTCTCTGGGAGAGCAGCAACAATAAGCACGTTTCATTTCTCTGAGTACGAGTGTGAGAAAAACTGAATGTAATTGTGTCTCCATTTACTATCCATCAATATCTTGTAGACATTGTATCCCTTTCTTCTTTTCATAATTCCACATAGTACATTTCCTGAGACCATAATGAGAAAGAATGAAAGAAAAGCAGAGCATGAAAATGGCTACCGCTTTTCCTCTCCTTCCCATTCTCCTCAGTCTATGCTAGCTGAGGGTTTTTTATTAATTTTATTTAATTATCCCACATTTTTTTTACACTGGGCCATCTCTGCCTGTGTCGTACTCCCACTGTGTGAGCTTTGTAATTTAATAAAGCTTCATTTAAGGAGAGAAGTTGATTAAAAAATTAAGCTCCAGTGATCACTCCAGCCTCAGCCCTCCCCATTTTACGAAAAGATCCAATATTTCATATTATGAACATGTCGGGCAGAAATTATCACCGCAGGACAAGTTAATGCTTTCCATACAATCATAGGACAATGACAGGAAACCCCACTACGGAGAGTGTCCCACTAAAACATGGAGAAGTACAGGAGTTAAAAACATTTCACTCCTTTACTGTCTGCCTATCATTCACATGTTCATTTTTTCATTCATAATTCATATTTTTCTACTTCTTCTGAAAGAAGGTGACTGCCAAAACTTGCCAGACACAGCTGTGAATGAGACGTCTTATATGTCTACCTCTTTAGAGTGAATGATGACACCGTGCTGCAATACTGGATTGAGGAGACTGCCCTCTGCTTGGATTCACTGTACAGCATAATTACTTACACTCATACAAAGTCTTTGAAATACAATCTGCCTAAGTTATCCCATCTGTGCAGCAAAGTGTACACAGACGCACAAAGTCACTAATATAGAAAATGTGCAAGCTGTCAATTCCTATTATAAAAAAGAGGGGGGGAAATAAATGATAAATGCAATATCTACACTGCAGTTTAAAGTTAAATACCTTCTCACTGCTGGAGAAACATAATACACACAATTAATGCTTGGAAATTATAGCCTGGATCTTGTGGCAGTTTTCAACCATAAGTTATTGATTTGGAAATGAAAACCTGTACTCTTCAAGGTTAAATCCAGTCCACCCTCATTACTGCGCTGTCCTTGAGAGGCCCGCGCCGGGGCTGCTGCAAGGAGTAGAGAGGACTGCTTTAATGAAGGTGAATTTAATGGGATTTAATGTAGCTGGGGGCAATGGAGCAGCAGAGATATGGTTTTAACAAAGAGCAAGGGACCAAGGGTACAGCCAAGAGAGCAGCCATTTTCCTTTCTTTTTATTTATTTCACATTTGGCCGAGCAGAGTAAAAGCACACCACATTTTCTTCTGACTCAGCCCCAAGAGTCAGTGGTTACACTTCTATAGGCAGGACAATACAGGCCTCAAGCTTTCCATCTTAGCATTCACACAGATATTGTATAACATGGCATTTTTACCAGTTCTGCAACATGATGTTTAACGCTTAATCCTGATCTTTAAATGTTACTTTATTTTTTGCATGGGGCAATTTTGATTGTTTTAAATAAGTAGTGTTGGATACTTAAAAAAAGTTAGTTTTTTTTCCAACATGGTACATCAAATATTTGATCCTGCAGTATTAATGTGTTTCAATCCTGCAGTAAGAAAAAACACTGAAGATAATGTGAGGCAGGCAGTGTTGCACATTCACAGCCACGTGTACAACATCTTAAGGGAGTCCAGCAGGGACCATAGTAACGTCTTTGATAATTCCTACTCACAACTTACTAAGATATTTACACAATTTACAATTCACCCTCTCCTTTTTCAAGCAATAGCTTAGCTGCTGAGCAATTGCATCATATCATGCCTCTCCAGTTCAGTTTGTGTGGGTGCCTTAGGCTGCTTAATTCAAAGCTTTTGGACAAGAAAAGTTACCACTTTCTTTTTGTTTTCATAACCTGGTTCCGTTATTAATTGTGTGGAGCACTCATAAATGCTGGATCCCATTTGCTTCACGCAGCTCGGCCCTTCAGCTGAGAGGTCATGATCACACGACTGTGCCCTCAGCTTTTGTAAGCTTGATGTGAACAATGTGTGCTTTCTGCAAAAAAACATTACATGGCCAGCTCCTAAAGTAATGCCCCATAAATATGCCAAAATCTTGAAAAGCAACACACAAAAAAAAATACCTGGTTTTGAAATCCTTTTATGTTATTTCAGTTTCTTTCTTCTCTCTTTTCTTCCCTCTCTGAAGATCTGCAGGCAAGCTGACAGGGTGCTAATTCACAAACAGAAAGAGAGGAGGGGAAACAAAGATGTGATTACAAATGCCAATGCCATGATATAATTCATACAGTGTGTGTTGTTATCAGTAGCAATTCTTAATAATCATACTGGGCCAACGGCCAAACTCATTACTGATCAGTGCCCTCCCTTCCTCTGGAGCTGGATGCAGTATACAAATGAACTGCTCTTCTATGCCTCACTTTAGTTGAATAATACTCTACTGCATTCTAAATGCCGAATCCCACTGTAGGTGGTAGGTTCAACAAAGAAACATCTCTGAAAGATCAAACAAGGAGCCCATATTTAAAGACATATAACCAATGTACATGCGCAACCTAATTAAGGTATGCTTTTCAAGAACACTAACCCCCGGGCAGTGTGGATATGATATTTGAGCAGAGGGCACGAGCAAATGAGTAAGGGGCAGAGGCTATTCGGTCTGCGTTTTTTTCTTTCCCGATACATTTGAGAACATTTGAGGAAGAAGCCACGAGGCTTGACGGACAGGGGTACTAACCCTGGATCAAAGAGGCACAAATAATTCACATGCATACAGACAAGACAAAGCATATTAAACCTGATAACAGGGCCAGTGTTAGCGTGTTTGCATCCCATATGGAAGTTATTCACTGACCAGATGATATCAAGGTGTTGCCGAGCACCCACCTGACATGGTGACAGTTATTTTGTGTACATTTTGTTTGAACTTAAAAAGGTTTCAAAAGAAAATCATGCCAACTTTCATTAAAATAAAATGAATAGAAAATCACTTATGAAATACATGGATTAGTAATAGCCTGTTTCAGGTTGTATTGGGCAGTGCTGATAATGTGATTGAAAAGCATCAGATGTTTTCTGAGAAATCTTTAAACGTCCTTGAAGAGCTCCCCTGCTGACCCACAACCAAGAAACCTCTTCCAGATTTTTCTTTTTCCGAAGAATGTCATCTTCATTTTTAAGAGGATTTAAGGAACCTTGTCAATGCCAGTTAATTTTTCAAAATTACTAAAAAGGCTGCGATAGCTATAAAACGGGCCGCATTGTTCGCACATCTGCATTTTCCATTTAATCTTTGACTTTCATTGGTGCTGTCTGTAATCCCTCAAACATGACTAATGGGAAACATTAAGTGCAGGTTTGGGAACAAGTGGCTTTAATTAAAATGCTGGTTCAGAGAGGAACTTGGAAAAAGTAGTTGTTTTTCTCTTACTCATTCTTCACTGAACTCGGTTTGTTTTTCTGCTATTTGTTGTTGTGGACACACTCAGATCTCAAAAAAGAAAAAAAACATAGAAGCAGGAAAATAAATGATGGATATTCATCCAAAGTTCAGTTATCAAATGACATTTTCCCCACTCACACTTCTAAAATACAGCTTCAAACTATTATTAACCCCGACACACAAAGCCCCAGCGCTTTTTAGGCCGTTGGGTTTCCTGTTTACATAACTGAAGAAAGTTCTTAAAACAGATGGGTGGCATATGAAGCATCTTGACAAGGTCACGCAAATATTAGCTTTATTCTTTCTGACAAGGGAACAAGCAAAAGGGGTTCCCCACTTGAGCCATTCTTTAACTTCTGTTAGTAGTGGTTTGTTCAACACAAACATCTCAACTTACTCAATCTACAGCACTCAGGGTCATATTGACACCATGACCTCAACACTTTAAAAGTAAACTATGTAAGGGCATAATAACTGAAACAGCTCTGACTTTAGGAGCCAGGGCTTTGATCTCACTCATTTGTTTCATCACTATCAAAGACTGGCATAAGGAAACTAAAGCCACCAATATTGTTCGTGACTTTTTCATGCAGGAACAGTTAACACAGTATTACAGTCTGTAGGTTTACAGAATAGACAGATGTGTCCATGGGACAGATGGAGATCTTCCAGAGACTTATGTTTTCCCTCATAATGCCAGATTGTGAACACCAAATCCGGTTTGAAATTGTTGGGAGGAGGAATTTAGTTTTGGATGAGAAACTTGTTGTTTAAAAAGGAGATGTTTTCACAGCAAAATAAAATAGATTCGACTTTAACTTCTTAACAAAAACCAGAATGCAAACAGAAATAAAAAGAAGTATATGTTGAAGTACATGGGATTTATCGTTTAGTGGAATTTTACTTGCATCGGGACATCTCTGACTTTGCCAGCATGCGTTTCTGGCTATTCTGAACCACAATCCTTTGCACGGCGGATATATACGAGCAAGAGGAAGTCAAAGAACAATGTTATGACAAAGTAGTGTGTCCCAATTGTATGCATACTGCATGCAACAGTACATACTTTGGAAGTACTAAAAGTAGAAAGAAAAAGTATGTGATTTGGAACATACTTGTTTGCCTGGCAACCTTCACAGTGATGGCAAGATTTTAGGGAGTCCCTATGCCCAACCAAGAAATAAAGTTTATAACGGTACACAATTTCTTTATCAACTCATAACTTTTATTGTCAAAGCACCAAACCCTACTCCCAGTAGTAAAGACAGCCTTTATTTTCCTCTGGTTTTCAGCTCATTGTTCCAGAAAGCCCTTATCTGTCATGTCAAACAATACCAACACAGTTGTGAATTTGGTTGAAAATGTAAAGTTTGTATACGTCTGGATAATAAATATTATATCGGCATTTCAATAACCATATTTATGCGTTAATATTATATGTTAGGAGATGCTATACATTGGCATACAGTCATCTTGTGTTGTTGAAACAAGATTAATGACTGTTTAGTTATGGAGGAGCAAGGCAAACATTATTTTACCCACCTCAGTTGTAGCCAAATATTAATGCTGTCCTTTTGTTTCTAAAACAATACAGTACTGAATAATGGGAATCATGGACCTTTTCCCCACATCACTTTGACTGAAGAGAACTGAAAGGAGATCACAAGTACTTACTTTAATTTCACTAAAGTTAAACCTTTGAGACACTGCTATTTTTTTCAAAAAGACTGCATTAACTAATTGTGACCACTAGAAGACAAGAGCATTACACACATCAATACAGCCCTTGGTGTGATGAGTTTATCAAGGCCATATGGCTAATAAGTTAGACACAAAATACAACATGAACAGCTTGTCTACAGTCATCTAACTGGTGTTGTGTTCGAGGCCACCTGATGGAAGATTGGTTAGCTAGCTTTAGTCTGTTTTTATAACTTTTCAGACAAATCTCTTTACCTGGTAGCCTAGCGTCACGCCTCTCAGTGTTGTGCAGGTGTCCCACATGTTTAAACTTGTTTTCTGTAAATAAAGAAAGAAACACCAATGCTCGGGTAGATTGTAGTAGCCCCGATATATGGCCTTCAGTCTTCATAAAGTTTGTTTTTAACATCAGATCATTAGCATTGATGAACATGACATTTTTTCAAATTTCCCAGCTGAAACGTGCAGTGTTCACTTTGCTGCACAATAAAGAGGATTTTTAACTCAATTTCAAAGTTGCGGCAGTTTCAAAGATACTGCCAAAGATGACAGCCGGAAATGACGTTTCTCTTTGCTTGTCCAAAGTGAAGCACGAAAAATATGGACGTTAGAGGTATCTCTAATGCAGGAGGGTTTCTTTTCCACAAATTATTTTAGTTTCGTCTTTTTGGTGTTTTGTTTTATGGATTGCAACTTGGTACAAGCCAAATGTAGGTCCTTTTCAAGAGATAGTTGCAATTCATTGTTGAGGGTCAATGTTTTCATTATGTTCCCCCGTATTGTTACAGTGTTATATGAAGTTACCACATTAAAGCTTCCTCAGTTCCCATCATCTGCTTCTGCAGCTCTAAAACTTCTTAAGTCTGGTCCTCTACTTTGCAGTTAACAACATCCATCTCTCAACGCTGCTGTGACAATGGAGTTGAAGACCTGAAAAGACAAAGCGCTCGTCAACCATCTGAGGTCTGTATGTGTCCATCTGGAAAAGACATTGGGACAGACAGGTTGTAGGGGCAACTGGAGGCTCTCCCTCTCAAAATGCCTCCCAGACCTGGTGCTGTCTGTGACAGGCCCTCTCCTGGTGAGCTAGCCTCCATGATGAATGGCCACCTTTCCGCTCTTTATCGCCCCACTAAATCATGCGCTTACCATGCTTTTATGAGCAATTTTTGCTGCTTTGTTTTACTCTCCCCCATTTTTGAATGAAACTCCAAAGGCTTCATTTTTTTGTGCTGTACATCATATTAATCTTTGAGGGTTTATCATTGCATTGGTATTCAGGTGGAGATTTCAGATCTAGCTTTATTAATCAAATTCACTGAGACAAATGTGTCAGACCTTGTTTGGACTGAAGAAATGCTCCACAGAAAATGCTCTTATCTAAAGAGCAGATATTTCCAGAATATTTCATTTCATTCATTTACTGTTTTCTAACCTGCAGCACTCCTGTCTTGTATTTCTATTGCAATTCTGGAAAAGCATACATTATTTATGTGAGTGAGGGTCACACTTGGAGCTGGTCAGAGCCCAGAGATTGCCATGCAGACAGTATGTGAGGGCAGGGGGAGAGGGCCTGAGAAGAGACAGATTTCTTGAGGTGTGATAAATTATTAGACAATGGATTTTGCTCGGTTGAATGAATGTCCTAGTCTTTATGTGTACCCGCTTCTATCTTGTAAAACTGCGTTCTGTGATGAATGCAAGACAGCTAACGTTGCTGTTTACACACATTGCGGGCTTTAATGTTTTATCTTTTCAAAATGAAATGAAAATGTAGTGTTATGTTGTGGCAGTGTAGTTTAGTGTGTAGTTGTGTAAGCGTAATCTTCACTGTGGTTAGCTCTTTTTTAAGTATGGAAAAGACTTCAAGTAAATAAAAAGTCTAAATTATGTAACTTGAGTCAAACAATTAAATAGAGATCAGTTTCTACCAAAACAAATCCCAAATGCAGAGTATGTTGAGAAGCAAGCTTATAAATTAAGAATGTTTAATTAAGGACAAAGAATCATGATCATGACAACAAATGTGAAATTAGTTAAATAACGCATCAATTATTATCACCTAAAGATTATATAATATTACCTGACCTGTTGGTATAGCAGTAATAGAAAACAGATATGGTTATGAAGTAGATTAGACCTATGAAAGTGTTTTATAACTACCTCTGTGATGCAGTGCTTTAGTAAGCTTTGACTCCTGCAAAGATTCTAAGCGAGGCAACTTTGGACAGATATGTTGTACTCTCTCTCCCCCTAGTGGACAGATACAATCCTGTCTTGTCATTTGTCACGATGTTCATCTCTATGACTGATTTCCTCATCCATAGGGAATCAATTATAACAGATGGACAGAAATAAATATAACTGTTTTAGTTGTAATTGATTATTACTATATTCAATAGAAACAAATTGTTAAGAGTTCAAAAGGATGAATTCAATGTAAAACATGTGTAGTTCATAGTTATAGTGTATAATTCACGGCACTTATCTTTTATTTTGAAGGAGATGTTTGTAGAGTTACAAAACAGACAATCAATATTCATGGGTCACTTTTTAACCCTTTCCTGATATGATCTCACAGAGCACAGAAGCCTTTTCTTCTTACCTCTTTGAGGTTTTGATGATCTATCAATCACCTGAACAAAGCTTGAGTGTGCGAGCCACTGCCAGGGGAGGTCTGACCTGCGGCCTAGCGTGACATTCAAGGAAGGAGTGCTACTCACCCAGGAAATCCCATTACACTTAAGTATGATGGATATCAGTACTGGGAAAGCTCATATGTCGTCTGACATATAATTTTTTATAATTTGTCAAAAAAAATGGTATGAACACCTTCACCTTTATCCCTGTCTTTCACTTTTTCAAAACTCTGTCCCAATACACACACACTATCTCATCATCCCTAAGATCTAGAACACAATGCACATCTGTATTGTATTTGTATTCAAGGTCATATACGCTACTGAGACAGTGAATTGGTCATTTTAATGATATTAAATCATGAGTAAAAGCTGATTGTACAACTCTAAATTATTACACTGAAAGTAAACATGTAGACCTGCAGCCAATATCTTTTCTTCCTAATCCTGATTTTAAAGAAAATGAATACAAAGTACTTATTCAAGCTTTCAATGAATAAATAATGAATGCACTGTTGTGAATTACACTAATGTATGAATGGCATTTCTCAAATGTAACATGGCATTTATAAGAATGCAGAGTAAATTGTTTTGCTAAACCGTAATGACTTGTATGGAGTTTCGGTAGTCGTTGCAACCGATCTTAAATACCTGTGTTATCAAAGAGGTATAAATTAACTGTATTTTTAAACATGTAGGACTCAAGTGCCGATCAATAACACCAAATATATGATGGCATGCTATTTTTGAGCAAAGGTGAAAATGGAGTGAAGTCCCTCTCCATCATGAAAGTAAAATACTTTGTACGCACTATGGTGGCAAAAAAAATAAAACTTTTATACACTGTAAAAAAAAAAGAGTCAACTGCACCTCCTTAAAACTAAAGGTTAATCAGGCATCGTCCGTACTCTTATCAAGAGTCTCCCACTGTGTTTGTTTATGTTATATCACTCGTCTGTGCCATATTGATTGTCCAAGGTAAAAGAATGGCATGTACATTTGCAGCTAAAATTCCCATGCCATCATGCATCCTTTGGACTTTTGGACTTTTTTTG
This sequence comes from Cottoperca gobio, assembly GCF_900634415.1. Taxonomy (NCBI): domain Eukaryota; kingdom Metazoa; phylum Chordata; class Actinopteri; order Perciformes; family Bovichtidae; genus Cottoperca; species Cottoperca gobio. The sequence goes on from NC_041357.1 coordinate 20,403,466, forward strand.
ATGGCATTTATCTTCTTAGTATTAACTAGTCATGAATATATTGTAACATGTAAGTCTCAGGTCTTTATATTCTTTACTAATATGAAACAAACAGACAGTGGGCCAAATTTCAATAAGGGACAGTGTGAGGAAGAGTCAAGATTTATTTTTTTACATTTGCTCAGGTACAAGTGAACAAGGGCAATTCTTGTGTGAATCTCTCAGTTAAGTAAAAATACACAAAAGAAAATACAGTAAAAATATGCACATTTATAATAAATAAAAAGAGATACACACAATGTACAGATAATAAATATATACATAGTAAAAGATTGTAAAATGAAATTCAACACCTAGACAGCGGATCAAGAAAACAAAAGCTGACAAAAACTGTGAAGACGGAAAGCTATTGGGTCCACACACAGGATACCTGTGACAAAGAGGAACTGGGCTGAGTGCGTGATGTAGAAGTCACGATGAATATTGGTGGAGTTTTTCATATCAGCCAGTCTCAAAACCCTTCACACCAAAGAGCCTAATCGGAACCACACAACTTCCTGGGAATACTAAACTGGAGAACACATGAACATGTAAGCAACACTACGAACCAATATAACAGGTATGATGATAACGTCTTCAGTCTGGTCTACAGCTGTCAATCCACAAAATTCATTGTAGCAATGATCCTTCTCAGAAAGAGAACCATGTGAAAGTTTAGGGCTGCAACCAATGATTCATTTCATTACTGATTTATCTGCTGATTACTTTTTCAATTAATTGTTTGCGCTAACACCTCACAATTCCCCAGAGTCCAAAGTCTTTGCTTATTCCAATCAATGGTCCAAAACCCCAGGATACTTTACAATATTATGATAACAGTTGAAAAGCTGGAAACAGGTAATATTTAGCATTCTTGCTGAAGAAATCATTTGAATGATAAATCAATGTTCAAAATAGTAGCTGATTAATTTTCTGTCCTCTGACTAATCGTTTCCGCAGTCTACATTAGGTTACATTCTGATCTAATTTCATCCTTAATCTTATCCTCTGTCATCATTATAATAAGCTCAGTTGAGTTGAATCGGGCCCTTTTCCTTGCCACTTTAAATGAAGAAGCTTTACCAACAGGCCGCTCTTCAAATCCAGATAACTGCAAGGCAAATGTATTCTAATCTCTTAATTCAATCTAACTGATCTTTGACCACTGAAAGCATTTTCCTTGTTAAATTGTAATCCCTAGCTGCTTCATCTCCCTAAACTAAATATGCAATTTACATACATTATAGCCTGCGGTCTGTACAGTACGAGCATCAGCGCAGAAATACTGCACCATGAATGTGTATCTGACTGTCAGTGCTTTTAAGAGAGACAGCAATCAAACCCTAGCAGGATGCAATTTAGAGCAAAATGGAAGGAGAATGAATTCAAACAGAGCACCCAATGTAGAATTAGCCAGAGGAGAGAAGTGGACTTTGGCTTGCCACTGACCTCTAACTACTTTAATTAAATGGGGAGTTTCCTCTTCCTCTTGAGTAATAAGTAGCAGTGCTCCTCCGTGGCCCATGGCACTGGCAGCCACATAGAACAGTGATATCTCTACCTATAACCCTGCTTTTATTATCATCACCACTGCTCCTGCCAGACCTATGAAACAGCGGCCTGCTGATTCCTCAGGGGCCGTAAATTCACAATCAACACCTTGCTGCAATGTTCTGTTCGTGTACAAGGTTATTTCTGTTCACAGAGGTGGAATAAGATTCATTATGTGCCTTCGTTGATGTAAGGGATCGTCTCTGTCAAGGTGACTGTCTCTTGACAAAGCAGATGTTCTTGCAGTTATGTGATCTGTCTCACATGCTTGTGGGGTTTATTAGATTAGACTCTGAGGTATTTACTTATTTATCAGAAACCAAATAAAAGGGGTCGATGTTTTAAAGGTCATAAAAAATCCCTTTTCCTTACAATGTTGATCACTTGTCTTCGATTCAAACTTTTTCTGCAGGCATTTTCACTACTTTTTAGTGTCTATTGTCTTCTAATTGACAGACTCGCCAGTGTCAGCACTCACCTCATCACTGTCCAGCCTGATGGAGGAAGGAGTCAGTGTTCTATATGCGCAGACGGAGCCACAGGTAAACATCATGGAGTATCCAGCTGTGATGGCTGCAAGGACTTCCTCAGGAAGAGCATTCACGACCACACTTACAACTGTAGGTGAGTTCCATCATAGATCCTCCTCAATACAACATATCATTATTCAACTACATTGTATTCATTCTTAATATCCACCAACATGTTGCAATAAAGTCTTCTGACAGACAACACACACCAGGAGAAACAGCAATGATGTTTTGAAGAAAAGGTGTTTTTTTAAGTTATTCTGTGGTGTTAGGGTTATCACCCATTGTGAGATGTGTTATAGAAGAAACTACAACTAGCAATAGAGACAAACCTGAAGAATTCGCTGGGACCAGTCCGGGCATGGAAGCAATAACATGTATATAATGACATAGGACTCTATAAGAATGGTGAGATATAGCTGTAAAGTCGTTCTTTCCCATGTGAGCAGATTATTGAGCCATGCTTTGCAGCCTGTCATGTCTGAGCTTGCATTAAAACGTGTGTCAGAGTGCACAGTGAGATGTCAGGTCACTACATGTAAATGCTCAAGTATAACAAGAACATGATTAATGCCTAAACCTCAGAATATTCAACATCTTTAATTTTCTTCTTCTTACAAAAATGAAAGGGGAACTCCTCTGATTTCATACAGCACAGTCTGTATGTGAAAGAAGTTGTGTGAAGTTGTGTGAAACCCTTTGTGGATCCAGAGGGATCTGCGTGAAGACGGATGAAAGGGATGTCACTTGAGTCACCGTCAGTTCATAACATTGCATTGTGGATAATTTAGGCACCAGGCAATGTACTGCAGACAAAAATAAAAGGAACCAGTGTTGTTACTGCAAACTGTATACGTGTTTCACTGTCTGGAATGAGAAAGAAAGGTCAGAGGAACATTTTAATAACCTTTTTTCTTTTATTCAATACAATACACCTTTACACTTTTAAACCATAAGACAAATTCACCATTTTTATTTAAAACATGGCATGTCTACTTCTAGGAAAACAACAAAGGGTGGTTTAATAATGGTAAAATATATATTTTTTGTCTTTCTTGCACAACTATGAGTGCGCCAGCGTCCATGTGTGTGTTTATGTGCAGTGTGTACACCGCTGGCCTTATCTCAACTGGACACCGGGAAGCCTTATTGACATTTTCCTGGATTCATCCAAACTTTCTATTTCTTTTTTTTTTCCAACACAACATAATTTCTGTCAAATGTTGTATTTGTACTATGTTGTTTATCCTGTACACACGACATCTATTGCACGTCTGTCCGTCCTGGGAGAGGGATCCCTCCTCAGTTGCTCTCCCTGAGGTTTCTTCCATTTTTTCCCCTTTAATTTTGGGGTTTCTTTTAGGAAGTTTTTCCTTGTGCGATGCGAGGGTCTAAGGACAGAGGATGTTGTAACCTGTACAGTCTGTAAAGCACACTGAGACAAATGTATAATTTGTGATATTGGGCTATACAAATAAATTTGATTTGATTTGATTTGATCTTCCATTGACTCCCACAGATAAGCAAGGAGAAATAGATGCGATCAGAGGAGCCATGAATAGTCTCCACACGTTAATAATTAACATGGCTAAGCATAGGCAAATATTTGCTCTGAACCTTTTCTGTAATGATGCTGCTCATAACCCCCTGAAGTGAAGGCCAGGGCAACTCATTTAAATGTTTACTTCACTAATTTGCCTGGTTTTCACAACATGCTGCAACAGCACTTTCACATTCAGCCAGCAGTACAGCTGGGGTAGAAACACATTAAAACAAGTCTCCTTTGCTAATTTCTTCTTGCTCCTAGTAACTGTTTACTCCTGATGTTCCACAAAAGATTCATTTGGGACATTGTCATGCAGGACCATGTCAGTGAAGCCCAGAGCAGCCTCCCGCTCCTTCTCCTCCTCTAGTTTGATTAATACGCCCCTGATTGGTTGCTGAGAGGACAGCTCTGATGACTGATTACTCTGACACTCGGTCCTGTTGTCTGACTTTGTAGAACCATATTGGAATCAGTCTAAGGCCTGCAGATTGCTTTGTTTCTAATGACTCTTGCAGAGGGATCATCAACATGTGATGACATCTCATCCACTAAACATAATCCGCACCATCAAGCATCCAGGCATCCACGCCCACCTTTTTATAAATGTAAGAAGATGCTGTCAACATCAGAATATCAAATCAAGATATATCAAATATAGATATGTCTACACAGCAGGATTAAAACATGACACTCTACACCTTTTGTTAAATGTGTACCAGAAAAGGTTTTCTATATATGTTTCTCCTTCACTCATCTTCACCACCACCTTTTTTCTTTTTAGGGAGATATTTTGACAAGATAAGTAATATAAAAGAGGAGATAAATGAAGACACAGAGGAGAGAAAATGGAGAAGAAATTGAGAAAAAGATTATTTCCATTAGGGCCATAAATAAGATTTATTGTGACAATTTTTTACTATTTAGTCACAGTATTTGTATGCCCAATATACAGAATAAAATGTAAATAAAAATGCACTTTCCTACCCATTTATATTACATTGCATCAATTATATTACGTCAAAGAATCGGATATTTAAGTACACCGTACTTTACTTTTCTCTCTAATTTCTGCCACATTTGAGAAGTAGGCAACGCTCTTCATGGCCGATTTTGGCCATGAACAGCAACTCCAGCGTCACAGAGAATACAGGAACATTCTGGAGCAGCATGAGCAAGAGGTGAAGTCTACAGAAACCAAGAAACTTCTCTGATGGTGAATGCTTTCCTCTCTTTAATCTCCAGCGGTTCAGAACGACAGAGACTGCATCGACAGTCAAGAGTTACACGCCGATGCTTAAGATCTCAGATATAAAGTTCTGTGATAGAAAAGGACACTTTATATACATATTTCTCATACATGTCAGCCAAAGGATCCCTTTCATATTTCTGGAAATCATGTAGATGAGGGCCAGAGATGGAGATATGGGTACATTTTAGACAGGCAGCCATTACATTTTGTGGCTGGTTCTGGCTGTAGGCTGGAT